>NW_028277047.1:2249166-2567500 GCF_059951505.1 Python bivittatus
GATCAGGGCATCTGCTGCGACCGTTGAATCTCCTCTTTCGTGCAACTGTGTGCCAATATGCACACATGTTCTGGCACGCTCGGAGGGTGCGATCTGACACACGTTGCCCTGGGAAAACACTAGACCCCTTGTCACCTGCACCCAGGGCCTACCTTTCCGTACCCGTTTGCAACAGCGGCTGAGACACGCTGATTTTCTTCTCTTTTTAAAAAGAAATTCGTGAACGGTTTGATCGCTATTCTGCCTCAGATCTGTGTAGCTCCCACTTAGCCTTATTCAAAGGCGCCCTTAAAAGCTGGCTTTATCCAAAATAAAACAAAACAACAGCAGCCAAATAATAAAATAAGGACTTTGGGTTAGGATGGGCGGTGGACCCTTTATTCGGGCTTTTTAAGCGAGCGTTGATTTTTCCCGACTTTCCCCAAAAATACTCCTCGTCTTTATGGCCGCGCTTTGTCAGCTGCGCCAGATCGTAACAGATCGGGGCGGTTATTACTCTCCTAAGCAAATAAATCATTGATAACCTGCCAGAAACTTCAGCCGTACGAGGAATGATGGAAACCGAGGGACGGTTTTTGGGAAGGTACGACCGTCTGCGTCCGGTCTCTGAAGAACCGTTACACAAAGCAGGACAACAGATTCGCTCGGCCAAGGCGCGAATGTTGCAACCCGTGTTGGATTTTGGCTGAATGTTGCGAGATACGTCAGCTGTTCCACGGCAGGGAAGATGTTTCTCGAGAGACAGCGAACCCTCCGTCGTCAGAAATCAGGAAACCGAAGCCGGGTAACCACTGGTCACTGCATCTTGCAGTGAATAGCGGGTTGGGACAGGTGACCTTGAGGGACCCTCCCCTTCTAGTCTCCTATTCCGAGACAATCCCTTATCGCCCAACTTTTAACATCAGCAGGAAACAGCTAAATGCAAAGTACACAAGGGAGGGGACCTTGATGCACGGGGACGCCTGCACACCCAGGCGCACACCCCCAATTCCCCTACTCAGTTGTGCAACCGTGCAAAGGAAGGGCCCCTCCAGCGGGGCAAGGAAAAGCGTTGAGCTACCGTCGGCCCGGGCCAAACGGAGCAGAATCGTCCGCCGGGGTTCAAGAAAACACCGCAAAGGTCCAGAGGGGCTCTCAGACGGTTTAGCCGCAGACTCAGCCGCCGCAAAGCAATCGATCCGTCGTCGTTTTATTTCTACGCCTATTCCGTGCATTTTTTAAAGCAAGCGTTTCTCGGCTGGGACGGTTCCATCGCAACGTCGGGTCTGCTCGGATCGGCCCGAACAGATGGCGAGATTGTAAACGCCTTGGGGCCAAGACTGTCAGTTGCTCAGCTAATAAATGGACTTGCGTTTATTTCCAGGGTTTTTGTGCCACGAGGATCCCCCGCCAGCTTTACAGGCCCACGTCTGCTAGGGAGGAGAGGCGAATTGCAATATAGACAGAGAGGGAGATTTTGCAAAAATATCCAGCGCGTTAATCCGGTTCTGTATGTTATCCCTCAAGTTAGATTTACTGGTTTTGTAAATCTTTTGGGGCGGGGGGGGCGTTGAATGTCTGGGAACATTCCTGTGAGACAGAGCCCGAAATAACAACCGCGTAGACAGCAACAACGCTCACACCCGGCTAAGCAAACAAGTTCGAGGGGGAAGGGGGGGACGTGCCGCTGTTTCCTGAGCATGTGCAAAAGACCCTTGCCATTTTTCGTTTTTCCTCCTCTGTTTTGGAAATCCCTGGCCCGGGAGGGGGTGGATTTCTATACATTTTCCAAAGTCCAGATCTTCGGCTACCTCGCACCCACCACTGAAGCAGCCGTGCGCCAGCACGGGTTCAAATCTCACCTCTGCTCTGCATCTGGTCAGAGGCGAGTTTTTCTCTGCTTTTTCTCTGCGATAACGGAGGATTTGCTCGGTTCTGACTGGGGATTAGGGAGGATTTCCACAAAAGCTTCCAAAGGTCACCTCGGCTGAAATGGGATTATTCCTCCTTTTTGGCCTCTATTCCCACCCTCATCCCCCTCCCCCACCGCTCTCGGCGACCCAGGGCGATTCAATTGCATCGGCCCACCTCGCAGGGTCGTGGCAAGGCTGCAATGGATTTTAGGGGGCTGTGCAGACTGCTCCCGCCGGTCAGGAAAAGGTGGAGACGTTTCTACGCCGCGCAGCAAAATTCTCCCCGCGCCATTTCTCGGCAGCAACGGTTCTTCAGCCCGTTTTCATTCAAGGGTCTCGCAAGATGTTCGGGACCCTGGGTGGGCGGGGCTCAGGGGAAGTGGGTGGGGCCAAAGCAGAAAGAAGATGTGCAGGGAACCAAAAAGGTCCATTTTCCTCCCACCCCGTCGCATTTCCGTTCAACAAAGGCACCCAAAGTTGGGGATCACGCAGGAGGGGGCTGGGCACCAGTGCCTAAACCAGCAATTGGCCCAAAGACCCTTTGCTCAGAAACCTTCTGCAGCGCAAGTCTGCCCCCCTGCCCTCATGAAGCATTTACTCCAATAACCCCCCACCCAATAAAAAGCCACACGAAAGGTCAGGGCCTTCAGCTTTAACTCCCCAATTTGGAGATAACAAGCAGAAAAAGCCTTTGCATGCCGCTGGTTGCTTAACGGTGAAGGGGGCAGGAAGGAAAAGCTCTCTGCGCATGCTCAGAGGCACCCCCCCCAATTTCCCTTCATTTAGCATGCTAAAGAGGCCCAGGAAACAGACTTGAGGTGAAGCCCCGAAGAAGACCCCCCAAAATATCCAAGCCACCCTCTTTCAACGATCTCGTCTTCCTCTTGCAATTCATTGCAGGCTCAGGGCGAGTTTAATCCCACCGACTTCGCCTTCTGCAAGCCCCCAAGTAAGGAATGAAAGGCTTATCCCTCCGGGAGCCTGGCATGGCACCCGCGCTCAAATGCCAGCCCTGCTCTCCTTGTCAGGTTGCTTGACTTCCAACCAGCTGGGATAGGAAAGGGGGACTTTAGGATAGGGGACTAGAACGGGTGGAAATCCTACAGGCTGGCATGCCACCAAACGGGGGACAGGGAGGGTTGGGGATGTGGGCTGCACCCAGGGGTCGAGCAACAACCCCCCACAGGGAAAGAAACGTGGTCTGTGGTCTCTCCACCAGAATTAACCCAGGGGTTCAAACCCACCCACGGCGGCGAACTTCCTCCCTGTGCTCATTTGGGTAGGCTTCATCCCTCCCCGGCATGGCCCCGGCTTTGCAACCAGGCTTCTGGGTCAAAGGAAGACGTGGGACCTTCGAGGTCCCAACCCGACGCAGATGAGGATGGCTCTTCTCCAGAACGGGGCGCCAGTCCTGCAGGGACTCCCCAGCCCTGGAGACGGTGCTCCTGAGAACACCCAGAGTGCTTTTCCTGCCCCCCATCTCAGAGAGGAGAAGGGGCCCCTATTCATCCTCCTCCTCCACCGACGTGAAGCCTCGAGGGACGTCCGAGGGCGGGAGACTTACTGCGAGCTTTCTGCTTGATGTCCTGGATCAAAGCCGCGTAATTGGTGGACGTGAGGGGGACGTCTTCGATGGTCATGTTGTGCAGTGAAGGGAGTTGCATGTAGAGCCCCTCCACGGCGAAAAAGCAGGGGCGGTCGTCCATGGCTTTATCCCAGTAGAGCAGCATGGCGCGGCTGGTCCAGTTGAAATATCTGCTGAGGCTGATGCCAAACTCACCCAGTTTGCTGTGGCTGGCACCGGTGCGGGTGACCAGGGCGAATTCGTTGTCCTTGATGCCGAAACCGATGGCCTCGGCCGCAGCGGTCACCAGGGGAAGCCCCCAGTGCCGGGTGTACCGAGCCACGGGGGCCGTGGTGTAGACGCAGCCAGGGCCGACGAAAGCGTCCGGGTTGTAACCCATCTTCAGGTCCACGGCCGAGAGCGGGGCCATGATGTCGGAGCAGACCCCCTGGCTGTTCTCGCTGGTGCCAAACACCTTCTGCACTGTGTAGCCGGGCAGCAGGTCAGGCTGGGCGTTGACCTTCTGGATGGCCAGCTCGATGCCCGGACCTACCCGCGGCCAGGCCCATGGGTAAGTCGTATTGTGCCGCGGTAAGACTACGGCAAGGGTCAGGTTGGCACCGGCCACTGGATCCAGCTGAGACAGGGCGACCAGGAGCCCCCAGGCCAGCGCAACGGCCGAGCAGGGCTGACCCGTCTCCCCCGTGGGGCAGAGCCAGGCAGCCCGGCAGACGACGCCCCGGCCCCTTCCTCGATGCCCCCTTGCCCTCATCTCTGGTCCCCGTTAACTCCTTCAAAGGAAGGACCCCACCGATCCGTGCAATGGCTCTAAAGACGCCCCAGAAGAGCCCAAACTCCTGGGACTTGCTCAAAAGTGGGCAGGGGGCACAGAGAGCTCCCCCCTCTAATTCCTCCCCCTCCCCCCCAGAACCACTCCCTAAATGCACCCAGCCAAGCGGTGGCAGGCAGCCACTGGGTCCAAAGGTGGGCACAGCCCCCCTCGCTCACCCCGGGCTGCTGTCCGAACTTGCCTGCTCCCCTGCATTTGGAGGGCAGCCCCCCACTCACCCGCCCCTTCTGGGTCCCCCCTCCCCGGCCCAGCCAGGGCGCCCCCAACCTGCTTCTCCAGCCGCCCACCACGTTGGCGACTTTGCCCCGCCGTCCCCTGGGGTCCCCAGCCGGGTTCTCCAGCGCGCCCGCCTTCTCCTTCCTTCCCGTAGCCCAGACGGAGCGGAATGAGTAAAACCTCTCGCTGCAGGCGTGTTTTACACTTTTCCTTCTCATTCAATGACAAAAGAGCTTTGCTATCACCAGCACGGCAGCTTAACTCCTTCGTGCCCGGGGTCCCCTCCTTCCAATCTGGGCAGAAATGAAGGGGGGGCAAGCTTTGTCCCCAGATAACACCCTCCTCCCCCCCAAAAAATACCCCCTCTGGATTGTGACCCTCAGCTGTGCCCGATTCCTCTCCGCGGCAATCTCAGGAGCGGAGTCAAACGGCTGGCGCTGACAGTGGCATGAATGACGCCTGGCACAGCGCCAGTCCAGCGCTAACCCTGGTTTCCCACGGTGCCAAGTGCTTTCTAATCCAGGGGGGGGAATGCCAACCCCCCCAATCATTCCAAGCAATTTGCTCTTTTTAAAAAAAAAAACAAAAAAACTTAGATGACCAATTCCATGACTTTATTCGTCCTGCTGCACGCCCCCCCCCGTTCTACAGCTATCTATTCCAAAGAAATTCAGCCGTGCCAGACACTGTAGGTGTGTGCATGTATATGCGTATGTTGAGTGTGTGTATATGTGTGCGCGCATCGGTGTGGGTGTGGCTGTGTACATGTGTGTATATGCGTATGTTGAGTGTGTGTATATGTGTGTGCGCATCGGTGTGGGTGTGGCTGTGTACATGTGTGTATATGCGTATGTTGAGTGTGTGTATATGTGTGTGCGCATCGGTGTGGGTGTGGGTGTGTACATGTGTGTATATGCGTATGTTGAGTGTGTGTATATGTGTGTATGTGTATGTTGAGTGTGTGTATCTGTGTGTGTGTGCGCATGTGTGTGTGCATGTATGTGTATGTTGAGTGTGTGTCTGTGTATACTTTAAATATAGATATAATTTGTACAGTTTTTATGTTTTCTGTAATTTTATATATATTTATTGTTTTAATGGATCGTGTGAGCCAGCCAGAGTCCCCCATTAGGGGGAGATGGGCAGAGATAAATCTAATAAACAAACAAACAAACAAATGGTTGTTTTTTTTAAAGTATATACCCCGAGGCTTTCAAATCTTCTGAAATGTTAAATGGCATTCCCCTGCTATTTTATTCCAGGATATTTTCCTCTTCCTCCAAAGGCCTTCGAACAGTGAACATTGTCCCCTCCTTTTTTTTAACGAGATCTGCACAACCGCCCTACGAGGTAGACCGGGCTAAGGGAGAATAGAGCAAGACTGTTGGCTCAACCTTTGCAAGGCAGTGGCTGAATTCGAGCCGCCACCAGAAAAAGGGGGCTTTTTTCTTGACAGTGTTTAACCTTCCAAAAGAGGAAAGAAGAGAGAACAGGAGTTAAATTTAAACGGACGTGTCCGTGCGCAAATCTAAAAATGGCATGCAGCTCTGCAGACGTGCAAGAAAGAGCAGAAGGGCTGTGAAAATCCGTGAAAACATGTACGCCGGACTCCTGCCTGATCTGGATCTATTTTTTTAAATTCTTTGGAAAAAGGAAACGGGCTGGAGTGTTTCAAGCATCGTGGTCCAAACTTTGCGCCTACAGAGGAAACAAGGGAAAGGTGTGATCTGGGCCCACTGAAAAAGGGGGGGGGGAAAGAAATTGGAAATGGGGGCTGCGGATTCAGCTAGCTTTTCCTTAGGAAAATTCCAGGAGCCACTGCCCCCAAACAGCTTTGAAAAACTGCTAGAGTTCAAGCAACGTTTTACAAATTTACCTGATCGCCAGGGCGAGCGGAAATTTCGTACAGGCGAGCAGAGAACTAGGTTGGCCGGGCTCTTTAACAGAAAGACCAGAAAGATCAGATCTCTCCAGGTTTGGTTTCAAGGTAAGGAAATTGGAGGCGTGAGAAAATCTGGAGATTCTGAAGAAGCTGGATCCAAAGGTTTCCCTCCAGCTCCACAATTTTATGAATTTTTTGGCGTGTCTTTGCTCGTTTCAAAATTCTCTTATACAAAGCTGCAACCAGGAAATCGATTTTCTCTTCTCTGGCAAGCAGCATAGAAACAACAACGCTGATAAAATCATTGGAAAGCAGGTAATATCAGTGGGCTCCTTTGTAGGAGTTTGCTAAAGCCACTGTGTATTTGGGATTAGGGTTGATTATTAATCCAGCATCCTGCTGACATTTTTGCTTTAGTTAAACAGACTTCTTTGAAAATGGAAAAGGAGTCAAAACAGCAGGGCTGACTAGATTTTCCAGGACTTTAACACTCCCCAGTCTGATTAAGGACTTTAACACTCCCCAGTCTGATTATCCTGCAACAGAACTTTTAAATTGCTCTGATTCTCGAGGGCCGCTTACAAACGATGGGTTTCAAAAAAGTGATGCATTTTCCGCTGCTCCTTTCCGTTCTTTTTAACTGCAATTTTTGAAAGGCAGATTTATTTTTAAAAAGTTTTAAAACGTCAGCACGATGGGGGAGGAACGCGCTCTGGATCCGAGGAAGTTTGCTTTGCAAAAGGAAAAAAAAGAACTCCAGCAAATTACATCAGGAATAAATTCCAACCCTTATTTTCGAGTTGTTTTCCTATCAATCTTCGCCGGAGCCTGCTAAGTTTTCCACGCAGGTCAAATGGGATTCTAAGGACCCTTAGCGGGAAATCAATGAGATGGATGATTTACTTCTGAGTAAATATGCATAGCAGGTTCAGTGCACATCGGTGCACTAAAACGGGCGGAAAATGGGTGGCAAACACACTTTCCCAGAGCGCTAGCTGGCTTCCTAGGAAACATGCACAATTTTGCTTTTTGAAAACTCTGGAAACTGCTCGGAGGAGCGAGTGGGAATCGTGGAATTTAGGAATTCTCCAGCGGTGATTTGCAGAGGGTTCATCCAACCGGGTGCAAAATGTTTGGAGGCCGATTCCCAGGGATGGGCTCCAGGTCCAGCCGACAGAGATCATTCTTAACCTGGGCATCCTGTTCTTGAGAAAATGCAAAATATATCCACTTTTGCAGGCAGGGAAGATGTCAAGCCATCATCAGGCCAGGTTTGGGGGGGATCCATCCTTTGCTTGGGGCCCCACAGCCCAGGTTCTGTGATGGGAGCAGCAGAAATGCTACCTCTCCTGGCCCTTCTCCTGTTAGGAGATGGTTGGAAGAACAAAAGCGCCCCCTTCAGGACAGGATTTTGCCCTGCACTGATTTCATCCAGAGGAAGATGGGGAAAAAAAATTAGATTATGCACCAGGGCACCAACAGGAGATCCCACAAGGAGAGCCAGCCCATCTGGAGTTGAGCCAGCTTCTGGATTCCGCTGAGTTCTTCCTTGGGCTTTGGGGCTGTCAGTAATGCAAAAGTCAAAAACTTAAATGCAACAATAATCTGCAAAGCCCCAAACTCAAGCACGAAGGAAAGAACTTTATTTAATTTATCTGAATTTAGGTTGAATTCTTTTGGAGAATTGAGAGGTGGAAAAAATGCAAGGCTAGCAGAGGATGGTTTCGATCCATCGACCTCTGGGTTATGGGCCCAGCACGCTTCCGCTGCGCCACTCTGCTGCTCTCGAACAAACATCTCTTTCCAAGTGATATGAAGAATGCACATGCGCACTAAAGAATAGTTTCTAGTTAGCATTCTCGTTTTCAACACGCCTCTTCCCTCTTGGCCGCCGCCGAAGCTCAGGTCTCCCCGCCCGCGCATGCGCCTATCGTTCGGGATGCCCCGCCCACACCTCCCCTTCCGATTGGTCACACTTCCCGCTCCCCACCTCCCCATTGGCTAACTTCCTTCGACGCCCCTCGGTCCAGAAGCGGCGTTTCGTGGAACAGACGGGCGGAAAGAACCAATGGCCTCCCAGCAAAGGGCGGGAAAAGCTGGCCCGCTAACCCGATTGGCCGACGCGGGACAACCGCGAGGGCAGCCAATAGCGAGCCCGCTTCCTCCGCCGCGGAGCCAATAGCGGAGGAGCTTGTTGCGAAGTGGGCAAAGCGGCGGGTGCTCGAGGAGGCCGGGTGCCCTTTCTTTCAGGCTTCTCTCCCCCAGTTCGCCCGCCGGGATTTTTTTCCCCCGCCTCAGCCGGAGCGGAGAAGGTTCTTTCTCTACGGAGACATGAGGTGAGGCGGGAGAAGAAGATGGCCCCCCTCTCTCGGCGTGGGGGAGAGAGCGAGCGAGCACGTGAAGGGGGGAGGGGCGGCGGCGACGACCGGCCGGACTACAACTCCCATCGTCCCCGCCCTCCTGGCTGTGGGAGGGGAAGTCGATGGGGAGAGGTTAGCCCCGCTCCCAAGCTCCTCGGGGGTGGCTGACTACAACTGCCATCGCTCCGAGATTCCCAGGCCGGCCGGCGAGCGATGGGAGTTGGAGTCCCAGGCGAGGGTGGAGGAGAGGACGCCCCGCGTGGAGCAGGAAGGTGGAACCTCCGAAAACAGCGGCAGTCTATCCCGGGAGGGGGAAGGAGAGGCACTGATGTTTTGAGCACTGTTGTTGATATTATTATTATTATTGCTAATAATAATTGTTGCTGTTCTGGGTTTCAAGAGGATCGTGGCTCCCACAGGAGAATTGCGTTGCCAGCCAGCCCGCCCGCCCCTTCCTTAGGGGACTTTCCTATTGAATTCCTCTTCTTCTCCCAACCCCACCCCCTTTCCCTCCCCCCACAACCCCCCTGCAAGGTAGGCTTCCCAGGCCAAGGCTGCCCTGCCCCATTTGCTCCCCGCCGTCGGATGTGTGGACTTCGCTCCCCAGAATTCCCTGCCACAGCTGTGCCAGTGGCGGATCCTGGGGGTGGAAGTCCACCCCTCTGCAAATATAGAAGCAAATATAGGTCATCCCCAACCCGTACTTCACACCCAGCAACACAGCCCCAGATGTCCTTCAGGGGCCAGGCTGAAGGCACTGACTGGCCCGTGATGATCACTTGTAGCTCAAGCTACCTTAGGAGACCCCAAACTGGGGGCACTGCACCCCAGGAATCCAAAGGTCTTAGCATTTATTCCCCTTGGCTTTCAACACCGTTTCCCCCCACCTGGTGCTCACCCAAGGCGCTGCCCTTCAAGCACAAGAGATGCAGTCTAGTACATCTGGTTGGGGGTAGCCGATCAGTGGCCCCGAGGGTGACTGAAAGGGTGTGTGTGTGTTTGTGTGTGTCTTGGCTCCTTTGGGGAAGAGAGGGAAGCCTGGATAGGGCTGTGGTGGTGGCTTGCAGAGGCTCTTGGTCATCTTCCCCGACCCATGGAGGGGAGGGGCATTACGGGGTAGCGGGGAATGTATGTTGGTATAAAGATAGCAGGGGATGGAAGCTCTGCAGACAAGACGGAGTCTACCCTCTAAAAATGCCAGATGCTGGGACCCTGATACGTCCAGAGAAGACGACCCGCGTCTCCTTGCCCTGTTTTGAGCTTGAAGAGGCGTTGGATTAGCTGAATACAATGGACCCTTCACCTGATCTTGCAAGGTTCTGTTTGTAAGGCAAGGGGGCATTTGGGTCTGGGGATTACCAGTCACCACCTTGTATGTTGCTCAAAGCAGGAAAGGCTTGGTCCTCTTGAGGCCCCAGGAAGTTAGCTAGAACCTTCCAGGATCTGGATTCCAGCAGTTGGGGGGGTGGGAGCCGAGGGGGGTCAGGTTACAGATGGGAGAGTTAGCCACAAGGAAGAAAGACATTTAGCTGAGCTGTGGGGAATCGGTGCCATCAGAGACCCAGTCTGTGGGCTACGAAAGCCCTGTAGGTTTCAAGCTCTCCCACCCAGCGAGGGTTCCCCATCCTTTATGTAAAGGAATGATGTGCAGAAGAGAATCTATCACAGCATGTGCTTTAGCTTAATGTTTTTTCCTCCTCCTCCATTTCTTTTAGGGGCGACCGAGGCCGTGGCCGTGGCGGACGCTTTGGGTCTCGGGGAGGCCCTGGCAGCGGGTAAATCCCACATGGGGGTCGCTTATTAAACTGGTTCCTACACCAAGAGCCGCAAGCCCAGCAGCGGGGAGAAACTTGCATGTTTTGAACCCCAAGGGTTCAAAACTTCCCAGCCCTAAAGCTATCAAACGCTTTGCAGCGAAGGAAATTTCACTATGCTTGCGAGTAACAGTTGGGGCTACCTTTCTGCTGCTTCCTCTGTGGCCTGTTGTGAAGGCCTTGGGGGAGATGGCGGCCTTCATCCCTGGTTAAGTCTCTACAAGACCTGATGCTTCAGAGAAATAATGCTGCTGCTGCTGCAGAGGGCTCCTATATATAACATTTTTCAGCTGTGTTGATCAGCCACTTAAGAGCCTACTCCCCTGGTAGAAGGCCTTATTCTGATAATACTCAACTCCTGCCTGGCCCAGGGAGTCTAGCTGAGAATCCAGCGCCTTCTGCCAGCAAAGCAGAAATCTGCCGAGTGCCAGGGGAGGAACTCCTGTTGCTGTTTCTGCTTTCGAAAATGATTTTTTTCCCAACCCTGGGAAAATTTCCCTATTTCCCAGTTTGCACATTCCAAACTGCAAAATGGATCAGGCAGCCGTCTCCCACAATCTGAATCAGTCATCCAGTCTCACAAGCTGGCCATCGTGAGCAGTGGTTTCATCCACGGGCAGAAAAGGGGCTCTAAAATCAATGAACAGATAACCTGTTGGGTTGCATTCTACTGCAGGCGGGGGAGCCCGTCTCGCCTTCAGGCAGGCGTGAAACCTCACCTCTCTTCTTTGCTGTGTTCCAGGTTCCGACCTTTCGTGCCTCACATCCCTTTTGACTTTTATGTGGTAAGTAGGTCTGGCTGCCTCTTCAAATGTGCCCGTAGAAAACTTAAAAACAGTAAATTATCGAACTGAGCAGCTTGAGAACACGCAGAAAATAAGGCCTGATCTTTTGGGGCTGCCCTTAAAACCAAAAATAGGTGCTGGACGTCAGCTGGCCACTGAGTATTTGCTGATGATAGACGTTTAGGGGAAAAAAAACCATTGCCGGAGAATCAAGGTTTTAGGATTCTACACAAAGAAATATAGCAGGCATATTATAGCTGATCAGTGTTTTTGGTTTCCCAGTCCTGTTGACTTGATCTTGCCAATTTTCGTGGCACGTTTGCATCTGTCGAATCTTTAGCCTTGCTTGAGTGTTAAGCCTTTCTCCAAAAGGCATTGCTGGAGATGTAGGAGGGCAGGGAGCCGTAATCCCCTGCATAAACCGGACTTTCTGCCTCCAGTGCGAGATGGCTTTCCCCCGGGTGAAGCCAGCCCCTGATGAAACTGCTTTCAGCGAAGCCTTGTTGAAGAGAAACCAGGACCTCGCTCCAACATCTGCTGAACAGGTATGTCCTGCAAGTTCCTCCCAGTGTTAGAGGCGACAGGAGCTTAAAACTGAGTAGGGGTCTAATTTCCATGATTTTAAGCATGCTGGAGGATGGAGAATTAAGCCTTTTAATGTCTTTTTTTCCCCTCTCTCTCTCTTCCAAATTAGGCTTCCATCCTCTCACTTGTAACTAAGATCAACAATGTGATCGACAATTTGATTGTGGCACCAGGAACGTTTGAAGTGGTGAGGTCCTTTTTGCCCCCGGTTGGGGCCTGGGGAATAGCATTCAGCCAGCCAAGGGTTAAGCGAGTCAGATTCAGGGGGCTGGAACCGAGTTTCTTGGCTTGAGTTCCCAGGACATCCCTCCCCAGCGCAGTTACGTTTGCGCAGTAGCCGGGTTTGATCGGTCGCAGCCTAGCGTGGTGTGCCAACTGAACCGGTTGGGTTTGTTGATTGCTCAGAGTGTTCTGCAAACCTGGAATGTGGGTTAACTCAGTAACCAGGTTACATACATGACTCGGCTTTCTTGTCCTTGGCCCTTGATCGACAGCGTGCCATTTGCCGACTTCCTACAGGCAGCCGACTGGTGCAACCTGCCTAGTTCCCGATGGTTCGTACAAACCAAGCTGTGTAATGCTTGATATGCTGGGTCTCCATCTTTCTTTTTTCCTTTCTCTCCTTCCCAGCAAATTGAAGAGGTTCGCCAGGTGGGCTCATACAAGAAGGGGACCATGATGACGGGCCACAATGTGGCGGATCTTGTTGTGATCCTAAAAATCTTGCCCACATGTAGGTGTTGGGGTTTGCTCGGGGGGGAGGAGGGTTGGGTTGAGGGGTCACGGCATTCTACGCTGAGCTTTGCCTTCTCCCACAGTGGAAGCCGTTGCCGCCTTGGGGAACAAAGTCGTGGAGAGCCTGCGGACCCAGGACCCCACAGAAGGTAAGTGACGGGTCCCACAGAGTCAGACGTCTCCTCCCCCAGATACGGGTTTGGTAATGTCATGAAATAACTGCCTTTTTTTTCCTCCTCCTGCCGGTGGCGTCCCCTTTTTAACCTCTCAGTGCTGACCATGCTCACCAACGAGACTGGCTTTGAAATCAGTTCCGCGGATGCGACAGTGAAAATTCTGATCACTACCGTGCCCCCCAATCTACGCAAGCTGGACCCTGAGCTGCACCGTAAGGATATCTGGCTGCTGCCTTTTTTCCTCCCCCACCCGCCCCGTGGGAATGGGAGCGGGCTGGAAAAGTTGAGTAAGGAAAAAGGGTATTGTGCGAACAGGTCCTGGTTTTCAGCATGCTTTAGGATCATTCTGAACAGTGGATATGGAGGAGGCAAACTCTACAAGTGAATAATAAAACATTTCCCCCCAGTGGATATTAAAGTGCTGCAGAGCGCCCTGGCCGCCATCAGGCACGCCCGCTGGTTTGAAGAAAACGCCTCTCAGTCCACGTGAGTTTTTTCTCTCTTTGTAATAGATTGGGGGAGCTGCCTTGCAAAACTTGTATTTTACCAGCAGTTTAAGCTTCCTAGTTTTTGGAGCCAAGCTGTTCTGAAGACTGTCACATTGCAGCTTCTCAGCATGGCCATCCCACGTTGCCACAATATTTTCACGGTCAAACAGGCAAGCGTGGCTCGAACACCAGTGAAACCCCCTGATCGAATGATCTTCGCTCCCATCGCACCCTGGTGTTGTAATTGTGCATGACCTGAAGAAATGTGCTGATGTGTGGAATAAGCCACACTCAGCTTCCTTGCCAAAAGTCTTGCATTAGAGAGGACCCAACTCTCCCCTTTCTTCTTTCAGGGTGAAAGTTTTGATTCGCCTGTTAAAGGACCTCAGGATGCGGTTCCCGGGCTTCGAGCCCCTCACGCCGTGGATTCTTGACTTACTCGTACGTCTCAAAACAGTGGGGAGTTTGACTTTCAAATGCTGGCTTTCTTGTGGCCTGGCTTCCTGTAGAGTTCCTGTAGAACTCAAATTTGAATTGGTGTCTTGCTCCCTGAGTGCGAGATCCGAAAGCAAAGCAGTTTAGGGAAGAAGAATCCATGTGGCCAAAAGCGCAGCCCAAATTGTTCAATCTTAAACATTTTTTACTGAGAGCTACTCCTGGATTTGAACTAATTGCAAAGTTTCCCCTGCTTCTAAATAGTTGTCCCGATCCACAGCACATCTGGCAAAATGTTGGCCATGACAATGTAAATTCCGGTTGCACTGAGGCTTTTAACACTGATAGGTTTGGGCTACCAGGCACAGGGAACTGAGAACCAAACCTCTCCTTGTACTAAAGCCAAGGACTCCCTTCTCTAATTCCAGGGACACTATGCAGTTATGAACAATCCCACCCGACAGCCGTTGGCCCTCAACGTCGCCTACAGGTACGGTTGAAAGCGATGCCAAAATCCCAAGAATCTGAGAAAGGCATTTTCCCAAGGGTGAAAGAGTTTGAGAGCTTCAGATTCTGCAGGATTGGGGAACGCACCCCATTCTTCCCACCCCACCAGATTTTTGCGCTCGCTTTTTGGAATTAAAACAGCAGTGACGTGAACACCAGTTCAAGAATGACCATAAAGATAATGGCCTTGCTGTTTTGTTCCAGGCGTTGCCTTCAGATCTTGGCCGCAGGGCTGTTCCTTCCTGGGTCGGTCGGCATCACTGATCCTTGCGAGAGTGGAAACTTCCGAGTCCACACGGTCATGACCCTGGAGCAGCAGGTAGCGTCCTCTGTTGTCATCTGCCTTAAATTTGGGCAGCCCGCAGCTAAAAATCAGAGTCAGAGGCCCCCAGTTCACCTCAACTGCAGCCAAGTCACCTGTTCAGCCTGGATGTCCCACCATTAGATGTAGCCTCACTTCGTGGTTATGACTGTAAACTTTAGCTAGAGTTTTGGTTTCTCTGCGTCACTTGCAGCTTCGTGTTAGAATCTCTGTTAGAAGCACGGCCTAACTTCCCTGTAGTTGTTAAATTATGCAGAAGAGATGCAGTGCTGGGTGAACGGTGGGCTTAAAGCTCTCCTAGGTGTTAAGCCCACTACCCAGGACAGCCTCCATCTTTTCCTCCTAGGACATGGTCTGCTATACAGCTCAAACCCTTGTTCGCATTCTCTCTCACGGAGGGTACCGGAAGATCCTCGGACAGGAGGGAGATGCCAACTGTAAGTGCAGAAGCGTTTGGGGAAGCGGCAGAGGGAGGGAGAGGCTGCCGATCTGAGTCTGAAATGAGAACCAGGGAAACATGCATCAAGGGAGCCCCACCCCTACGGCTGCCCCTGCGGTCCCTGTAAAGCCTCGCCCCAAGATAAAACCTAATTGCACGAGCTGATCTGGGAAGAGGAGGACTTTCACACAAGGGGAGGCGGGAGTGCTCCTATTCCTGGTTCTTGCTTTGCAGACCTCGCGACTGAAATGTCTACCTGGGAAGGCGTGATTGTGACTCCATCAGAGAAGGCTTACGAGAAGCCGCCGGAAAAGAAGGAAGGGGAAGAGGAGGAAGAGAACCAGGAGGAGACAGCTACTGGAGAGGAAGAAGAAAACATGGAAACTCAAGAGTGACTTGGGCCCTCAGGTACCCCTTGGCCTTTCTGTCATCCCCTTCCAACAGGCTCGGGCTGATTAGTTTTCTCCCCTCCTCTGAATGGCCTCCTGCTCATGGTCTTCCAGATGTTGGCAAGAGTCAACAGTCCTAGTGAGGACATCAAAGGGCTCCTTGGGGCGAAACATTTGCAGTTTTGATTGTAACTTGGCATCCCAAAGCAGGAGTCGAAAAGTCAAAGCGGTTCTGTTTCTGTCTTTCAGTGGAATTCTCCACGCCTAAAACTTGATGGATGAACGAGCCGTAGGATATGACCAAGCCCCGTCCTCCTCCTTTCTGTTAACTTCTTATGTCTTTGTTTTTATAACTCTTACCATTAAAATGGTGTGTTCCTTATAAAAGGTGTTTTGTCTCCAGGGAAATCGCAAGTTTTGTAATTCTTTGTTGCTATTTAATCCGAGTGGCCTGAACATTACCATCAACAAAAAAATGCACATTTCCTCATCAGGGCCCTCTCCGCTCCCTTTTTACTATCCTCTTCGCTACCGGAGAGAACACTAAACTTTCCTCAACCTGGGTTATTTTTCTGAATTTTTCACGCCAACCTTCGATCTTCCTGGGCCTGCCTTCTGAAGCTGTCAGAACAAGTTGCTCCTCGTTTGAAACTCCATACCTCCTATGCTTTTTCAGTGAATTCACCCGAAAGTAGGAGCAAATTTAACGTTAGCAGATAACAGTGGGAGAGGAAACTGGAAAGGGAAATTTACAGAGGATGTTCTCAACTCTTCCCCAGAAATGCTCTTTCTGGACATTTTTCGTTTGCCCATCCCCTTTACCCCCAATTTTTTAAAAGCAGCCTACAAGACAGAATTCATTTTCGCTGAACTTTATTTTTTCCCAGAAGGAAAAAGAATCGCAGTCCACGTTTTTTTCTTGCTGTTGTTCCGGACCTATTGAAGAAGTCCTCGTTGCGCGCTAAGAGTATATTTCAGCAATCTATGCCTCAAGACATTTCTGTTTTTCCCTCTGCTTCAAACACGAGTCCCAAAAACCTCCTCTGGGCTGCGTCCGAAGCCCAACTCTGACCCTTTCCAGGAGTCCTTGATGCCCGCAAAAACGCCACAGGCTCAGATTTTCCCCTTTCAGACGCCTTCCTCACTTGCTGGGAGAGCTATGGGGGTAGTTGCTACTTGCGTCAAGAAAGGCCTTCCTCCGGGCAGTCTCCTTGCCCACGCTGTGATTTAGCCTTCTCAAGCGTTCCTGCGGGAAGACGTCAGGCGGCTTACTTAAAACGTTCAGCCCTCAAAGCGATGGATGGAAATAACCGTGCAAGAACTTGAGGAATGGTCTGGGGACTTCCCTCAAACTTCACTCCCTTCACATCACAGAGGACTAGCAACTTAGCAGAGCACTTCGACGCAACTGCTCGGCTTCCAGCGGCTTCGTTAAAGCCCTCAGCTAAGTTGCTAGTCCTTTACGAAGTCACTCGAGTTCTTGCTCCATCGCTTCAGAAGACAGCCGGAAAGGGGAGCTTCAAAAAGCCCCCCCACGAGCAAAGCCTCTAAATACCCCTAGTTGAAGGGGGCAGTTAACCAACCACAGGAACCGCTCCAGTCTGCGTCCCTAAAGCAGGCGCCTTTCGGTTCTGCTAGACTACAAACCCCATCATCCCCGGGCTGCAAGCCAGCCCTGCCAGTGCACCTGCGCATTCTGCAGGATGTTGTTCACCAGGACGACCCTGCGCCGGGCGTTGAGCAGCTTCTTGACGTATGGGTCGAGGTCGAGGGCAACTTTCTGGTCCTCGTTGATCCGGCAGAGCTCTGGGGGGGAAGGAAAAACAGCGGGGCTCGGAGGGGGCTCTGTGGGCGGGGGGGCGCCCGGGGGGCTTCGCCGCCGCCCTCACTTACCCGCAGCCAGGCTGTCGATGTGCTCCCGCAGCTCCACCTGGCTCTCCCTGCCAGAGAGAGACAAAGACGGCCTCGCAAAGCAGCCCCGCGCCTTTGCGCAGCCCGCTGGGCCCGGCGGCGGCTGGCCTGGGCCGGGTGGGGGGCGCCGGCTTTAAGCAAAAACGGGCGTATTCGCTCTCCGGGCAGGGCAGGAAGCTGCACCTGACGGGTTTCAAAGCAGAAGCCTGGCCCCGCCTTCCCAGCGCTGGTCGGGGTGGGGAGCTGCACCGGACGGGCGCCCCCAAGCCGTCCGAGGGCCCCGCCCTACCTGACGGCGTGGACGTGCGTGTCCAGCTGCCGCACGGCCGGCCGCAAGAACTCGAGCAGCCCTTCGGCGAAGAGGTCCCGGGCGGCCGGTCCCGCCGGGCTCGCTAGCCCCGAAGCCGCCGCTGCCGCCATCGCTGCCTCCGCAAAGCCTGCCGGGAAGCCTCGCCCGCGCACAGCCTGACGGGAAGGCGTCGGGGCGGTCGCGCAGCAGCAGCCGCCGAAGCTCGCGAGGGCCCCCGCCAGAACTCCCAAGGGCGGGGCCTGGTGAAGGGCGCGCTGGGAAATGGAGTCCTCCCGGAACCTGCTGCGCGCCCCGCTCTCCCTGTGGCATTTTCACCGAAAGGCGGTTCGAAATACTTTTAATATTTAGGAGAAAGTCCTTTGCCCCGCAACCCTCTTTCTCCTTACAGGCTCCGCAGCGGCCGCCTTGGAGGGGACGAGTTGCACCGTGCTGGAGCAGAGGGGGAAATCTCCCCAAGAAAAGCAACTTTTTGAAGGCTCCCTGGGTACCTCTCCCATTAAGTCAGGCCGCTTTTAGTGGGAGGGGAACAAAAGTTCCCTCTGCAGCTGTTAGCACAGGCTGCTCCCTCAAGATATAGACCCCGCTGATGGACCCCTCTGGCCCCTTGTCCGCAGGCTGCCGGGGCACGCGGGACAGGAAAGGCAGTTCCCAAACCTTGGATCGTTGTTTCATCTCAGCACCAAACTAACCCTCCAGCTAGTAGGGCACGCAAACCACTTGGCGTCGTATTTCCAAATCTTAGCACGGAACGAGATGGCGCAAAGCTGACAAGCTATAATGGGGCACAGAGGACAATCCCTCACAGGCCCCCGAGTCTCTCAGCCCCCCCCAAAGGTGACCATCCATCAAGGCCTGAGCACGATTAAGGGAGCGGAGATGCAGACTTTGCTCCGTGACCTTCTATTTTTACTGTATTTTAATTAATATTTAGTTTTTGTCTTTGCTGCAAACCGCCCAGAGTCGCTTCCTAGTGAGATGGGTGGTGACCAAATTTGAAATATAAATAAAACAAAACAAAACTAGACAGACCAAGCATCGTAGAGACTCCCCTGCCTATTTAAAGAAGTCAAGATAAAAAGGCCATATACACAGAACAGGAAATTTAAGGAACAAACTACGCTGGGGGGGGGGGTTGTGAAATCTAAGCAGAGGTTTGCCAGCAGGGAAAGGATCTGCAGATCCACACCATCCCCCCCCACAATCCAGCCCTCTTTGCAAGATCTCTTTGCAGTTCATCCTTGGGAACCCTCAAGACTCGGGCAGCCGCTTTCTAAAACAAGAACAACACAGACACGCAACCCACGTTTTCAATTCCCTGCAATTGTTTCTTACAGTAAACCGAGAAATACAAGATGCCGCTCGGAACAGACGAGTTCACAAAACTGCAGATGGCAGGGAGGGGCGGGGGAAGAGCAACCGTCTCCTTGGCATCTCGAACACACAAACGCACGCAAACCCCCCCCCGCAACCATATTACTAAGGACTATGTCGCAATTAAAAAAAATAAAACAAAACCTCTTGGCTTCTTCTAGTGATGTCGGATCTGGAGAATCAAATTCAACTTGGGCCTGATTTTCTTTACTTTCCCCCGAGGAGGGGAGGGAAGGGGAGCGGAGGGGAGGATCCTGCCACCTTGCGCTCCCAGCCCCAAAGCCGGCCGGGGAGGGCAGGAGAGTCTAGGATTCAGCAACCCCGCGGGCAGAGCCCCTCACTCTGCAAGGCCTGTTTGGGGAAGGGGACCACATGCAATGTTCCTCCGCTGCAGGGCGGAGATGGGGGCTGGGGACGACGCAACGCTGCTGCTCTGCTAATGAAAGGGGAGGCCCTCAGGAGCTGGCCAGCCACGCCGTGTTTAGAGGTGCTGCAGAAATGTGTGTCTGTGGACAAATCTATCCCCCTCCGCCTTAGGATTTCCTACAACCAGGAGCATCAAAATAATAAAAGGGAAACGTTTCTTGCTTGGAGGCGCTCCCCAGCATGAGGAGCTGGTGTTCTTGGCTGCCATGAGGGAGAGGACCAATCTACAGACACACGCACACCGTGCCGCCCCCCCCCCGCAAGGCTCTACAGCAAAAAGTCTCAGTCATTGGTCTCAGGGTCTGTCTGAGCCATGTAAGCATCCAACTCCGCGTCCAGGTGTCCTTTCGTTTTCGACATGTATGCATCCAGCTGGTTGTCCAACTGTTCCTTGGTCAGCGCGGGGCGAGTGGCGCCTCTGCCCCGGCCTCGGCCTCTTCCGCGGCCGCCGAAGCCCCCTCTGGCCCGGCCAGCCATGCCACGACCTTGGAGTGGAAAGGTTAGAAGGTTAGAAGGCTGCGAGGAGAAAGAAACACAGAGCATTGGATGCCCGCCGCCCGCAGCGATCCCCAAGCCTCGGGGAGCCTTTTCGGCCCCCAAAGAGAATATCGACTTGGACGGTGTGAGAGATTAGCCCGGAGTAAAGCGACTGGCAATACAAGCCAACCTAGGTTCCTAATTTACAAGCCCCTTCTGAAAATAGGCGTTTCCATTCTTAGGAGGCAAGAGATGGGGGAGAGCGAGAGATTAAGACACGCTGGAAAATACCCCACAGAGCCGCGTGGAGGAGACTGGATGGCAGAACCAGCCTGGTGATCTATCGTCCCCACCATTAAGAGGGATCCATTAGAAGCAAGGAGGAATTCCTAGCCTTCTTGTTTTCAGAAAAGCGCTTTGCATGAAACCAATTAAACACAGGCATCTCATTAGGGTTCGTTTCACTCACCTCTGCCACCAATTCCACCGCGCCCCATGGCTCCTCTGCCAAGGCCACCCCTGCCAGGCCCCGCTCGGCCTCTCATGCCTCCTCTTCTCAGGCCCATCCGGGGGGCTATCCCGCGGCCTCCCCGAAGCAAACTCTGTCCTGAAAGAGGGCGAGGAGAAGGTTCAAGCAGAGAGGATATTTTTCAGATTACAGCCCTGCTAGTAAACTCAAGCCAGCAATACACGCCCAAGCCTCGTCAGGCGACAGCTCACACCTTCTCCGAGGCAAAAAGAAAAGAATCTTTTCCCAGATCCCCCCCTCCTTGGGCTGCCTCCAGAAAAAGCACAAAATCAAAGCCTGTCCAAGGGCCGGTCTGTTTGACAGCGATGTGGTTTTAAGCCCAGCTCCAGCACACAGGCCTTAAGTTTCTCTCTGCCCCCGCAGGGGCGAGATATGTGAAAAGACAAACTGGGCCCTTTAGATGCCAAGCAGCATTTCTTACTAGTTCACAAGGCGAGCAAAGAATTGGGCCAGGAAGGGCCAGTCGCACATGCTCACTGCCTGCCACTTCCCCCACCACACCCTGCTCAAGTTCACTATTTACTCCGAAGATACTAAGACGCCACATATTGCAAGCACAGAAAACCACAAATTGCAATCTTGTTAGGAAGGCACATTAGGAGGTCTCATGTTAAGCCAGAGTGTGCTCACCTCGCAGGGGGATTCCTCCACGCAGCAGCGCCCGTGCTCCACGGCCCCCACGCATGGCCCCTCGAGGCAAGCCTCTCTGCCCCATTGGCAGCCCCCGTCCTAACGCGCCACGAGCCAGGGGTCCTGCTGGCCGGCCCAAGCGTGCCTGGATGTTACTTTTTCCCAGACGTTGTTTCAGGCTCTTCTGGAAGAAGCGAGGGTTAGAAAAGGGAAATGCAGCACAGACAAGCAGAGCGTTCAACGGCACACAGAGGTATGAACTACGTTATATAACCTATAAGGCAGAAATTTGCATATTAGCAGCATCACGAAAAATCACACGGCTCTCCAACTTTCGCAGCAGGAATAAAGCAGCTCCTGAAACCTTAGTTCAATGGCTGGAGGACACAAAATGAAGTCAGTTCGAGGGCAGGAAAAAGGGGAGACTGAGCAACTCTTGCTTAAGACACAGGCTTTGCAGGCAGAAATTTCTGGCTTGAGTTCCGGAGCACCCCACTCCAAAAGGACAGAAGAAAAGGAAAGGGGGCCTCAGCCTCAACTCAGCTTCACAGAAGACGACCCTGGGGGGCAATGTGGATCTTCAAAATGCCTCTCTGCAGGCAGGGTGGAAAAGCCGGAGCCACCAGCCACCACCCTGGAAGGAACTGCAATGGAATTTGCCCCCAAGAGGGGGCTTTCAGTTCAAACAAGCCCAGAATGATGACAACAGTGCTCTTTTAAACAATCACAATCAAGCAAGGGAGACGCCACGTGGGCTCAGCCAACGCAGTCTCAAACGGAAAGGAAGCAAAATCCATCTTGGTCCGGGACAGGATTCTGACTCTCTTGCTGGGCCCTTTTTATTTAATTTTTACTTCCCTCGACTGCAGCGTCCTCACGAGAGGGGACCAAGCACAGCTCCTAAGAAGAGGGGCCACTTTCATTCACACCATATCTAACACTCCCTAGAGTCCTCGTAATGAATTTGTAGACCACGCACCATTTAAAGAGAACAAAAATGACAGATATACCAATCTGCTGCACACAGGGACCTTTGCCAGATTCACCCCTAACTTCTGGAGGGAGAGGGGACGCACCCAAACCTAGCCGCCATGTTAGGCCCGCCCATCCAGCCACTGACAGTCCCGGCCGGTTCTTCCCCACTGGCCTCACCTGCTTGAGTTTCAAGGCAGCCTGGACGGAAGGCCGGTTTTCCATCTGCTGGGCCAGCCTCCGGTTCCGGGCGCTGGCTAATTGCTGCTGCTGCATAGTGGCGCGAATGTTCACCGGGATCGGCTGTTTGTTCTTCAGCATATTAGTAAAGCTTCAAGGTCGAACAAAACGGGTGTTTAAACAAAAGTTTCATTATAAACCCATTTCAACCGGCATTTCACAGCCCTGAGAGTGGGGCAGCCGCATCCCACGAATTTAACGTAATAAGGTGGTACACACTTAAGATCCCGTTTAAAGCGTAATGGGACTTTTTTTTTTCCTCATTTTTCCACAAAGCGTGCAGGGACAGAACATTCAAAAGGCGTCGCTTAGTGTGGGAGATTAAAACCAGAGACAGATGTCTGAATTAAATCAAGCAAAGGTGGAAACACACACGGCACAAAGCAGAGTTTTGGAGTTACAGATGGGGATATAGGCTAAGGAGGAAAGAAAAGCGCTCACTGGATTGTAAGGAGACAAGAAAGGAAGATTTGGGGAATATTAAGAATAGAATCACTAGGTTATTCACAAAGCTGCAACACTCTAGACTTGGACAAGTGGAGATTAAAATTAAAGAATGGCCAACCCTACAGCCCCTTAGAAGTCACCATCCCAGGGGCCTGAAACTGAAATCTCATGAGATGGAACAAATGTCCGAAACCATAATCCTAGCTCACTCTTCTTTTTCTGTCCAAGCTGGCCAGAAACCATTGCTGCCTATACTGCAGGGTTAAAAAACAAATGTGTATCGGATATCACCGTCCAAGAAGCATTCTGTGTACCTCTGACACAACCTCTAGGAATGGTGATCAAATTGGATGGTTTTCGAAAGGAACAGAAATCACAAGGAACCGTGAGTCATAATGAATATTTATTATCTCCGGTTTGCTTTACGATACCAGTAGAAAGATGAGCAGAGCGTTAAGTAAGTAAGTAATCTTTATTGTCATCGTACTTCTCGTACAACGAAATTAAATGCCATGCCAGTGCAGCTTTAAAAATATAATAAGCTCTTGGTCTGCTTGGGACTGTTCCCTGTGCTTTGCCACAGCTGGAACAGAAAACTGGGTTTGATGGGCCTCTGGGCGAATCAAGCCCTGCAGATTATATCCAGAAGACTAATGACCTTTTCCAGGGAAGAAAGGATGCTGTTAAAACATCCCAGTGCTCATACAGATGAGTCCTTCTCCTGCTCTACATTTAGGCTTATTAACCTAGGAATAAAATTTAACACAGAAGAGGAACACAGCATAAGCTTCAGCCATCAGTTGGACATTTGAGCTCACAAACACACTGAAGAGGAGGAGGAGGAGAAAAAAGGCATGCGGAGGAGAGGAAGCAGATGATGGAGCAAAGCGTTTGCCTCTTACAAGGCCCCAAGGAACCTTTGGGCTGGTCAGAGTGGCCAGCTGCCTGCCTCTTACAGGCAGACCACACGAGCTCATGCGTCTGCCTCGGGCACAGCAGGAAGCCTCCTACAGCTCAGGTAACATGCTACCACACTGCAGGGTCATCTCTCTAATATGAACACATGTGGAAGAAAAAAAGGAGGGCGCGAGGTTTCCTTAGAACACATCCCACCACACGACCGCTTGCAAGTTAGCCTCAGACCGACATTTTTGCCCTTTCAACCTGGTGTACCACTGTTGGCTGTGGGATGTGGGGCAGCAGGGAGCTGCCCGCTGCTCGTGTGCCTCTGGATAGATTACAAGCATCGCAAAGACCATGTCGTTCTGGATACCGAACAGAGTGACAAAACTAAAAAGAACAACCAAAAAAAAAATCTTATGAGCTGAAGTTGGTCGTTGGGTTCCTCACCGCTCGTTAAGAGACATCTTGCTGGTGCTCTTAAGCACGACTTTCGGCGCTGACTGCGCGGCCATCTCGGGTCCCCAGAACCTGCGCGGGAAAGAGGAGGACGTTTTAAAAGGTCCTGATTGTTTTTACACTGATACCTCCGGAGGCGCAGCGCGGCCCACTGGACTGAGGGATCGATTATGGCCATCGAGAGGTTTTTGACTCCTGAGGACCACGAGAAACTGGCCAGCCGCCTGCCAGGTTCCCCGGCTGTGGAGTCAGGAGCCCTGCCCCAGCCAGAGACGCTCCTCGGGCGACTGCGGGGCCCCTCTCTCAACCTGGCCTACCCCGCAGGGAGGTTGTGCTTCAGGAAGCAGTGATACAGAAACCGAGACAGGTTTCTAGAGGCAGGAGGGTGAATTGCTTGGCAGAGCAAGCGCGGGTGGGTTGTTGGGGGGCAAAACACCAAGGCTAAACAGTCAGGAAGCCTCTCCCGACCTGGGGTCCTCGCATAGCCCAACGTTGCCCGCAGTGAGGCTGGACTACAACCCCCATCATCCCCAGGCCACCCTCGGCTAACCTGAAGAGAGGAAGGACTGCACTCCCCATGACCCCCAGCCACACGATGGGAGCTGCAGCCCGAGAGATCCCCCGGGCGCCACGTTGGGGGAGCGTACGGAAGAGCCGGTCCGCCCCTCCCCCGGAAGTGCCCGCCCGCCCTTCCGGCGGCCCGCGTTCCCAGCCGGTCACGTGGGGGCAACGGTCCCCGAGGCCCCGCCCAGCACGCGCGGCCCTCACCGTCGGGGGCGAGGCTCGCCCTGCTTTGCCTGCGACTCTGCCGGCGGCTGCGACGGGAGGCTCCGTTCAGGCCTCGCCCGGCCGGCCCCGTCGGATGCCCTGAACGCCAAGATGGTGGCGGTGGCGGCTCTCTCTCCACTGTTCGCCTCCCAGAAGCAGCAGGGACGCACTCTCCGCTCCGGCGCCGCGGCCTCGGCGTCTCCGGCTCTCAAATCTCCCCTCAGAAAGAGCCCGGCAAAATGGCGACCCCCTGGCTTTTCTTTCTCGGGCTCGCGCATGCGCCGGCAGGGTGGGCGGGCGGGCGAGGGACGGCACCGCCCCCGATGGGCGCAGCCGCAGATGAGCGGGAGAGGGAAAGGGGCGAGGCCAAAGGATGGCGTCGAGTGACGGACAGCTCCTCGGATGGGAACGAAGGGGCGGGGCTTCCCTTCAGCCTTGGAGCGGTCCATTCATCTCAGGGCCGGAGGCTGGAAGGGGGCGGGGCTTGGCGGCTGTGGGCGGGGCGCTACCTTTTAATGAATGGGTGATTCTTCAAGCGCCGCAACTTAGCGTTTGGGGACTTTCGTTTTTGAAGCTACGGATGGGTTCCCAAAGAGTCTGCTCTGGGGCATGGCTGGTTCCCAGAGTATAGAAGCCATTTCAATGTAGCCTTGGCGGGTTTTATTGATTCCTTTCTGTTCCAGATTTCTCTAACCGCCTCTTTCGTATCTGTGACTTATTTTATTGGGCAAAGGCCCCTGAGGCCATTTGTGAGCGTCCCCACAAGACCCCTCCGACCTCCTCCTGTGCCCACTGGGCCCAGCTCTGCCTCCTCCCTTGGGTGGAGGCCCCCAAGCTGCCTTCCACCCCCCTTGTCCGACCCCCACCCCGAAGCCGCCGCCCCACAGAAGTCCAGACCAGGCGCTCAGCAGACTAGACAGCTTTAATAAGCAGCGCTTGGCTCAGCAGGCGGTTACATGGCACCCTCCGGTGCTCCCTCGCGTCCCAGCCGGGCAGAGAAGCCGCAGGAGAGAACGGGCATTGGAAAGGGGCAGCGAAGAGCCGCCGGGCTCGACCGGCAGCCCCCCCCCGGCCCCAGCTCAGGTGTTCTCCCAGAAGAAAGTGTTGCTGGCCACGGTCAGCGCTGCCACCAAGACCACGAACTCCTGGAAATCGACCTCCCCGTCGCCGTTCTCGTCCAGGTCATGCATGATCTTGTCCACCGCTTCCGTGTCCCTCTGGGTCTGGAACAAGAAATCGGACAAGTGTTTGGGGTGCGGTTAATCCAGGAGTCGGGGGCATCAGCCCCGCCTTGGCGCTCGTCTGGCTCCCTGCCGCCGTTTCCGGATTCTGACCCGTGAAATGTTATTTGACCTTCTTGGGAGCATCTCCGTTCCCCGGGATTCCTCGCCCCCCCCGATGAGAGCTTCACTTCAGTCCCTGCGTTAAGCCAACTGCTGCTTTTGCACAGAATGCTGGTCAGCCAACAGGCCAGCCTTGCACAGACCACTAAGCCAGCCAAAACCACAAGGCTCGCCAACATTGAAACGCCGTGCAAACGCTGGGGCTTTTACGGACCCCGTTCAATCTTTTTTCCCGACCGGCCCCATCCACGTGAAGAACAGCAAAAAAACCTATTATCTAAACTAGACCCCATGCATAAAGAAAGTAAATGGGGGGAAAAGGAAAGCAAGGATGGGCGGGTCAGTCTGCAGCCGGAGGAGGGCCGGCACGAAAGGAAATACAGCTTTCCAACTGCAGAGCGTTCATCTTTTTCAATAAATTGATGTTTTAATTAAAAAAAGTTCATGGGTTGGTTCCTCACAGTGTAGTACCGCTGTCGTCCGGCCTGGGGTGTTGGTGTCCCCCAAAGCCCCAACGCCCCCTTTGCGGCCTTCCTTGATTCTTTTCGTTCCTATTCCCCCCACGCTAACCCACGCACCGTGAAGTCCCGCAAACTTTCTTCGGAAAACCACACGTCTAAAGCAGCTGGGCAGGGGGGAAAAAAGAAGGGACGGGAACGGCCAGTCCGTCCTACCTCCAAGAAGCAGCCCAGCTCGTTCTGCAGCAGCTCCTTCAGTTCTTTTTTGCTCAGCTTATATTTATCGCCTTCCTTGCCGGAATAGCTGTGGAAGACGGCGATGAGGGCGTCCATTGCGTTCTCCAGCTGCGACGTCATCCTGGTGGCAGGGGGAGCAGGAACAGTGCCTGCGGGGGGATGCAGAGGATGGTGAGGGCACTGGAAAGACTCGCGAGCCAAGGCCGTCGCCAGGATCAAGCCCACCCCGAGGAAACGCCGCCCCAGAGCAAGGCCTTCCCAGGCAGGGGCCCGTTTTCAGAAGAGCAAAGGTGAAACGGAGACACCTCCCCAAACACCACCCAAGCGGAGCATCTCTTAGGCTTCGCTTCGCTCCAGGTGGGGAGGATTCAAGGATCGTTCCCCAAGGATGTGGGCTGCGAAGAGGGGCTGGAAAGGAAAGGAAACAGGTGCCTCCAACTTGGCCTCGGGAGCTGAGGAGAAACTGGCAGAGAAACAGCCCAAAAGCAAAACTTGGATCCCCCTTTGGTTCTAAAACTGGGGAGCAATTGCAGGCTCCCCCTCAAAGTCTCTGTGGCCTCCTCTGCAGGGTTATCGTCAGGCCCAGAGGGAAGAGGATACAAGGGACAGGGCCGAGACCCCCTTTCTCCCAAGCCCACCCCCCCAGTGGCCTCGAGGGTGCCCACTTACTCAGCCTCACCTAGGACGGACCTCCGGCTTCTCTCCTCTCGCGGATCGCTATGGGGCAGCCGCTGAACGCAGCCTACCTCTAACCAAGCGAGTCCGAAATAGCCTGCCGGGGGCTTAAATAAAACTGGTGGGCCCTCCCTCTCCTCCTCCAGGAGAATCAGATATCGGCAGCTGGACAGCCTGCCCGGGACGAGGGCGTCTGAATTTAAAGAGACAGAATTGCGAAACCCTCGCATCGTCTGTTTAAAGACAGGCCATCTTGGAGAGAGAAAGCGTGTGACGAATTCCCCCGAAACCCTCTCCGCTGGATGGGCAACGGCGAGGAGACCCGCATTTTCCAGAATGGATGCAAGCGGCTGATCTCCAACAGCCGGAGAAACAATGCTTGGAATCCGCAGCCCAGAAGGCTGAGTTCAGCAACCATGCGGAGAGATGCGAATTCAATCATTAGGAATAATTATTTAATTCCTGGCAACACATACTTCTATGGTGAGGCTGGACCGCTTCAAACCGCGACAAGCTGCTAGCACAGCAAAGGCCGTAACTGCTCTTTGGCACATCCCTGTCCAGACATATTTGCTCACCCGGCAGAGCATTGCAACACCCGTAAAATAAGGATGACGTCTACCTGTCCCTGCATATGGAGAGCTAGCGTGCCAAGGAGCGTGTCTGTGCTAATTTTCCCTGTGCAAGGGGTGGCATATCATTTCGTTACAGAGACATCTGAAGTGGTACGGCCTGAATGTGACCATCACGGTAACTTAAGTCCCCATTAGTCACACCGAGGAGTTCAGTTCTGGCTGACTGCCAGCCTGCCGGCCATGCCCTCCGCTAGCATATTCCATTACATGCCCCCTTTTTTTGCTTCCCCGCCAGCCGCTCCACGGAGCTGAGACATCAGTTGCTGATCTAACCCTCGCAAGCCCGCCTTGGACCTCCCTAAGCCCTGAACTGCAGACTTTCGAAAGGGCCCGTTCGTTTTTGGCCCGCCCCGCCGTCCCTCCAGCAAAGAAATTCGGGCGCAGCCATGTGGAAATGAGTCACGGAGTCTCGACAGGCTTAGTCCAGGGCCAGGCAGCTCACCCGCTATTAATACCCCCAGGGTGGCAGCCTTCCTCGGCGAAGGTGTAACCCATCCTCCCGATAAGAGACGGGGGATCGGGTGTCTCCCCCCCAGCTCGGAGCAGACAATGGGGACCATCCCGAGAGGCAGCTCGGGTGACGGGGATGAAAGGGGTGCTTTGTGGGATGAAAATCTTCCACCCTGGACGGGAACGGAGGCGCTGGGGAACCAGATACCCCGACGAGCGAAGGGGCTTGGGTCGCGTTACAGTCCTGGAACTCGAAGGACGGCTGAACCGTTCCAGCATGAATGATGCAGGGGGTCACGAATGAATTATGCAGTGGGCTGATGGCCTATTCCCGGGCAGACAGGGCCAACATCAGCTCAGGCCAGGCGGGGCAACGGTCAGTACCCACTGCCCTGCATGGGAAGGAATCTCGAAAAGGCGTCTCGGGGGCAAGGCAGAGCTGCGTGGGCAGGACTGAGGATCGATCCGCTGGCAGACCGAAGGGACCAGGATCCCGGGGATGGGGAGAGGCGGACCCAAGAAGAAAAGCCAGCTCGGGGGCGGAGCTCGGGGCAAACGGGCAGCTCGGGAGGCGGGGCCAATGAACGTTGCCCGCATAAGATCCCCCTAATTTTTTGATGGGCAAGACAGCTCTTTTTTTTAATTATTATTACCCCAACCTGGTTAAACACATTGGCACAAATATGTCCCCCGTTCTACGCCTTGTCCACTCACGGAGAAAGGAGGAAAACGTGGCCCAATATAAATTCCCCATGCGTTGACGTCTTCTTTATTTCTCTGATTTTTTTTTTTTAAATAGATTAATGCAAACAGCTGCACAACAGCCCTGCTTTTGAACGGGCAGCCCGTCTGCCGTTCTGGGGGACGGTCCAAAGCCAGTTGGTGCGTGGATGGGAGACCCCCAGGAGATGCTAGTGCTGGAAGCTAGGCCAGGAAGTGGAAAAACTCCCGCAAAGTCAACATCAGCTGCTTTTTCTACAGAAACCCACCCAACCCTTCCTCCAAAACAGCTTCGTTTTGGCAAGTTGTGGCCGAAGGAAACAAAGACGGAGCACTTTCTGCAAATATGCTACGAAACTCTTTTTTTTTTTTTTTTGGCAAGGGCATGTTTGTGAAGTTAAGCATGCTCCCAAAAAAGGACATTGCCCCGCATTGGAGACACAACCAAACCGGGCACGCAACACCCGCCGTGCCCCACCAGGGGGCGCCACGCTCTGCCGCCTCTTCTGGCTGGTAAAACCTTCATCTGATTTTGCAAGACCCGAGTGATGAATCTCAGGTATTTGCTAGGGCCAGGCCCTCATTCCATCCGGCTGAATTCTGCTGGGGTTTCATATTTCTTTTTCATTTCCTGTCCCCGAACAGTTGAGCAACTGTGCCGCGCTCTTGCACAACAGCCCGGTCCTTCTTCCAGGACGGATGGAATCCCAGGCGGGAGTGTGCCCATTGCCACCCAGCCTTACCACCAGCTTATTTGGCTTTACAAAATAAACCCCAAAGTTGGGGGTGGCGGGGAGGGGGAAGCAGCCAGGCCTGCAAAACACACCTCTTTGAACCTCGACTGGTGATCTTCCTCCACGGAAGCACCGTAACGCCTGTTCCCATCGCCGCGGTCCTTTTATCGTTCGGAAGGATGGAGAAGCAGCCCACATTTTGAGAGCGATATCGGAAGCTGGGTTGAAGTAGTGGTGTCCCCCAGGCCACATATTCAACCCTCGCCCCTCTCAAGAGAGAGCTGGGCCCTATTTGTGCCAGGCGCTACAGCGATTCTCGCGGGGCACGATGCCCCGTCCCATGATACGGGCCCGGCCTTTAATCTCTTTAAAGAGCAAATTAATCCATGAAAACTTGAACTGGTGAACCTAGTCCAGAACCCACGGGAATCAGCGATATCCTATTTTACTATGGGCATACTTTCCAAAAAAAAAAACCCCAAAGGGTTTTCATCGTGGGCTTGCTGGCGGGGATGATGGGCATCCGAATCTGTCGCCCATCCATGTCATTAGGATTTAATAATATCAAGGATTCCAAGGTTATTCTTGCTGGGTTTTTAGAATATCTCTTCCTTTCACTCTGGAACGTCTGTTTTCCGATATATTGGACCCCCGTGACTTATTCTCTTCTCTTTTTTAAATCTAGGACTAAAACTCTGGGATCCAAACAGGAGGGAGGGAGAGGCACCCAAAAGGGAAAAAAAAATCCACGCCGAAAAGCTGTTTACAACATTTCCCTCTTTGTCCAGACAAAGCGGCCATTCAGGGCTGCGGCCAGTGGCACCGGCGTTGCCAACCTTCGCCCTTCCGTTCCTAGGCACATTAAAAGCCCCCTTTGAAGATGCAGAAACAGCCATGGAAAGACCACGTTCATTGCAAGAACCAGGTCCGAGAATCGGATTGGAAACCCCGAAGGATGGCTTCTTGCTGGAAGGCAGGGCTGGACTGCAGATCGGGCAAAACTGCTGGGGGCCGAGGAGTCCCTGAACCCAGGACAGGGCGCGTGCAGACGGCAGGTTTTCAAAATCTTCCAAACTTTGCAAAGGAAACGAATCAAGCCCTTTTAGCCCTCTCGAAATCCAGATTTTAGCCTTTTACAAACCAGATTAAAACAGCTGCCCACGTCCAGTTTCATCCAAAGGATTGTCAATTTCATTCTCAACATTTTCCCGCAGCTGAATGGATTTTCTGCCTCGGATGTCCGTGTTCCTTCGGCTGGGTGGGTTTGGGCCATTTTAAAATGGGATTTGGGTTTTTTTTCCCCCCTCCAGGCCTTCCTTCCAACAAAACAGCCCCCCCCCCCGAGTTTTACAACACTGGCTTAATTTTTCTTTTTGCAACAAGTGGGACATTGTGTAAGCGCCTGGGTCATTGGCAGCCAGATTTCAGGATTCTTAAGACACAAGGCAAAATAAAATAAAATAAAAGCAGAGGTCTAAAGTGACCTATCCAGCCTGCAGATGGCCCACTCTGATTATTATCGGTTTATTTCCATTTCCGCCCCGTTGAACCAACTGAGAATCCCTTCAGCGCCTAGTAACTTATTTTCTGCGTGTTGTCCCAATTGATTTACTGTAATATTTTCCATGTTTTTGTAAGCTCGGAGGAGACGTGCAGCTTTATTAGTATTGCTGTCACTATTATTTGCTTATATGTGTGACACGTCGGTGAACAGAGATTGTCAGAGCCCTGCATGGATCAGCTGATAGATGATGGATAAGTCATGCATACCAGTCGTGCTTGGGAATGGTGAAATGGGCTCCCGAGACCATCATTTAAAAAAAAAACACACACACAAACACACCAGTGATTCAACAGATGAACAAACTGGGAGTTAATCTGCTGCCGATGGTTGACTGGAAGAGTGAGAAATCCACTGAGCCTCTAAATCTCCCATTAATCTGGTTTTCACACCCCGAGCCCCTGACTCATTTGCAGGTACTGGATCGGGGCGATTTGGGAAGAATTCCAGAGCGTTTAACTCCATACGGTGTTAAGCAATGCTCCTGTCCATGTGCAGAGAGCTTCACTCACTTGCTGGGGAAACCGCAACCGTCCCCTACCCGTTTCTCCCCATGTTATCGGCAAAGATGGGGAAAGAACAGTGAACAGAGTAGCACCCCTCCCGGGCATGGATTCGAATCCCATTCAGCCAAGATGGGTCGTTCGCTGCAAGATGGATGCCTAGCCGTAAAAATGGGTTCATGCACCCCCCCACCTCCGCTCACAAGCCCTCTTCCTTTTCTGTTCGTTCCCAGCCCTTCCAACAACTTGATTTTACAAACATCTTTCCCCTTGGTTAGCTTACTTGCAAGTCAGTGCGGACAGAAAGACATTGCAAATTTTCCTCCTTCCGCCCGCTTGGCTTGGCCGGCTTCAGCCCAACGCGGGAATAAGTCAGGACACATGAAAAATTCTCCTGGGGTTAGATTTGAAATTTCGCTCCCTCCAGCCTTGTATTTTGCAAAAACATTCAACCCATTTTCTCTGGCAGGGCACGGACGGCAGGAAATCTTTCCCACAGCTATGCCCCAGCAAGAGGAATTCTCATTGAAAGCCAGGTGATGTCTCCTAAAAATTATTATTATTATTATTATTATTATTATTATTATTATTATTATTATTATTACAAACGCAAAGCACAGTCCTAAACCCGCACAACCTGACTGAGCAGCAGGAAAATGTGATAAAAAAAAAAATCAACAAAGCCAAATTTGCACGCAAAAAGCAGCCATTTCTTTTTCCAGGTTTACATCCCACGCTCCATGGCGCAGTGAAAAACAAAGCGACTGCGTCTGCCAGCAGGCTAACCGTGGTTAGTTCAAACCTAGGTTAAGCTTTGGTTTCGGCGGCGGGGCACAGGACGCTCGTTTAGCCAACCTTGGGTTAGTTGATTATTCGGGGGATCTTACGCCACCTCGCTCCCCAAACCGGTGAACTCAGTAAGCGGGTCACACGGTTGTGTGAATGCAGCCCTGCTGAATTGGCTGACCTCCTTCTTTCCCCTCGCGTGTGCCCACGCACCTTGGGCAGGGACACTTGGAATCCGACCCTTTCTAGGTTTTAGATCAGCTGGAAACGTCATTTTTTGCTGCTCTCGGGGACCAGGATTGCCCCCCACCCAACTACCTTCTGTAAAGTTTGCATGGGTCAATAGAATAAGCTTCTTCCCAGACTCTACACCCAGGTGGAAACTCTGGCGGGGGGCAGAGAAACATGCCAGGGAGAGCAAATCCTCACCAGCCCCACCCTCCCCACCCTTTAAATTGAAACGACTTACTGAACGGGAGTGTGGCGGCTGGCCCGGTCGGGGGCACGGCTTGAGTTTTGCCCTAAATCTAAGCCATGGGCCACCCCCCAGACCCTCCCCACCGGGGACGACCAATAGGGAGCGTCTGGCAACCGGGCAGCGAAGACAGATGCTGGTTTGTTTTTCCTCCTGCGGTCCGACTGGCAGAGGGATGGAGAAAACAAAGGCCGTTTGTGCTGTGGTCCCTCCAGGCAGCTGGTCAACCTGTTTCCTAAAATACTGGAAGCTTTTTACATTGCCCGGAGCTGAAAAATAAGCAGGACCGTCTGTCCTTTGCACCGCGAACCAGGCCGACCCCGAATCTCAGTTTGGGAGGCTCTTGAAAGCACCGGACCAATCAGCCACGGCTTTGGGAAGGAGGTTTCAAGGGCAGCTGATTTAGGAAGGATCCAGGGGTAGTGCAGCGGGGTGGGCAACCGCGGCCTTTAGGCCTGGCCTGGCCGTGGGCCCAATGCTCTGCCATATTTCTGCTAGCTCGCCCGTGCCAGTTTGCAACAAGAAAATATGAAAACGCTCATTATAGGCCAGGCGATAGTACCCTAGTAAGATAGTTAAGCAAGAGAGCAAATGGTTCATTTACGGGCAAACGTCAAAAGTCTTCTGAACCTTCGTGCAACCCAAGAAGCGTTTCGTGACCGTCCCTTAGGCAGATCTGGAAGGAAAAAGGCCGCAGGAAGAACGTCGGAGGCCCGGCAACTGAATTTCCGTTTGCGGAAGAGGCTAGCACCTTCATTCTGCTCCGCATCCACACCCACTCACTTATCAGCCCGGGCACAAGTTGCCAACCGGCACGGCCAAGAACCTCCCACTGGGCCACAGAACCGCTTCTCCAAGGAGGGAATGGGATTTTGGAAGTGGGAAGGGGTGAGATTAGGAATCTAGGAAGAGCCTAGCTGGACCTGCCAGATGTCCTCTGGGGACCCCATCTAAGAGCCCATGCTGGGGTCCTCTGACCAGCAACTGGCATTCATAGATAGGCTGACTCTAAGCACTGCACCGCACTGCCTCTTAATAACCCAGGCTGGATTTCCTCCTGTAAGCTTGTCGGGGCTTGCAGCGCTCGTCTTCCTGGGAAAATCGGCAGCGGGGAGGCCGGGTGTGTCCATGGTGAGCGACGTGCCCGGACAAGCACAAGGGCGCCTTTGGGAGAGGACACCAACCCCAAACCTCTGGAAACCCAAAAATGCGCGCTCTCTCTGCAGCAGCTGGCTACCACCCAGGATAAACCAGTTCCTCTTGCCGGTCTAAGTTGGGTGTGGCCTGGCACTTTGTTTCGGGTCTCTGATGCTCCTAAGGGGAACAGTGGGAAATGCAAGGCCAGATTCCCTGCTAAGGAAGACGGGATTTCACTGAATGCGGTGGGTGGCGTGGCTTGTTGTAGATGTTGAGGGAGAGCTGGTGAGTTGAGGGAAGCCTTGGGAGTGGTTGAAGTTTGTCAGATTTGAGGGACCTGATGACACCCACCCACCCACCCACCCACCCATCCATCCGTCACCCCATCCATCCATCCATCCATCCATCCATCCATCCATCCATCCATCCATCACCTGATCCATCCATCATCTCATCCATCCATCATCCCATCCATCCATCCATCCATCCATCCATCCATCCATCCATCCATCCATCCATCCATCCATCCATCACCTCATCCATCCATCCATCCATCCATCCATCCATCCATCCATCCATCCATCCATCCATCCATCCATCCCCTCTGTCTGTCTGTCTGACAATAGCTAAAAGCTGAAGCCCACCCACCACAACTTGTCCAACCAACTGATAGCAATGTACCAAAATACATTTTATCACTGAATTGTTGAGAAACCGAATTGTTTTACACCAAGAAGACAAGCCAGCAGCAGCTAACCCAAACTGCTCATACGCCCCCCTTCCAATTTTGCCCTTACAGCAGAAGCAAACCAGTTTCAAGCCAGGATCAGTGTTCAGACAGGTTCAGGTCAGGTCGGTTTTTAAACTACAGCTCCCATCAGCCCTGCTCTATGGCAAGGGACTATGGGGACCGTGGTCCAACCCCTTTGGCAGGACCCGGATGGCCGCACTGCCGGGGATTCATGGCCCGGTAGCATTTCCAGTTTTTTCCCCAAAGTTCAGCCTTGACGGTGTCCCAGGCAAGTCAGCTGAAGCCAGCTTCCCCAACCAGCTGCCCTCCAAACGGGCTGGGGTGCAGCCAAGGCCCCCATCTCATCTCTCCAGGAAGGAGGAACGTCAGTGAACCTCAACGGCCTTCTGTGGGGAGTTGGGGCCAATTAGAAAGTAATTATGGGAGACAGAAAACCAACTCTGGCAGCTTTGATCTCTGGCAAACGCTGAGCCTCCAGCACCAAAGTTTGGCACCAGACGCCTGGCACAACTGCCCGTTGCCAAAACCCAACGGGAACTGATCATCGGCATTGGCATTATTAATTTTTTTTTCCTCCAGTAACACATCTCCAACTTCTTTTTCCGCTCAGGGCCCACATCCCCAAAAATTCCGTGCAAGGAGAGGGAGCCGGGCACCCGTGGGTGGCAAGAGCAATGCCAAAGACGTTGGGGTTTTTTTACCCCCCCTTCTCTCATTCAGAGATGGAGGCGTCACGCCTGGAGAGCATCTTGGATCGGGGCAGAGACCACTGGGGAGGGATCTCCCAAGGAGAAAAGGATGCTCTGACTCCAGGAAAGGTGCTGGATTCTCTGCTGAAGGGATCCATAACGGGAGGGATCGACTGTCCCGTCCACAGCTGGATCACCGGAATATATACACCCAGCACAGCACCTCAAACCTTCTCACAGGCGAGGCTCCACCCTAAAACAAGGGCAGCCCAATTCTGCCAGCCAGGAGGCCCTGCCTCTCGCCCTCGCCTCTGGCGATCTTTCGGAACGCTGCGGGCGACAACCCTCCTCCTGCAGCTGCCAGTGCAGAAGCACTGAGCACCCCTGGGGGGACCTCACCCCTCCCCAGAGCCCCTCTGCTGCAAACCGCATGCCCGTCTCCTTCGACAGCTGCATATCAGAAATGCAGATTGTCTGCTTTGCAAATCGTGTGGGTGCCCTCGCCTTGGGGTTCAGAGAGGTGGCGTGACGTAGCGGCATTCCTTAGCGGGTGGCATCACATCCTTCCCCAACAGCTGGCTCGGGATGCATTCCTTGGGTCCTGAGCATGGCGGGGAGAAGGGGAGACCCCGCCACCCCGACTGACGCGAAGGTCATTCACAGATGGGGGACCCCAGTGGTTTCCCCTGCCAAGGAAAGAGGGGGCCACCTCCCTGTGGCTCATTGGCTCTGCATGATGGCAACCAAGGATGGCACAGGCCAAAAGAGAAAAAAATTAGCATAGGAGTTAGCCAGAAATATTTGTGTGGGGGTGCAGAGACAGAAACAGAACAGGCCAGGCTGGTAGGGCCGCTTAACATACTCCCAGGGTTTCAGGTCATCTGAAACGTGTCAAGAGCCCGGCTGGGCAGGAATAGGACAATTTGCAGAACTGCCTCGCCCCCGTTCTCGCAAGCGAAGAGTTGTTATAAATCAGGAAGCCAGGGTGAAGAGGACAAGAGCGCCCCTGAGCATGTGCAGAGGGCCTCCCCTCCCCTCCCTCCCCAAACCTTGACATACACTCCGAAGGTTAAAGTCAGGCGTCTCCTGAATGAGCTGAATCACTGGCCCAAAGAGCCACGTTTCTCAAGCTTGGCGACTTGAAAACGGGTGGGCTTCAACTCCCAGAACGAGTGGGAAAAAAATGAGAAAATGGAGCCCGGATGAAATGACTTGCTGCTGCCCCGGTGCAAAATATTTGCCGGGGAAGAGTATTTTCAAACGTGAAGCGTCGACACGGGTTGCACGCTTTTCCAACAGAACTCAACATGCCTCCCTTGCGTGTTTTTGGAAGGCCGGTTTTTAAAAAGTTTCGTGGCTCTCAGATGCAACATTTCAGACTTTCGTTAAAAAATCAACTTCGATTTTATTCTGCAGAAGGACTGCAAAGGATCCTTCCCGTAATTCCTGCCAGGGAATTTCTGCCACGTTCTTCAAAAGGCACCTTACGATTACTATTCCATTTTCAAAATGAAACGATAACACTGCCAGCTTTCGCCGAATCCGACTCTTTTCCCATTTCTATCAGAACAGCCCAAAAGCTAACAGAAACCTCCCTCCAGGGGCAAACAGCCCCCCTTATCCCAGGAGATTACCAATGCAGAGGTAGACTGCAACTGGAACTGGAGGCTCCCCCGATCTGCCACAAACAGAGATAGGCCGCTTTCCAGGGGATGACTCGAACAGAAAGAGTGCTGCTCTTTGACCGTCCCTTCCCTCTATCGCTAAGCCTCTGCATAAAAGAGAAATGTGTGCTAAGTTTTCAAACCAGCATCTCTGACTCACCGCTTCGAATTGCACAAAAAGGACCGAGCCCCTTTTTAAAATCTGCTGGTGGCCCCAACTGGGTTGCAAAAATTCGGTTGATCTATACCCGCCCCCCAATTGTTTCCTTGCGTCTTCCAGTCCTCCGTTACGTCTGAGAATACAAAACCAGAGATCTTTGTATTCGGACTTCCCAAATCCGCTCTTTTCCCCCTCGAGGCCAACTCAGAGTTAGAAATTAATTCAGTCCCTGAAGAGCCCGATCCGCCGCCTAGAGCAAGTTTTATATCGGAAGAGCGCCCTGTTTTGGGAGCTGCCCGACGCGGTCCAATGATCCCCGTTTCCTGCTTAAGCCATGTTTAAGCCTGGATCGGGTCCAGCTCTGTGCGTTTTCTGCCTTCCAAAGGTCAGGAAGCGCCCTTGACTTTGCCTGGAGGGAAAGTTGGGGGGTTTTCGACCATGCGTAAAATTATCCAGTGGGTGGGGGGAGCTTGGTCAAACACCACCGGGCTGGGACATCCTGTTTCTCGGCACAGGCTGAACCATGCGTCATATTCCCCTTCCTTGTTTCCTGCGCCCAGCCAGAAGAGAATTTGGATCTGTTTGGCGGAATGAAACACATTTTCCCGCAGGGCGTCTCCCCAACGCTTGGCTCCAGGGTTGCCAAGCCCAAGCACAGATGCCCCCTTGTGCGCCTGCTTTCTCTGCCCTGGTGCGCAAGGTCCAATCTTGTTTTGCGTGGTGGCCGTTCGGGCTTTGCGTTCCCACTCGCCCACCCTTGTGGGGATCCGGGGTTTCCAAAGAAAACTTTCTTTGTGGGTGAAAAGGCATCGGGCGTGTTTGCCAGGCGGGGAGGAGAGCGAGCAGTGTGCATCGGCAGTGGAAAGAGAAACCAAATACTTCACGTTTTCAACCAACGGGCCCTGCTCCTTCGGACCGTCCCCTCCCCACCTCCTGATTCAGCCCGTATAAAAAGCTCCCCTCGGTTCCACCTTGACGTCTTCCTTGCGAGGGATCGCTGTTGGGGTAAGTGGCGACGTGGCTGCGGGAAGCGGGCTGCCGTGCCAATTTTCTTCCCCTCTTCTGCAAAGTTTTCCGTTGTTCACAAGGGTGTGTGGCACCTGGGGGTGCTTTCCCAGTGCTTAGGAGAGACAGACAGAGACACGGGAGGTAGATGGATGGATGGAGTAAGTAGGTAGAGGAGACAGATGTGCACGCTAGACAGATACAATAGACAGATAAGCGCAATAGACAGACAGACAGATGACGGATTAAAGATAGAAGATAGATTAGTAGACAGACAGATGACAGATTAAAGATAGAAGAGAGACAGACAGATGATAGATAGATAGATAGATAGATAGATAGATAGATAGATAGATAGATAGATAGATAGATAGATAGATAGATGATAATGCATGACTCGCTGAACTGCATCGATTGAGGCATTAAAATTTGGCTCTGCTTTAGAAATTAGAAGACGTAAAAAGCCATGCAGTTCAATGCAATTCGAACCCTCTTTGCTGCAGAATAAACTTAAGACGGATTTCGGAGTAAATAGATGCAGGATCATACCGGCCATCTGGGAGTGGTCTGAAGTTTCCCTGTAAATCTACCATTTTCCCCCCCCTTGCCTTTGCCTCCTACTATTCCACGATAAACACCGTAGAAGGCGCAACGGTCTCCAAGATGTGACTCTTCAAAAAAGAGAGAGAGAGAGAGAGAGAGAAATGCACAGAGATGGCTTGTTCTCTAGGCGATGAGGGTAGATAGAACCTCCACCCCCAGGGGCAGTCTACCGCCTGGAAACCAGGATGCCAAAGCAAGCAGAGGGGTTTCCTTCACACCTGGCTGAGGGGCATCTGTGAGATTTCAGACAAGCTAACACCGCCCTCATCCTCCAGAACTCAACCAGCTCAGGGCTGCAAATCGAACACGCATCCTTCGATGTCCGTTTTCTTTCCTTTAAAAGAGCCTTTTTAGCCGATTTCAAGAAGGCGAGCATGGCATTTTTGCTGCCAAATATAGGGAGGGTTGCGGGACCGAGGAACACGGAGCAAATCTCTCCCTCCCTCCCCAGAATAACACACCCAATACAGCGCTTCTCCTTCTCATTTCTGCAGCCGTCAATCTGTTCCGCATCTGTTTTTCCCCGCAAGCTTTATCCGACGCTTCCCGTGCAAAATTGAATACCGTTAGGCTATCTTTCCCAGAGGTGTCCAAGAATAGCCGAATTTCCGTTCCTTGGAAAGGAGTGGGAAGTCTGGGGGAAGGGGGGGAGGATTGCCTTTCTCCTTATTTCCAGTGACAATTTCCTTTTCAAAGCTATTTCCACTAGATGCAAGCCTGACAATTTGGTACGAGTTTCGCACACCTATCGTCATCATCACCTTCATCTCTCCTCCTCTTCCTCTTACCTTGGCAGCCTCCTTCCCCTGCCTGACCCCACATCCAGCTGAAGCAAGCGGAATCGCTTCCCCCCTTCCTTGAACGCCATGGCCAGCAGCGAACTGACCGACCTGGAGACGGCCATCGAAAAAATAGTGTGCACCTTTTTTACCTATGCCGCCCAGGAGGGCAAGAAGGGCACCCTCACCACTGGCGAGTTTAAAGAACTGGTCACCCTCCAACTCCCCAACCTCATGAAGGTGGGCACGCTGGGGGGGGAGAGACCTGGGGTGGCGGGCGAAGACTTTCCCCAAACAGATGTGGGAGGCGACACCCCGGGTGCTCTGCCTCCAAAGCCAACTGCGCCAACATGGTTTAGAAGATCCCTTCTGCCTTTGAACAGGACGGCGGGGTGGAAATGCTGGGCCCTGAATCTCCCTGGCTCCTGTGCCGTTTCTTTATGCAAAATTTCTCCCCCGCCAGCCCCCCAAAGTTGCTAGTGCTCTCAGAAAGCATGGATAACAAGGGAAATTGACCGTCGCAGGGACTGTGCGTTGATGTTTGTGGCATGGCTCGCGCAGCGGAAAAATCGAGCTTTAACCAAATCGATTTTCACCAAGAGCTCGGCTGCTGCTTAGAATAGGAACTGGAATGGAATGGAGCAATTCGGAAAGGGTTAGGTTGGGTGGCCGGCACCGCCAGTTTCTCTATTACAGTCCTTGCTTTGAAACAGTGCTTCCCAAACTGATGGCCCTCTCAATGGGTTGGATAACCACTCCCATTGTATCCAACTAGGATGGCCAACCCCATCGCCATCTAGATTCCACTGTTCTGTCTCTTGAAGGGATCAACCAGAGCATTTATCTCCCCGGATCTAATATGTGTAGCGTAGGTGTTCCTTGGTAAGGGCAAGGATTTTGCCAAACTGTACCCCAGCCCGTGACTTTCCTCTTTTCCCCCTCTGTGTCTCTTTTGAAGAACGTCGGGGACCTCGACGAGAAGATGAGAGCCCTCGACGTCAACAACGATGAGGAGCTGAAGTTCGGAGAATATTGGCGCCTCATTGGAGAACTAGCAAAGGAGATCAAGAGGGAGAAAGTGGGGAAGAAGAAGTGATTGGGAGGTGCGGGTGTGTGTGTGTGTACGGGGATGTGTGTGTCAAGGTGGGGGGCATTTTCAGATGGAGGGATGGGACCAGGAAATCATCACCGTGCGCATCAGCAGAAGCACATGAGCGCATCAAGAGTCATAAACCATCTACGGGCTTCCAACTTTCAAATAAAAGTCTTCATTCCAGAACGGTGGCTTTCAGGACTTGATGGGCAGCCTGGAAAGAAAGGTGTGGGTGGATGTGGGGCCACGTGCATGTGCAAGAGAAATGGGTTGCAGATAGCTGCTGAAGCAAACCCAAGACTTGGGGTCCAGGAACGCTGCTGTCCTGTTTGAGGTTTCCAACTCACATACACACCATAGGAAGATGAGTAGATGGGGACAGGAAGGTAAATCAAAACAGAGTCTCGGAAAGAAAGCTTCAGACTCTTAACTCAATCTGGAAGATCTTTCTGGTGGTCTTCTCAACATTTGGGAGACTTCAAGAAAGGGCCCTAATGAGTCACCTGACGTTCTTCATGAACTGAGTAACAGAGGGTCATTCCCTCAACAGCCTAAATCCTGTGGACCCCAAAAATGCCCCAGTTGGCAGGGACAATGTCTGCCCACTTGGGTTAGGACCTTATAAATCTATAGACTCCTGGTTCAGAATCCTGGCAGCTCTTGATAAACTACATGGCTACGCTTTAATTTAGTCATTTCTCCTCTGAGGTCATGCAAAGCTATCTCCAGCAGATGGGCCAGGAGGGGGAAAAGGAATTTGGTGCACTTCATCGCAGAGAGGTTGCAAAAAAGTGGTACATCTAGTAGCAAGGGGGTGGGGGTTGAAGCTACATCTTCCAATTAGGACTCAACCAAGTCAAGAACACCCTTTGAAAGTCCTCCTGGTCTCTCCTTCTCCTTGTCTTGACCACCTTTCTTCAACATGAGCTCATCCAAGCCTAGAGGGTTCGGTCCTATCTCTGCAGGGCTACTCTGTCATGACTTTTTGGTCCTGGTGATCTCCCTTCTGAGTCTTTCTCCTGATCTTGATCCATCCTGCAGATCCATCCTGGCCAAGATGGCCCTTTTGTTCTCTGGGAGCTCTCCCTGGTCCTGAAATGATTGTCCCTGGACAGCCACCATAGCCAAAGAGCATAGACAACCCCAGGCAGATAGAACCAGAGATGGTTGTGAGATAAGACAGATTCCTTTATAGTCCTTCCTCCAAGAGAACTCATGAGACCTTGAATGTGGCCTTCTTCTTCAGAAAGATAACCTCCTTTCCTCCTCAGATCCCTGACATGTCCCGGAAGGCCCCCCACAAGACCCTTAGATGAAACCCATAAGATATAAACCCAACCACCGTTAGCAGGACAGGGTGAGAAGGCCCAACCAGATGCCCCAGGAGAAACTAGGTCCTCATCTTCACTGCGCTTTGCCCCATAAGTCTTGCCTTGGCCCTCAATAGTGTGTGTTTTCAATGCTAGCCTGGGAACAGAGCAACTCCTCCCACCAGGCTGGGCGGGCAGGGCTTCCCAGAATACTCCAACTCCTGGAAGGCTGCTGAGATGCCTCCACCCCTTGGGAGAGCAGCGAAGCCAGAGACCAGCTTGACAAGTAATAAGGTGAGGATCTGGCTCCCGTCCAGGAATGAGAGCTGTTCCTGCAACTATGCCGGAAATGAAGCACCTCAGTTCCTACCACGCGCGTTGGATACGGAGAGGGCTCTGGCAGGGTGAAGTATGCGCCCAGGAATTTAGTCTGCAGGGTGTTGATCTGTCACAGCCGGTGACTATGGAGACGGGATTAGCTGCTAAAATGACACTGTGCTCGATCCCAAACTTTGTGCAGGAGACAGAGAGAAAGAAAGAGAGAAGTAAATGCCTTAAATCCATAAGTAAATAATGAGTTGCTAAACCTTCCACCCATGGTTTTAAATGATGGCTTGTGATCTGTCCCACAGTTATATGATGGGTGCACCATTCCGTTCCAAAGCTATAGCTGGGGGTGAGGAGGGAGATTTAGGGGACCCCCAAACAACTCAGTGAGGGGGCACAGACTGAGGACAGAAGTGTTACACTGGAAGGTAGATAGTGGAGGTAGAATAACTATCCAGAGAAGACAACTCTTCATGTCGGGTCAGTTCACAACGAAGTCCAAAAGTCAGACTCTGATAAAGACTGCTAGGCAAGCAAAGTCAGAGACCCAATAAACAAATATTATTTAGGAAGGTGGAGTGGAGAGCTTTCAACACTGGCCTGTCCAAACTTTGCTTACAGCCCAGCTACTAGAACCTGGAGATGCCCTTCTATAAGTAGGACCTTCTTGAGAACTTCCAAGAAGGGCTGCTTTTCAGATGCCGACTTCTTTGCCTGGGAACAGATCTCACTCCCTCGTTCGTCAATGCTCCTGAGGGATCTCCCTGCCATCCTCAAAGCTGGGAGACCTCTCTAAAGGAGTCCTGTCCAATCTCAAGCACTCTAGGAGTCACGAACGTCTCCTAGAAGCTTCCTCCAAAGGTCTCAGAAGGGTGAGCAGAGCATCCAGCTGTCCTCGAAAAAGACGCAGCGTCCCGAAATCTCGAACCAAGACTTTTCATGGTGCAAACGTGGTTGCAGGTACCCCACAGTGGCAGGAGGGGAAACGGTCCTTCCTCTCAATTTATCAGAAGTCAACGAGGACTGGCGAATCTGGACAACGGGGGGAGGGAGGGAGGAAGATCGCTTCCAAACAGGCCGTCCAGGTGGTTCATCCTCCAGCTGTGACTAAGGACTGAGAAATGGGTGGCACCTGAGCATTCTTCTGGCGGAGGGCCAGTCAGAGCAACAAGAACCATTGCACCACAGTTGCAACCCCCTGCTTCTTCCATAAGGTGTCTCTCGGACACACCTTTCCGGAGGTATAAAACCGTGGCAGAGAGACAGCCCACAGCAGCACATCCAATTCCTCGGCGCAGGTAAGTCGGCCTTCCGTTTTGCGGTCCCTTCCCCAAAGCGAGAAGGGGAGAATTGGGGGGAGGAGAATGTCTTCCCTTCCTTTCCAGATCTTCTTTGCAAATCCCCCCCCCCTTTTTCTTATTCTCTGAACCTCTTCAGTTGGGCAAGTTCGGGCAACTTGCAAGCCTCCCCTCCCTTTCCCAAGCAGCTCAGGAAGATCACAGAGGGTGGGAACGGCTTCGTTTTGAAAGCAGAGACAGAAGCCGATGGAGACTTTTTTTAAAAAGGCCTTTTTGCTCTTCTGCTGCCTGTGATAGGACCCCACTTTTCTGAGCCTCTGAACCTGGGAGCGACTCATCCGAGCTCGAGGAACCGACCGCCGCCATTGCATCTGAAGGGGGAATTTTGCCCAGACACCAAGGAACCGATCTGTACGAAGAAAGATGGGTTGTCGGTGTTGCAAGAAGCGAAAGGTGAATGAGAAATGGGGTGGGTGGATGGGTTTTTTCCCCCTGGGGAAGAGGGAGGAAAAGTTTAGAAGCCCTTCTGGATGGAGGAAGATGTGCATAATTTGGGGAGGGTCTTGAGATGCAACTGGGGGGGGGAATCACTAGGCATGAACTTGAGAGAAGGAAAGATCTTCTCCGCGTCATATGCGATAGGCCGTCCAACTTCGGTTGGGTTCATTGCTCCCATTCCAGAACGGGGACTCAAAATCCTAAGAAAAGAGATCGAGGGAACGGATAAATTTCATCTTCAGGAGAGGAAACTGGACAGAGATGGTGGCACCTTTCCAAACCCTGGTGGGGAATCGTTTAGAAGAAAACTCTAAATCTTTTCTCTATCGTCCCCGGATAGAACATGCTGCTAAGAGCCTTCCGTGGCAGGAAGGCCGATTCCAGTGAAAAATTAGGGAAAATCACCAAAGGATAAGAGCAGTTTAGCACTGGAGGTGCCCCCCCCTTTGCCAAAAGCTAGAAATTTGCTAGGGATGTTCCAGTTGGGTGGCCTACACGGAGCACAGAGGCCTTTGCAAAGCTACGGTTCTCAAGACAACCTCTTCCAGGGCAACCATCTTCTCACAATAATTGAATGGGTTGGACCGAACCAACTTTTCCCGGGTCTGTAAAACACGGGCTCATGCAGAAAACCTATCTGTGTGGTCGCTCGGAGTCGAAAACGACCAGATGGCACGTAAGACATCAGCACGGGGGCCTACGAAGAGTGCCACCGTGTTCTTTTTCTCCTGAGCCAGGCTGAAATGCCCGAGCTAGAATACGTTGGCACGCGTTATTTCCAGCACGATTCAAAAATATTGCCAAGTCCAGCGCCGAGTCAGAGTCGATCTCTGGGGCAGCCCACAAGAAGAAGAAAAAGGGAATCGGGTTATGGAAACTTCGGACGCCACTCGATCGGGAATACATTGGAATTAAATACGGATGGCATCTGGGATTCGAAATCATTAGCCAGCCACGCAGCCGCAGTCTTCTGCCCGCCCCGCCCCGATGGCTGCCTTTAAATTCAGCGTGGAACCTACCACGATAAAAATGGCTCAGCTGCTGGAAAAATGAGGCTGGAGCCAAGGACACGCCTTGACGCATCTCTCTCTCTGTAGCATCCAAGCAAGTTCTTCCAGCCAACAGTTTTTAAAACTCTTTCTTCGGCGAATTCGCCAGAGCAGCGCGGCCCACCAGGCAGAATTTTCAGGCTCCGAGAACGACGGTTAACGTTCGGAAAGAGCCGCGTCTCGCTGGGGAGAAAACGTCAAAGAGAATCCAGATGTTATGTTTACTCCGACTTTAATTTCAGGGAGATTTTTTCCTCCCCCCCCCCCAGCAGGGCACGCTATAAAAAAGATTCTTCTTAAATAAAAACATTCTTGTTCAATACCAGAAAAATTTGGAGCGCTCCAAATATCGGAGGGGGCTATTTCTGGCACCCTCGGCCACCGTGGTCATCGGTGCTAATCTCAATCCTCAAGTCTATTATATTCTTTGCTTTAAATCCTGGGAAAGTTAATCAGGATGGTGTTGGAAACTTTTATACTTCAGATTCATCCAAAACAGATTATCCCCTCTTAATTTTATCATCTGTACCAGTCTTGAATCCAACCAGAAAACTGAAATACATCATCTGATTTGGCAGATTCTACATTTAAACATTGGTAAACAAACGACGTCTGTGCTGAGGAATTTGTAAAATTTATGTTGCTTTGGAGTGGCCTGGAAGAATGAGTAATGTAGCCAAAGACACTGTTTTTATTTGGAATAACTAAAAAAAAAGGAATCGGGAAATGAAACTTTTGATGGAAGATGCTTTGAAACACAGTTTTCACTTCCTTCGTCCTACTCTTTCTCCCCAGAAAAGTCCTTTTTGCAGAATTTCTCCATGCATCTTCCCTGCCATGTTGCTCCAGCAGCTATTTTTTTCCCACAGTCCTCCCATACTGAAGCTGCAGCCAGAGCATTCTGGGAAATGCAAAATGGCCACCAATCTTTCAAAATACCGTAGCTATGGGCAAAGTTTTCTTCCATGGTCCTTAGCTGAGAACTCCTCAGTGTTTCAGGACTGGCCTTGATGCTTTAAAAAAATGAAATTCACACATTGGGTGTGTTAGGGTATCTCAAATGCAAGTATTTGGGTTTGGGACACGAACAATTCAGAACAGGAGCTAGGAGAAACCAATGGATTTCATCATGAGATGTAAAGGATCTGGCCTTGATTTCACTTTGGGCCAAATCTGGATTTAAGAACTCCTTCTTCAACAAACCCACCTTCCATCCTGTTGCAACAGCTCCTTTCTTGTAATGCATCCAGACTGGTATTAAACCAAAGTTAAAAAAAAAAAAAAAATGGAACACCCCCATGGTTTTGGATGACCAGCTCAGAGGAAACACCCTTCCTTTGGGAAGAGGGACAAAAATCGATCGGTCCTACAAAGTTTGAACGTCTCTTAGAAAGATGTTCAGAATATTTAGGATTGCTTTTCGGCCGTGATACTTGGGTGCTTCTCAGCTTCCTTGCAAAAACTGAAAAGGAGGAAGCTGAAAGTCAGAAGGGATTATCTGCCCAGGCACCCTCTCGGGTCGACGGGCTTCGCTTGGTTTGTTGGGTCTCCGTCAAGAGTCCTACCTTGCTCTCCTAGGCCAGGGAATTATGTTTTCTCTACTAAGAGAAGAGGCCGAGGTAGAAACCATGCCCTAGACTTTGGTGTAAAAAGTTTGGACGCGTTAATGAGTTGGGTGTTTCGGGGAGGGTGCAGTTGTGTGGGAAGGAGACCGGCTGGTTGGACAACTTTGAGGAGATCGCAGGATTGCGCTGCTGGGTTGAATCTCACCCATCTTCTCCATCCTCGCCCGTCTTCTCTTCCCCCCCATCTCCCGCCTGCTACAGGACAGCCAAGAACTCACCGACGTCGAGCGGGCCATTGAAATTGTCATCAACAACTTCCACTGTTACGCCGTCAAGGGCCGTAAAGAGTGTCTGACGCCCAACGAACTGAAAGACCTGGTCGGACAGAGGCTGCCGCATTTAGCCAAGGTAAGACGGTGGACGGGACCGCCGAGCTGCACGGCTTCGAAGAACGGATCGGGGCGCAGACAACCCCCGAAAGAGGCTGCTTGGCTGATTAAAATCTTGCTGAAAGTCTTCCAGGCTCCTCTGAAAGGAACGAGGGAGGTCTGAAGTCTGCTCGGCAGAAATTCCCATGTTTGGGGCCACCCCCAAAAAAGCCCTCACTTGCATTTTCTTTATGTTGCAAGGATCTCCTTTTGCAAATTAAAAGAAACCGTTTTCTTACCAGCTTTTTCTGCTGGGGTAAAAATCCAGATGGTGTTTCGAGGCAAAAATCCAGGTTGCGTTTCGAGAGAGTCAAATCTAGTCTGCATTTTAATGCAAACGTCCAGTTTGCATGAGGGCAGACCTTTAGTGGGCAAGCTTCTTTAACTTTATATTTTATATTTCCCAATGGTTTAGTTTAGTTCAGTTATGTTTTCAAATGGATTGATTATGTGCCACTGAGTTAATGTCGTCTCTTAGCAACTATAAAGATAGATTTTATTCCAGGACTTCAAAGCAATACATAAACTAAATCTGTTATGCTTTGACAATGGGCCGGTCTCTAGATTTTGCTGGTCAAAATGTGCCCAAGGAAGCACACCTTAAAGAACAAAAAAAGTATACAAAAATAATAAAAATGACCAAAAAAGGAAGGAAACTTGCTTGCAAAAACTTGCACCAATTAATAAGGGTCTGTAAACAACCTATTAAAAATAGATTCTATGAAGGAACTTGGCTCCCCCAAATGTCTACAACCAGCAAAGCGATTGTAAAATAAAATTTTAAAAAGGGTTTAGATCCATAAGAGTGACGTTTCTTAAAAGCAATGGGATTAAAAAATAAATAAATCTCAGAACCGGAGCCCTTTTTGGTTCCTTAACCAATAACTGGAAAAAAATAAGAAACTGGAATAAAGTCGTCCTTTTTTAAATGTTTCATCGGCTCCTTTTCCTCCGTGACAGGGCGTTGAGCCATTGGAAGAGAAGATTGAATGTCTTGGGGATAACGAAGAGGCGAAACTCCAGTTTGGAGAGTACTGGGACATAATGGGAGACGCCGCGAAAGTGTGCCGCGAGCCGAAAGGAAAGAAGTAACAGGCTGAGCTGGACCCAAAAGGCGACCTTGGACCCATTGCACAGAAGAACTGGGCGATTCCCACCTTGATCTCAATGTATTATTAATACAGTGTTAATATTTGGGGGGACTCTTCCGACCCACTCATCTTCCTATCCTAGCTCCTTCGCCTTTATGTCAAGAAACTTTCAACCAGGGAGCCAGGAGACTTCCATTCTTGAAGGGCACAGGCCGTGCCTTCTCAAATTTTAATTTTCAGAGCTCCCGACGCCAAACGCTCGAATCTTTCCAACAGTTTGGGGCTTTTTTTTTTCTTTTTCAGCTGAGCTCTGAAAACACAAAACATCCGCCGGATCCAGAATCCTTTCCATTTTCAACTCTGAAGTTGGCAGCATTTCATCCCAGGACCTTGCCAGTTCTCCACATCTTTTTTTTCCCAACAACTCAGAGCTTTGCTTTGAAAAGAAAAAACTTCCCATTTTCAAAGCTGTCCCTTTGCATCACAGATGTCTGAAACGTTCGGTCCCGTAGAGAAAGATGCACATAGAATTTTATATTTCCCTGCCAAAAATCGGAAAGCCATAAATTGCATTTAAAAGTTTGATTTCCCCAGTTTGTTTCTTTGCTCGCTTTTCATTCTCGAAGTCAATTCCTCCCCATTTCCCTTTACAAGAAAGTAGGTAGTTACATTTGTCAGCGTTCCCATTTGCCAACAGAGATGTCCCTTTCCTAACGAGTTTTGCTCGAAAGCTTCCTCATTTACCATCTTTTACCAGCCACAGGGTTTAGAAAGAGGAGAAAAGTTGAGCCGCAAACAGTTGAGGAAGAAGAAAAGTGATGGATCCAAAGCTGGGTGGGTGGGTTTAGGCAAAGGCCAAGCGCTCAGAGGATTTCAACACAAAAAAAAAAATCACCACTTCGATCAATGGAAGCTTCTTAAAGATATAAATCCTAGTTTATGTGCCTCCAGCAAGGGGGTAACCTACGTAGGGGTTGGAGAAATCCAGAATCACAGAATTGGAGGGTCCACCAAAGATCATCTAGTCCAACCCACTGATGCAATAGCCTTTCCCCGAGCCCCTGGCAGATGTTTGCCCCCAACTTACCCTCCCTCCTTGTTGCCAACCTATTATTTCTGGCTCCTCTTTCATTTGAGAGCGCAAGACAAGGGGCTGATCGGATGGGGAAATTCCCCTTCCTTCACTCCCGACAGGGAATACTTGGAAAAATAAAAATAAATAGTCTTCGGAGGGCACGTTTGGAGAAGGAGAGACGATCCTCTTGCAAGTCCGAAAGGAAGGACTGTCACCCCCCGCTGCAAAATTGGGTCCTAAATTGAGGGATCTAAATTCCCACCGCCGCATCAACCGGGTGGTTGCCCTGGGAGGAATCAGTGGTGGTCTGAACACGTCAGACTGGTTATTGCTAGGGGGTTGAGTGGGGTGGGGACCCTCCAAGACAACCCACAAAAGTTTGCTGGGGGTGGCGGGGGGCAAATTAACTCCCCGGGGTCCTGCTCCAAACTCAACCCGTTTGCTCCTCTTCAAAGCCGCCAAGCAGATCCGTCAACTGTCCGAGACCGACCCCAGAGGTCAAGCCCAAACCACCAACGTTAACCCCCACTTTTCCTGTCCCACCCCATTGGGCAGGTAGACCGGCTCCTAGCTGACGTCCTGCCTCCGTAGCTTTTCATTTCTGGTTTTTTTTTTTTGTATTGATGGACAAAATAAAACCCAAATCCATACCTCGACTCGTTCTCCGTGTCCTGATTTCCTGGAAGGGAAGGGTTGGGGCCGGGCGGCAGGTTGAAGAGCAGAAGGTAGGCTCTTGCAAAGGCCCTCTGCGCGGGTTCAGAGGCAGAGGCTGGGCCCAGGTAGACAGCCCCTGCATATGGAGGTCTTATTCCACCATCAAACGGGACGAATCGTTCGCCTTGCCCAAGCTCACCTTGTGGCAAACTCTTAAAGACAGGATCTATTTATTAAACCATTGCTATGCCTATTGACCATTTCTGCACTTCTGTGGCCCCTGTTAAACCAGTGTTTCTCAACCTTGACCACCTGAAGATGCGTGGACTTCAGTTCCCAGAATTCCCCAGCCAGCATGCTGGCTGGGGAATTCTGGGAGTTGAAGTCCACGCATCTTCAGGTGGCCAAGGTTGAGAAACACTGTCTTCAACCAACCCTTCCACAAGACCCCCTTGGCCCCAAGAGTTACGGAAGCCAACCGGGCCATCTTTGACCATCAACCCTGCGAAATAAAAGAGATCAGGGCCCATTTCGTAATGGGATGGGACGTGTTTCTTTGGCCCCATGGGAACCGGGGATAAAGCATGGCAAGGAGATGTGTTGGCTGGGTTTTAATTAGGCACGACATGCGTCATGAGATAAGAAGAGAGAGGAATTTGGGAACTGAAAGAGCTGGCTGCCAGACGCCAACTCTGACTGGGAAAAAGCTTGGCCGACAAAGAAATAATAATAATATTATTAATAATAATAATTAATATATTAACATTAAATAAATATTATTATTAATTATTATTTATTATTATTATTATTTATTAAACTAGCACGGCACCCGACTCCCAGCGACTCTGGGAGGCTCACCGCAATCAAACCAAGAAATGATTTTTTAAGTTTTATTGATTTGGCCGCAAAGATGAAAGAAGGACTATGGCCTGAAGCGAGGGGTCTCGCTCTCCCTGACCAAAGAGGCTTAAACTCTGAAGACTTCCTTCCCCCGCAAGTGGATCCCCTCCAAAGCAGATCCACTTTTCCCCCAAAGCGGATTCCGCATTGCCCGCCTCTAAGGGCCAAATGGGCCCACCCGAAAAGCCAACCTGGATCGCCGATTCCTCTGTAGCCTCGTTGGGGATGCCAATTTCCCCGGCCCCAAGCTTTTCTAAAACCTCATGTTATCCTGTGCTTTTCTTTCAACCCCCCCACCTCCAATTCTCCCTGCACACCTTTTTTCTAAAAACTGCCAGTTCATTTAGACGCGCTTCTTAGGGAAAAAAACGGTAGGGCTGGCAGGGGATTTGGTGCAAATTTAAGCCTGGAAAATCCCGCCCCCCGCCATGAAGACACTCGTCCCCATCAGGTTTTGCCTGTTTATCCATCCATTCATTGATTTTATGCATGCATCAATTGCCAGATCAGCCCAGCCTCCCGGCTGCTTGCAATCCAGGTGAACCCTAAAAGGATGGCGGGTTTTGCAACGCCGGGAGGAAATCGCAAGACTCCCACGCTCAGCTCCCCAAACCTGAAATCTACAAAGGCCGTAATTCAACCCCGTCAGAAACTCCTGCAGGAAACAGGCTTCCCCAGAAATCTTTTGAAAAGACACTGTCACCCGCCCGTCACATCCAGGGGCAACATCCCGGGTTTTGCTTTCGGATTCTAAAAAAAGGACCGTGACGCGGCCCGAGCAGAAACTCCGAGCGGGGTGAGCCGAGGCTGGAGGGATGGACTGCCAGCTGGGCAAGGAGGAAACGCTTTCCTCATCGACGGCCCGCGGCAAAATCGCATTCCAAGCGTGGGGAGTGGAGAACCTTTTCTTGGGGTGCTGCAAGAAAGCTTCAGCCCGCTCACGAGGAAGGCAGGCGGCTGACGAAATCATCCCGGGGTGATTCAGTCGGAGGTATTCATGAGCACGTTCCAGGAGGTTTGGGGGCGCCTCCTGGTCGTAATCAGTCGATCGGGGTGACTTCATGATGAGGATCTGGAAGGAAGCCTCGAGGAGATGAGATAATCCACGTTCTGCGCGGCGCCGATAAAATCGGATACCCTTAATTCTCTGCGCCTGCAAAACCAACTTTATCGCCTGCGTGCTTTTTCTGGATCAGGCCCCGATCTGCACCTTCAAACACCCCCTGGCTTTTGTCTGTGAATGATCAAACCATGAACCATGGGCCTATTATTAAAAAAAAAACTTTTAATCACTTTCCTGCCTCGCATTTGAGTGAAGAAAGAGGCTGAGTAACCGGTGGGCGTCCCAGGACGGGCATGCATTCCCGGGCAAATATCCTTGTTTTGCTGCAGTTTTGCAATCCTCCTGTTCGGGCCTCCGTGTTTGTTTTGGTGGGCAAGGTGTTTCCTGCCCGTTTTTTAAAAAAAAAACCACACACCATACACCTTTCCCCTTCAGCCAGACTGACCTCATCTCCTGCCTCCTTGGAAAAAGGAGCTCAGCCAGAGGGCTGATGACACATTCCTGGCTGATGAAAAGGAAATGCTTTTTAAATTGGGGCGGGCAATTAGGCGGTGGAACTCCTCGCCACAGGATGTAGAGCGGAGCCTCCGCGTGGGAAGAGCGCCAGCCGGGAGGGCCAGCCCTCGCAGTAACGATAACAAATAGTTCATGCCAGAAATACTTCGGAGGATGGAATGCCAAGGAACTTGCTTCGGAGGTGGAAATCAATAGCATTCTTCAGCATCATCCGCTCAGCAACCTATTTGCAGATTGCAATCTTACGTACCGGATTGCAAACGTCAGGGCCAGGTCAGGGCTGCCGAGCGGATCTCGATCCGCGCCGATCGCCCCGACTCCTGGCTTCCGGTTCTTTCGCAGACTTCTGTGACTCCACGGGGAAGACTGGTTTTCGGACGAGGTCATCCTGCAAAAATCTTCAAAATTCGGTCACTCCAGGAAGGGTGTGAGAGGGGTGGATTGCGGGGGGTAGTTTCTGGCGGAGTCTTCTAGCACGGAATAAAATCTAATGTTCGCGGCAAACGCCGGTCAGCAACCACCTTTCCGCGACTGATCTGGCTGTTGTGTTGGGGCCCTGACCCCCCACTTCCCCCCGACATCCTGGGCACGGGTGAACCCTGCCTCGACAGCAGCCATTTTGTGCATGCACCCTCCAGACATTTCCGCCCACGCACGGCAAGCGTTTTGTACCTTGCGAGAACGGTCTGCGTCGCGCCCCCCTCCTTGTGCTGAGAAAGCTTTTCCGTAGCGGAGGGAAGCAAGGTCGCTGTTCCAAGCAGGCGAAGTCTGTTTAGAAAGAGATTAGAGGTGCGACTGGTGAAACGAAGAGGTTTTGGGACGGTGGTGGCAGGGGTGGCCGTGAGCCGCGCCTCGCTCGGCTTGTAAAATACAGCACCCTCATAAAAGATCGAAGATCCGTCGAACGAAGGCACTGAAAACTTCCCGGTCAGCCAGCGAGGAAGGATGATACAACGTCCCACCAGGATTTGGGGTGTAAGCTGCTCCCTAAGGCGGGTGGATAGGAAAAAAAATTAACCCCACATTTTAGATGAGAGCTGCTGTACCACGGTGCTGAGAAACAGACCCACGAAGCCCTTACGAGCCCTTTTTTTCGGAAGACGCCCTTGCAAATCGAGCCCCAGAGTTCTCCCCCCGCCCCCCGAAAAAGGCAAACTGGTTTTAAATTCATTGTTTATTCAGCTTCCTCTAGGACACCCTTGGTTTTTACGCCCAGATGCGTTCAAAATATTTGCAGAATGTTAAACTCCATCGGAGCTCTAGGGGGCAGCAAAGAGTTGGCAGATTTAACCTGGTTCCTGCCACCCGGTGGACGTTCCCGTTCACTGCAGCCCGAATACGGTGGCTCGGTTTTGGGTTCAAACAGGCCCAAAGTAAGACAGGTAAAACCAATTATCGCAAGGCCCCAAAGTTTGGGAGCTGCAGATTCAACATCTTTGACGGGTTGCTCGGTCTCGAGAACGTTTAAAGAAAAACGGCTGTAAAAAGAGACTGAACTTGAATGCTCTAACTTGATGCCCACCTCACTGGGTCGAATTTCCGAACCGACACCCCCCGTTGCAATGATTTAAAAAGAAAAAAGGCCGCTTGGACTGCAGCAGGATTATTGGACGGAGAAAGCTGGAAAGGCAAGGAACTACCTACAGTGGAAGATGGGATTAGAAAATTAACCGAATTTGCAGAAACGGGGCAGCGGACCGAGAAAAAAAACACGAAGATCTTTTCGGAAGACCGGGAACCTCATACTGTATGGTCTTTTTCTTGAAAGAAGAAAAGAGTGAACGGATGATTTCGGGATTTGGGGATTAAGAAGGGAGGAAGAGGATGGCGAAAAGATGAAGGTGATAACTACCGGAAAGAAAGAACGGCAGAAGGCATAATTCTATGAGGTTTCCCCCCCTTCTTTCTCTGTTTCACTGCTTTTTCTCTATATCTTACTTTCTATCCCTTTGTATGTTTTGTACACCTGGATTACCCCAAAAAATCCAAATAAATAAATAAATAAATAAATAAAGTAAGTAAGTTTGCTTGGTATCCATCATATCCTTTGCCCTTTTTTTTTAGCGCATCCCTGCATTATTCCCCCCCCCCCCCCCGTTTTTGCGCTTTTGAGCAATCTGGCTTTTTAAATATAAATATATTTATATCTGCCTTTAAATCACAGATACATTACAGATGCCAATATAAAAATATAAATATATATATGTAGAGAGAGAGAGAGAGAGAGAGAGAAAGGGGTGTTGTGTTCCAATGGAAAAAAGGAAGGGAGGAAAACTCCAAGCTACCTGTGGCTGATTAACCAACAGTGGTTGAGGTGCGGTCGCTTGCTAATTCTGGATGAACGAGAACAATGCTGTGCTGGGGGGATGTCTAGGGAACAGCAGCAGAGGGCAGAGAAATTCAGGGTGTGGCCTGGAGAACGTTAGGGACGTACCACCCTCGCCATCCTAAGAGAAATACGCTGCCACGTTCTCCCCCGGGTGCCCGGGCCATCTTTGCGTCGCCAACATGGGCACTGGCCGTCCCATCAGAGACAGGAGACCTGGTTCCATGGAAGCACCCTCTCCCGTGCCTTGCCACCCTGGGTGGGGGGCCTTACACATGGGGGCCAGGCGTGGGCCAAGCCGTGGGGCAGGTTTCGCCACCGCCCCACGGCTTTTTCCCATGAGATCCAGGTGGGTTAGTCAGGGGAGTGCCCCAACGACTATCAGAGGTTAAAAAAGAGGGAGAGAAGAGAGGGAGGGACTTTTTCTCTTGAAAAGGAAGCTGGACCTGGCCTCGTGATCCAGGGGCCGGGCACAGCAGCAGGTGGGACGTACCTGCCCAGTCTCATATACTCCAGCTTAGTAAACAGAGAGGAGTCGGGAACGCAGACAGGCAAGAACAGGAAACTTTTGGAGCCGAACCAGACCCCGCCTGCTTCGATCATGCTTGGTAAGGAAAGCCTCAGTGGTGGGCGAGAGGCCCCCTTGGGCACTGGGGTGGGTGGCTGGGAAGGGGGTCCCGACAGACGATGCCACCGAGAGAGAGGTTTCTGGGTTGTGAAATTTGCGGAGGTCCTGGAGCCAGTGTGGGTTTCACCCGCTTTGACACATCCGTCCGTCCCTCCGTCTATCGATCGACCTACCTGCCGATCGACCTACCTATCGGATCAGCCAACCAGGTACATTCGGAAGCCGGAAGTTGAAGGGAAGAATTCCCAAAGGGGGAAAGAATGAAGGTCTTCTGGGGCTTGAAGACGGGCCAGCCGCGACCTATAGGAAACTCAGAGGAAAGGCTGGGCAGATTCTCACAACATTTGAGACCTGGGTTGGGTGGTTGGGCACCAAGATGGGGGAACGCCGGGTTTTTCTCGGCGGGCGGAGCACCGGGCGAGAACTAGGTCTTCCCTTTCAGATTTAGAGACCGCACGGGACGGGAACGCATGCTCTGTGTTTGGTTCAGCTGGGTTTCAGGGGTCTTGTGAACCTGGCCCTGTCTTTCACGGGATTTGGGGAAGAATGGGGACCCTCTCCTGCTTCCTCAGCCACCTCTGAGCCCTCAATCTGATCCCTCAACGCTCCCGAGGCTGTTCAGATGTGGCTGATCAAGCTGAAACTTGTGAAACGTTTCGCCAACACCCTGCTTTTCTTCCGCTCGATCTGGAGTTTAAATCTTGCTTAAAAGGAGGAGGGGGAGAAAAAAGCAGTGTTTCTGACTTCTTCACACCACCTCTCCCCCACCTGGTGCCCTCCGGATACAGTGACTGCCTCTAGAGCCCTCAGCTGGCAGAGCCCCTGGCTAAGGGGATTCTGGGAGTTGTAGTCCTCCATGCCCCTGAGAGCTCCAGGGATGGGGAGATATTGAATTAATTCTGTGTTTGCTTTTCAACTGCTGTTTTTATTTTGGGAGCTGCCTCCAGTAACAATTACGTAAAAAAAGTTGCTTTCCCGGTGCAATCTTCCCTTAAAATAGGAATAATAATGGAATAAGGATTGTTAATCGGGTAACCTTCTGACATGCCCCAAGGGTGCTGCTTGAGTTTAAAAATCAGGAAAAGAAGGTTTGGAGACTCAATGAAATGGCTACGCTAGAACGGCGGCACCTAGTCCATCAAAATGCATTTATGGTCCATAAAGCGCCATAAAATTATCATGGCATCGTTTATTCGAAAGCTTCCTTGAAACTGGCAGGGGCGTCGCTCCGACAGGGCCCTTCCCGAGCCATGCCCGGCAAATGGTACTCTGAGATAGACTTCCTCTGAACAGGGCGGGTCCATCGGCTGGCTGACTGGCACGAGCCTCCGATAAACCTCTTCTGCGTGAACTTGCTTCCCTGCCCTCCACGCAGCGCTGCCCCTCACAAAGCGACGGGGGGATGACCGTGCCCAACCTGGCCTCCCGCGAGGCAAGGATGATGGGAACTGTCATCCAAGAGCAACTGGAGGGACCTCCCTGCCCAGCCAAGACAGCTGTCTGGATGTGCAGTTTGCCTTTCCCACCTTGGGGTCACGAGCTCCACCGGGGAGATTACGGTCTGCAAAGAGGAAGGGTTTCCTGTTGACAGAGACCAGCTCCAACGTGAGCGATTCCTCTTCCTCATTCAAATATCACACGGAGCAAAAACCTTGGCCTTCCACGGATAAAGCCGTTGATCCGACTCCGTGTTACACGCCAGGGGCAAGCCGTGAACGAGGCGTTGCTTGTCGTGGCCTGATCCACGGATGGGACCCGGATTAGCTCTTTCCGCTTTATCCGTCGATTTAGTACCGGCGCCGTTCGCTTTGGGAATGCGTGGCGAACGTAGAGAGGAATGTACCCGTCTGCCTAAAAGATGCGGAAAAAGTGCTTGGGAAAATCCATGCCAAACGTCCAGGAAGGGCACCTCCCAACAGGGATATGCCAAAATTAAAGGCACAGTAAAACCATCACGCCCCAAATTGCTCCCTTTGTCGGGTTTGAACCGGCAATCTTGAAATGCGTTAGCGAGTCGTGGCGGCCGTCGGGATGAAGCAAAAGATGGTCTTTGCAGGTTCGTTTTACAGAAGTGGCTGGAATTTACACCAAGTATCCAAGTCGGTGTTTCTCAACCTCGACAACTTTAAGATGGGTGGACTGGGTTGAGGTTGAGAAACCCTGATCCAGGTTGTGTCTTGAACCACACAATCTGTGCTGCTTTTCCAGGCACGACAGCATCTTGTGCAAAACGCCAGTTTCTAAACAACATTTAGCCAACGTTTAATTCAACGCCTGTTCTGCTGTTTCAACGCCGCCTCCGATGGACTTAAATCACCTTTAATGCGTGTGCTTCCCCCTCCCCGAAAAAATACCCAATACAGAATTGGAAAAAGACCTCTTCTTTCTACATGGAAGAGGAAATAGATCAGATCCTCATCGGCACCATTCTGATTTAAAGCCCTTTTTCCTAGCTCCTTCTGTCTGTGCTGCGGGCAAACGATTTGGGAGCGTTAAAGGCAAATATATCACACTCAGTCATACGGGGCCACCGTGTCCCAACCATTTGAAAGGAGTCAAATTAAATGGACCATTTTTTAAAAAAAAGAAAACTGAAAACATCAGTGCAGGAAACAACGTTTTGTCATCGTCGCAAATAAAAACAGCGATCTTCAAAAGTCGGTAATGAGTACTTACCCAAACTCTGCACGGAAGGGCAAGGAAACAACGTCCGCTCTGTGTGGAAGAAAAGAGGGGGGAAAATACGCTTCTTTGTATATTTAAATAGCATAGGATCAATTCCTTTCTTTGAGAGAGAGTTTCAACACCTCAATAAACAATAGCAGGGGCGATTCGGGGAATAACAAGGAGCTATACAAGATAATGAAATAATGATTGGGTTGGGCTCAATCAGTTTTCTCAAACTTGGCGACTTTAAGAGGGGTGGGGTTAAACTCCCAGAATTCCCCAGCCGGCTGGGGAATTCTGGGAGTTGAAGCCCACCCCTCTTAAAGTCGCCAAGTTTGAGAAACACTGGGCTAGATCATTATTTCATTGTGTTTTCAAGCCCACCAGGATTCAGGGAAGGCACCTCTTGTCTGCCTCAATTCGTTTCTCAGGGCAGCCCTGAAGAGCAGGGAACGTGCGCTCCCATTTCACAGCTGGGGAAAACCAAGGTTGAGCAAAGGAAACTCCACCCTGCGCAATCTGCGGGGGACCCGAACACCCATTTTTTGAATCTCAAGCCGTAACTCAAAACCTCTAGACTAGAGCTGGAGAAACCAGCTGGGCTGGAATTGCACAACGATGCAGCACCTCCCCTATTGCAAGGGGGGGGGGTGCCAGCCTCCCACGTTATCCTGTTCATCCTCCATCAAGGATGAACGGTGGGGATGCATCCAAAGGCCCCACCTTCCCAGGCTCTAAATTTGGGGGGGGCACCCCAAAGGATCTTTCGCCCTCGCTCAGGGAGCAAGAAAGTCGAAGGACCATCCTTGCCCCGAGGACAGATTCCATCTCCCTCGAAGTCCAGATCCAGTGGAGAAAAAAATCAAATCCATCGTTTCCAGCACTGATTTGTAAATTTAATAATAATAATAATTTATTAAATTTATATGCCGTCCGACTCCCAGCGACTCCGGGCGCTTTACGATGGTCAATTTTTTTTTAATGGATTTGTCCTTACTCGCTTACTTTGCGAGCGACCCTCGACCGTCTAGCCCAGCGTTTCTCAACCTTGGCAACTTTTAAGATAGGTGGACTTCAACTCCCAGAATCCCCCAGCCACATTTGCAGATAGATTTCTCTTCCTGTGCGTACCTGCGCGCGCTTTCCATCCATCTGCATCGCTCCACAAAGTTCATCCTGGCCATGCAGCCTTTCACAGATTCTCTGCACGAAAGCAACCGTTTTTGCGAATCCTTTCCCTGAATATATCCATTTTCAGAGCATCCATCTTCCGAACTGCACTGAAAAATTCTGTGAAGGAAAAAAAAAACGATGTTCTAAAGCTTTTGCATTTCCCTCCAGGCATTCCGTTGGAGAAATATGAACATCCTAAATTTGTATTTCTTCCCATGGTTATCTCTCTCCAGTTTCTTAACTCACATGTCATTTTCCACGCCTAGAGATGCAATCATGCTCCCATTAGCCAAATGCAGTTGGCACAGCAACTCCAGATGATGATGATGATGATGATGATGATAATAATAATAATAATAAGAGGAGGAGGAAGAAGAAGAAGAGGAGGGGGAGGAGGGGGAGGAAGAAGGAGAAGGAGAAGGAGAAGGAGAAGAGCAGCAGCAATCATATTTAACCAGCATGATGTTGGCTGAATAGCCAAACATTCAAAGCTAGATGGGTTTCTCTGCTGTATTCATTTTTTAAACATTTTCAGTTTTGCTGGCAAAAAAGAAAACCCCGCAAAAATTAGTGAGTGTTGCGAAATGCAACCCCGAGGAAACGCACACCGCTCCTCAACTGCGAATGGATACGAAAACACTGGACGGACCAGAAACGCGAGCTAAGTCAGAAACGCGAGTCGAACCCACATCACACAGCCGAGCAATTGTGGTCTGTCCCAAGCACAGCGTTTTATTTTTTGCCAAGTGTTGGGTCTGTCCTGGCTGAAGCCTTCTGATGTTCCCGCTGCATCTCTGCGTCTCGCATCAAAGGGAGACCGGGATCTCCAGCACATCCAGAGACGGAGTCTGCACACAGCCACGATGCGCTTTTGCGCAACTGGCAAAAAGCAGCTTTGCGTGCATCAGAAATGGAGGCTGCCCCACGGGGAGACCTGCCACACTAAGCAGCCTTTAAGTTCAGCCACCTGCAATTTGCACCATACTTGTGCACGGCGAATCGCACAAGCGCCAAAGCCAACCAGGCAGCCAATGGGGAGACTGTCACTCCCATTTCCATATCGGATGGAGGAACGCTGCGTTTTTACGCCCAGTGTCCAGCCAGGACAGGAAAGGCCCACGGAAAACAGATTTCCACCCCTTTATCCTGTTCAGGTTTTTTTAATTTCTTCCTGCCAGGCAAGTCGATCCTGAAAAAGCAAAGATTTCTCCATCCTGGATACTCCCAAGATTTTCGCTCTTGGCAAGGCAGCTCTGGGTGGAATATTTAATTTCTTTTTTTAAAAATAAATTTTCAAAAGAGAGTCTGCAGGAATGAAAGGAGCAGGTAAGGAATTGGGGGGGGGGGTCTGATTTTGAGCCTACTTCCCCATAGTTTTCTGGAGAGAGGGCAGAGTCTGTGTTTTACGTGGCTGGAAAACATCCGAAGGGTCGCGAATAATGCACTTCGATTATGATGGAAAAGTCCGTGCCGATCTGGTTGGGTTTAACCCAAGCTGCTAGTCCTCAGGAAGGAAACAAGGGGAGGCCATTAGCGGCTTCAAAGGGGTTGTGTTTCTAAAGGCACAAATGAAGCTATCTGCGCACACATGAAAATTTAATTCTTTCTCTCTTTCTTATGTCTATTTTATTCCACCCGCTCCCCCTCCCTTTAATCTTTCTTTCCTTTTTATTCATGTATTTCCTTTATATTTTTGATTTCTTTTCATTTTTGTATTTAGGTTTTTCCTGATTTTTGTTTCCTGTTTATTTATGTATCCATGTATTTCTTTACTGTTTTCATTTCCGTGTATTTACTGACTTTCTTTACCTTTTACGCAATTATTTATTTTACTTTTTACTTTATTTCCTTTTTCATGCGTTTACTTGTTTTCTTATCACCTTTTTTGTGTATTTAATTGATTGACTTATTATGTTTACTTCCTTTTCTTTACGTGTTTCTTTTTTGACTTCACTGGCTTTTTATATTTATGTATCGATTTCGTTTACTGACTTTTGTTATTGACTTTTATTGACTCCAATTTTATTCCTTGGGCTTCCCTTCACGTATTAAAAGTTTAGAAGAAAACTGTCATCCTAGATAACATCCTTTTTGGCACGCGCCAAGCTCTGCCGTGCTCAATAACATGAAGAGGGAGGAGGATGGGAACCGGAGTCCAACAAGATCTGGAAATACTTCGGCCAGGATGTGTGTGTGAGTGAACGTTCACAGAAGGCAGGAAAGGGTGGAAGAGGTTGTGACGTTAAAATGTTTAAAAGCTGAACTGGGGCAAGAGCCATCTTTGCTGAAAGATTTCTTTTCGTCATTGTATTTTATTTATTTGTGCTCTTATACCGCCGGGCTCGACGACGACGACGCCTGGCAGTTTTTAGCCCAGAGATTCCAAAGCAAAATTAAAGATGGAGGAATCAAATCTTTTCCACCTCGCGTTTCAAGCGTGCGCATCGTTCCAAGATGGTTTTACCAAATGTGCCGCCGGAAACGTCCCCACCAGACAGTACAAGAGAAATGCCTATTTTACAGCCTGCCGTGGGCATCACTAGAGACAGAAGTTCATTGAGGGAGGCCTCGGTTTATTCATTTCAAGCAGGGCGCGGAAGTGGAAAGGTTACCCACCGGTGATAAACCCCCGTTCCTATTTTTCAGGAGCCAAGGGCAGCATGGCAGTGGCTGGAGACTCTTCGGAGCTGGAGTGGGCCATCCAGACCCTGGTGAAGAATTACGACAAATACGCCGGAAAAGGCTGCTGTTGCCGGAAACGGCGCGGGATCAGGAAGTGCGATTTCCGAAAGATGCTGAAACGCGAGCTCAACCACATGCTGACGGTGAGGAGGGCGGCTCCCATCCTTGATGGCTGTCTGAATTTGGGCTCGAATGCACGGGGGAATTTAGGTCCGGCTCGGAAAGGGTGGCTTAGCCTGGGGATGTAGAAAGCGCAAGAGAGAGACTGGGAAAAAGCCCCGCCTTGACCTTGTGGTCCTTAAAATTTTGGGTGGGACTTTAAGATTTAGTTATCATACCCTACAACGTCAAAGTAGCATTCTTAGAACCGCTGCGGTTTCGGTAATGGTATGTGGGAAAGACCTTGAGAAATGGGGCAAAGAGACGCTGCCAAGGGAACGGTCGGATAAGAGACGGCTTAGCCCTCAGCCGCATAATGGATGGAGAAAGAGACTCAGAAGGGACCCTCCCTAGTTTCTCGGGCTGTGAAGGAGATGGGAGATTTGTACTTTCAGACTTGCAAGATTGACATCAGCCTTACCAGGTAGACCAAACAGGAAACATCATCAGATGAGCAAATTCTACTTTATTGTAAAGCTACATTAACAGAATCTTGCAAGTCTGAAAGTGCAGTTCTCCCCCCGTCTCTTTTACAGCCTAGGGAGGGTCCCTTCTGAGTCTCTTTCTCTACCCATTATGCGGCTGAGGGCTAAGCCATCTCTTATCTGACCGTTCCCTTGGCAGCGTCTCTTTGCCCCATTTCTCAAGGTCTTTCTCACATGCCGTTACAGTTTCTGACCTGGCCTACCTTGAAGGGCTGGCAGAACATGTGTCAAGGATGGCAGGAAGGAAATGGCAATGGGGAACTTGAGACTTTCCCCATTTCTGGGGACCAGCTCCCAGGGAAATGCAGATCCATCCAGGATGATGGGGACTGCAAGCCAGTGAGACGAGGGAGGGCTAAGAATCCCACCCCAAACTAAGAAGGGCTTATTCCCACCCCTCTGGACCGGAGGGCAACCAGGCCTCTTTTCCTCGCCCGCCTGATCCGCCTTCCTCTGCTTCCCACCCTCTAGGACACCAAGAACAAGCAGGCGGCTGACAAACTGATCGGCGACCTGGATGAGAATCAGGACGGAGAAATCAATTTTGATGAATATTGGAACCTGATCGGAGGCATCGCCAGCCCGATCTCGTGCCTCATCCGACAGCGGGAAGAGAATGAAAAATTCACCAAGTAGAGATGGAAGGAGTTGGTGGAAAAAAAGCCTCTTTGTCCCCATCGCTGCTTCCCAGTTCCCCACTTTTCTCTCGCCGTCCTTCCAGTTCCCTTTCTGCTGAAGGGGCCAGATATGACAAACACTTTTGGACTGGCTAATTTGGGGAATGGGCAGTTTCGGGCAGGGAGGGGGCGGTCAAGAAGCAAGGGAATTGCACCCGTTGTGACTGTGAATAGCACTGCAATAAAGGCTGGGGCCTCAGAGTCCTAGAAATGCCTCTAGCTTCTTTGTAAAATCTTTCTCACCCAACAAGCTTCCAGTCCTCATTGATGACAGATGATGCAGACTGCCTTTCTGCATCAGAGTAAGCCTCTGTGGCTTCTGGGGGCTTCCAATACGACCCCAAAAGCGAGCAAGGCCTTTCACGTACGTATTTATAGTTACCCACAAGAACCAGCCGCCCAAGATAGAATGCCTCGGAACATGGAAGGTCTATTTTACTAGCTATCCCCAATTCTACATTAGAGAGAGATTTTTAGCCAAGCAGATAAAATCTTAGCTCGTGGCTGTCACCGTATCTTGTGGCAGGGAGTCCCAGAGGTTAACGAAATGCATTTCCTTCCGGTCTGCTTTGAATCCCACAGCCTGAGATTCAAACCCTAAAGAAAAACGGGGGCATAATTTACCCAATCCCTCTCTTTATATGGTGCAGAAATCAGGGAACCTCCCACCCCAAGTCCAGCTAAAACAACCCCTCAAGTCTCTAATAATTTCAATAAATAACGCGCCTCCATCTAGGCAGCCCTTTAAAAAAAAAGACGTAAGAAACACCTGCACGCCGTAAGAACAAGAACTTCGTCCCAAGGAATTTGGCCATCCGGCTGTTAATGCACCACGTTTAACCCGGGAATTAGCCAGGACAGGCCGCCCTGTGCCCCAAAGAATCAAACCAGGGTTAACATTCACCGACCTCGGCTGCCGTTCCTCCAACGCAGCATCCGTGTCTCGACACGAACCGTCCTCTGCCCCGTGGGTTGGCAATCACGGCTTGCATTCGGCCGGGGCGGAGAAACCCCCTTAGGCAAAAAAGGAAACAGGGTGAGTTTAACAATGTTTTGATCCCGCTGCAGGTCACTGAATCTTCGGTCTGCAAAAGATCGGGGTCAGGAGAGGGGGAAAAGGGAGACCAGGAGGAGGATCTGGGAGAGGCGCAAAAAGGGTCGTTTAATCAGTTTTTGCACAAAAAACTCCTTCCGCTGGTGATCGTTAGCATGCATCCTGTGCTTGGGGATAAAAAAAAGAGAATATTCAAGGTCGTGCATCTTTTTCCCCTTCTGACAAACTGGCAGGGGCAAAGCTGAGGGTTCGAGGGGCAGGGGTTGGGCTAGATAACCTTCTGGAGCCTCTTCTCCAGCCCTGGTTTCAGCTAAAAGGGAGTCGGGGTTTGCAAAATGGGTGGGACGGACCGGGCTGTTTGCAGAGACCGGGTTCTGCATTCTGGCCCCCAGAGGGCGGCAGAGGGCTTTGGAGACACCCAGGGACCCACCCTTCCCCTGCAGTGAGCAACGCCGGCCACCAGATGGCAGCACACGGCAGCCAGCAATACAACTGGAAGGATACAACTTGCCCTGGCAATGATTTCTCCCCCCCCCCGAAAAGAGGGGGGTCTTAAAATGAGACCTGGGGAAGGACGCACACCCTTTCAGTGCTGTACCCGATTTTTCAGTTCAGGGAACTGCTTGTTATTCAACGGGGAGGGAGGGAGGGTATGTTATATACTCTGTGCATGCTCAGGAGCTAGAAATTTAGGGAGAGCATCCCAGGATTGAGAACGTAAACGAGCACAGTCGCCATCAGGAATGCTAAATGGATTCACCACATCTGGACCTTTCAAAAAATAAAACGACACCCTTAGAATTTTTGCCGCACCGAATTCAGACTTCCAGCTAACCGTGCCAGCCACCTTTTGTGAAAGCCGACTCCATTCCGTCCCCCGCCTCATGGGTTTTCCATGCCAAGGAGCTGTTCGCTTCTCCTCCCCCCCAAATTTCCTGCCCCAAATCCTATTCCCCTTTTGCAAACTCTCCCAAGCCTGTCGAATTTCATTCTCGAGGCCCGGGTTGGATGGCACCATTGTGCCTACCCCGCACAAGTTTTTTGAGGGCGCCTGGCGGGGGGAAACTAGGAAAGAGTTCTTGAAATCCAGTTTGGCTGGATTTCTGCAAGATAGGAGTGGAGTCGGAGAAGCCCCTCTCTGCGATAATGCAATTCAAGGGCCGGCCGTGCCATCTGCTGCCTGGGACGTTTGTCCCCCGGCTGGCAACGGAGCACGGACCATCCTTCTCGGCTGGCTTGGGGGAAACAAAGGAAGGGAAAGCTGGTCTCCTAGCAATGCAGGCCAAAGCTATGTCTGTCGGGTGACTCATCCCTCTGGCATCCAGCAGTCATCTGGGCTGCAGACTTTTCGGGAAAGGCAGAATGGCGCGACGGAGAGCCAGACTGCCAGTGCCAGCATACGCGCCCACGGAAATGTCAGCTCCTCCTCTTCTCTTTTCTCCGGCTCTCGGTTTTAAAGCAATATCCGATTCAGCCAGGGGCAACTTGGCACGGCTGGGGGAGAGCAACGCAACCTGGAAGGAAAGGAGGAGTCGCGAGGGCAAATGTAGAGCTTCCACTGTGGGGAGCAGTCTACCTCCCGATCCCAGTGGCCAGGAAGAAGTCCTCTGCTTCCTGGGGCCCGCAGCTGGATTTCTGCTGCCGGCCAATGGGCTTGGGGCCTTCTCTGCGGACGCTCGCCCGGCGAACAATGCGGGCATTCACGTGCCCTTGGCGACGGGAGTGGCAGAGAGGGTTCAGGACGTGGCACATGGGAGAAGAGGACAAAGGACTGCACGCACGGGTACCCACACAGCAAAATTGTGCAGCGGCTGCTTTGCTCAGAGAATGCATTATGCAAGCCGCAGACGGGCGAAACACTGATCCGAGGGGCAGGCAGAAATCCAGCCCTTCCATCAGCAATCCTTCTCAAAAGAGGATTGTTTTAATCAAATGGTTCTGCCAAAGCCAGGGGTTAATCCATGCCCCCCTCCACATTAGCAAGGAATGCTGATGTGGGTGATCGAAGCTTCAAAACAGGGGAACGACGAGGCCGAAGTTCAATTGGTGAAGCCCGCCTCCTTCTCCGGAGACCCAGGCTCGGGTTCCTCCAAGCCACCCGAGCATTAGCAAAGTGGATTTTTTTTTCCATTTCTCTTTCCATCAAGGGGGGGACCTGATCGACAGGAATCGCTGCCGCAACAGGGGAAGACAGGCTCAGATTTTTAAAAAAAGGCAAATTGGGGACAGGATCTGAACGGCCAATTGATCCTAATCAGCCCCAATTGCTAGGCGGAACCTCCCTGGACCAGAGCACGATATCTGCAAAAAAGAGTAGAGTAGAGTAGAGTAGAGTAGAGTAGAGTAGAGTAAAGTAAAGTAAAGTAAAGTAAAGTAAAGTAAAGTAAAGTAAAGTAAAGTAAAGTAAAGTAAAGTAAAAGTAAAAGTAAAAGTAAAAGTAAAAGTAAAAGTAATAAAATAAAAGCAAGCACCCAAAACCAGGAAGACACTCTCATCTCAAAGGAGCTTTGAGGGACCATCTCCCTGCCTGCACAGGGAAAAATGAATTTTTGCTCCCATCTGCCTGGATGCGAAAGAGATCCTCCAGGTCAAAAGGCAGTCTACCTCAGAACAAGGCAGCCTCGGGGCTTCCTTCTCAAGCCGCCTGCAAATTTTCGCAAGGGAAAAGAAGTTCCCTCCGCCCCTAATTCCCACGAGACAAGCTGAAACTCCTCTTTTTTTGCATTTGAGATGGGGAAACGAGCAGTGGGGTGGGGAACGCTTTGCCCCGGGAGCAACTTCTCTTCCCCAAAAAGTGGCCAAATGGCGCTCAGGTCTTCTGCCTCCTTCGCAACCCTCCGTGAGTCATCGCCTCGTGACTCAGCTGCTCCCCGGCTCAGACACACGCCCAGGCCCCAGAGGGGGATGCCAAGGAGGGTGTGGTGTGTGTGTGTGTGTGTGTGTGTGTGCGTGCAACACAGAGAGAAAGAGAACGCACATTTGCACTGCTGCTTGGAATGGCTTAAGAGCTTTCAAAGCAAATTTATCCTATTGATTTACGATAAACAGCAGTCCGACGAACATCGCGCTGCTTCTGGCTATTTTTTTTTAGCCATGCCACCAATTCGATCCTGTACAATCCCTTCGCCAACGAAGGAATGGCAGAATGGACCATTCGACCCACCCAGTTTGGTTACCGAAGCTTTATTCTTGTGTCTGCTACCTTTCCTTTCCTTTTCTTCTTTTCATGGCGATTTTGTCGGGGGGGGGGTGCCTTTTAAGTCTTCAATCCATAAATTAAAGCAGGGGGGGGAACGGACTTTCGGCCCGTCGGGCTGAAAAGAGCGGAAAGTCTCGGCTGCCCCGCCGACCGGATTGAATTGTCGGATCTCCCTCCGGTTTCGCAACAACCAGTCTGAGCCAAACCTTGGCACCGCATCTTGGCATCTCCTGAGCTTGGAGTTTGTGTCGAAAGGGTGTCTGGCTCCATGCAAAAGAGGGGCGGAGGGGCGTTGTGCGCCCTTCAGGGAAAGAAGGCAGCATTTTCAGCTTCTGGGAGGATTAAACCTCAAGGGATGAGATTCAGGTTTGGCATCAGGAGGAATTCCTGATTATATGAGCTGGTAGACGGTGGAACAGGTTGCCACATCATCTCTGGAGATCTTCCAACAGACACCGGATGGCCCTCTATCAGATGTTTAGTTTTAGTTTAGTTTAGTTTAGTTTAGTTTAGTTTAGTTTAGTTTAGTTTAGTTTAGTTTAGTTTAGTTTAGTTTAGTTCATAGTTCAGTTCAGTTCCTGCCTTTTACATTCCATGATAATCCCAGCTGATTTAGCCGAATAATAGGCAAGTTTAAAACCCCCACGGTCAAAAGTTGGCCCCAAACGCAGATACGATTCAAATCAAACCCCTAAGAGCCATTCAGTCCGTAACCAGAATGAGAAAGATGGCCAGGTTTGAGGAGGACAGCTTGGTCTTCAGCATCTGCCCCAAGGCCATCAGAGGGGCCCTGAAGGGGGGGTTGGATGAATGATCTCTAGGACCCCTCCCCAATGCAGGAGGCTGGGGATCCAAGTTAAAGATTCAAGCTGGAGCTGCTTGGGATGAACAGCAGATTTGGGGTGCTATCCTGTGCTTCCAGTAACCGGAACGGCAAAAACAATTCTGCTTTTTTTTCTAGTTCCTAAACTGAATCCTAAAATAGAATGGCATTGCTGCGTCTTTCCTTTGCCAGCAACAGTTCTTTCTCCTCGAATGCATCAACCTCACAGAAAGGGGTCAAGGGAACATGAATGCCCCCAACCCAGCTCCCTTTTTGTATTATAAACAGTTTCCCCACGTGGATACCTGGCAGTTTACAAAACAGGTCCCAAATGAGCAACTTCTCCTTTTAAACAAATCTGATTTATGTTTGGGCTGAAGAGCTCAGCCAGGCCAGTCCGGGATCCATCGCTGTTAAAAAGAGCGGATTCCGCACATTGCCTCGGAGGCGTGAATAGCTTGGGGGGATTTGAACGCAGGAGCCGTACAACAACCCTGTGAGGTAGGTGGGCACGGAGGAGGAGTTATTTCAGGATTCTGCAGGGCGACGAATTCTATTGCAAATTGTTCCCCGCTGGAAGGAATCTGGGATGGGAGAGCTAACGAGACGGGAACGGGAGGCCTCCCAGCAAGGAAATGAAACGACCAACTCATTTTGTCATCGAGATTTCCATATTTAATAAGGATCTGCTTCGGTTTGGGGAGGGGGGTGGCATGGCGGATCATGGAAAACCGATGATCAAGGCTATTCGCTTTCCTTTAGAGTCCCCCAGATCAGAGAGGATTGCAAAGGCCTGGGTGTGGCTTTCCTGGCACACCTGTCCAACAGGTTGCACCAGGCGGCCGGGGCTTTGTCTCGAGCGCGGTCTGGGCTTGTAGACAGAGGTGGTGTTTCAGAAGAGGCTGCAACTATTGAAGAACCGGATGGACGAGTTTAGGAGGGGGAAAAAAAAATCCAGAAGCCGGCAGGATGTTAAACCAAAACAGAGCTGGGGAGGGTGGGGGGCGGGAATAGGACATCCCAAAATCTGCCTTTCCAGTCTTCTTTTTTCTTGTTCTTAATATAATCCCTCTCGAAAAAGCCAAACGCTGCCGGAGGAGCCCCGTTCGTTCGTGTCAAAAGGCTGCTGAAAAGATTCGAAAGCGGCTTTGTTTCCCTTTTTCAAACAGAATAGAAAATCCATAAAAGCCACAAGCACAACTTCCTCTTCTTCTTCTCAGAATCAGAATGAGAATCCCAAATTCGCTCAGCCCTGCAGGCTGCTGGGGGGCCACTGGTTCAAGCTCCTCTCATTGCACCCAAGATCTCACGGCAAACTGCTTTGGGGAGAGGAGCGCAACGTGGGTGAGGCTTGAACACAGAACCGGCTGGGAGGGAAGAGAGATTGCAAAGGTGCGAGAAAAGATCGGGAGGCGTCCTGAGACCCAGAAGCCAAAGCTGCCTGAATTCTTATCTTTATCCCTGCATTTTTTGTCTCTTTATCTCAACTCGGTAAGTGATTTTCTGTCCTCCCTTTCCTGCAATGACTGGTTCCCTAGATTTGTTTGTAAGGGGAAAGAGCAGGTGCTTGATCTGGTGCCAAGAGGCCAAGATTTATTTGAGGCATCTTGGTCGATCCCCAATCCTGCAGGACTTTGGAAGGAGTTAAGAAGGAAGGGGTCCCTGCAGAGAATTTGCCCGTGCTGCTGTGCGCTGTCTGGACACACTCCCGTCACATTTGAAATTCCAAATACAGCATGCCTAATCAATGCGTTTTGTTTCAACTGGGTTTCGCCCCGTTTCTCATTTTCCCAATAAGAAGCACCTTTGGTATCATTTTCCGAGCTTGGCCCAGAGCAACTCACCCTAAAAAGCCGGCGTCTATCTCAGGTTGTTCACTTTTCCTCCTGTAATTCACCTGGGCCAGCGGATTCCTTCGCGCTTTTGAACACGCTCCTCTTTGATGCGTGCTTTCAGGCCCAGATCTTTCTCTTTAGAAAATCGAATCGTGAGCTCTCTCGCACGTGCGTTGCAAAGGGTCAACGTCAGCGTGCAAGCGTGGTCTTCTTCAAGAGGCACGGACTGAGTCAGCCCTTGTAAACATTTGCTGTAATTTTTTGCATTTCTACAGCTTGGTTGGGGGGGGGATCAGCTCACAGCTGCTGCGAAATGCTGTGAACAGCTGATGGGCAGTTGGGGGAACTTCTCCCAAACTTTTTAAACCAAACTTAATCTGGAAACCCTTCAAACCGAGAAGGTGGGGCTCAGATGCTCTGTCTAAAGTAGGACATGTGGCCATAACGTAACACGAGATGCTTCGTGACAGTTTGGAAGCGCACTTTGTATTAGACTCAGAAAGATGGTTGAGCATCAGAGATTTTAAGGCCCGAAGTCTTCATTAAGACCCAAGGTCTGGGGTGATTTCTGCTGGCCATAAAGCTGGGTCCTAAATCTCAACTTCTTCTGCTTCTCCCCCACCCCCAGGGCCCAAGATGGACACTCCCCTGGAAGAAGCGTTAGGACGGATGGTGGAAACTTTTTACAAATATTCCGCGAAGGAGGGTGACAGATACAAACTCAACAAAAAGGAGATGAAGGAATTGCTTCGCGAGGAGATGCCCAACTTTGTCAAGGTGAGGGTCTATGAAATTCTGTTTTTCTGGGGAAAACATCCAAGATCAGGAAGGATTTTATGCCTCGCACTGTAGGGCTCCACCCACTTCAGGAGATGCCTAAGTAAGTTTTTAGAGTGAACGCCTTGGCTCGCTTGCGTCAGGTATTCGAAGCTCGATTTGGACGTCCAACCTCTTCGAGCGGTGACTGTCGCTCGTGCTCACCTCCCTTCAGATCACAGCAGGGCCCAGCATCCAGACAGGCTCTCTCCTGGCAAAACGATGCCAAACTTGACTTCAACATTGCTTCTGTCCTCTTCTTCTCGCAGGGGAAGATCGACGAGCGCGGCTTTGAGCTCTTGATGAAGAAACTCGATGACAACGGAGACGAGGAGTTGGACTTCCAAGAGTACGCCGTTTTCTTGGCACTGACCGCATCTCTGTGCTACGAATTCTTCCAGGAATGTGCCGACGAGAGCAATCGAAAGAGATGAGGTTGATGCTTGGGGTGGGCCGGGGGGATCTGGGGTGTTACGCGTCCCGTGAAGACCCACAGGAGGTCTCTCCCCATGAGCAAATAAAGATTTTTCAAACGCACATCCCTTGTCGATCACAGCCTACAGATTTTTGGCGAGTGGTTCTGAAGCAGCAAGGGAGCTTCAGGCCTACAGTCTCCATCGCTTCCAATTTCATGTTCTCCGTGCGTGTTGCGTCCTTCCCTACCATAGGATCCCGAAAAGTAGATTTGTACAGCGCTCAGCAACAGACTGCTCCTGGACATGGAGGTTCTACGTAGCCCTTGCGGGGAGAGGATCATGATTGTAGAGCAAGGGCAGGCTATGTATGTCAAGGATCCCAACTTTAAATCCAAGAATTTCCAGGTGTGGTTGGGAAAGACTTGCAGTCCTGAAAAATCCCAGGGTCTATACTAATGGCCCCAAAGGTCTGATTTGCTGGCAGGCAGCTTCTCGCATACATCAGCCCTTATATGGAATCATGAGGACTAGAAACTTTGTTTTCAGAGGAAGGTTAGCCAAGAGAACAGCACTGTCCTTCATGCAAGAATTTCTCAGATTCAACGTTTCCAGGTAGAAACGTTGAAACTAATTGAGTGTTATCCTCAGTTAGATAGATCAAGGACACAAACCTTTTTGGAGCAAATGTGCAAATTTAAAAGTGAAAAGCTAGGTGTTTCTTCACCCCAAATAAGATGGTTGATGTTTACCTGTCCTTCCCCCAGATCAGGAATCAGCCACTTCAGGCTTGAAACTTAATTTTCTCCACTGATCTTCTCCAGAATGAGTTCTCAGTACGCCAGTTTGGAAAATGTGTTTGTGATGGAGGAAATGGGGCCTTAAAAACAAAACAAAAATAAAATACTGCCGGTTAAAAACTTCCATTAAAATCCTCTCCCACCCGAAAGGCTGACCACAACGCCCACAGGGAAATCAGTGTGCAATTTCTCTCTTAAGAAAAAGTATGAAAAAAAAAAAGAGAGATGAGAAATACAATCCTTGCTCACATTTTCCATAACTTCTCCCACTCAAGTACGGATGCTGTATTTTTCCTTTTTTTAATCCTCTTGTTTTCTCATAAAAACCGCCCAGCCCCTTTCCATCCCTCCAGAGGAACCAGCCTTGTTTCCATCATATTTAGAAACAGGAACTACAGATTTCTATCTGCATGTCAGTTAGAGTGGCTGTCTGAACCACCTTTGCTTGGGAATCCCTGAGTTGCTAAACATGGGGGGGGGGGGAATCTGCCCAATTATAAACTTGAAATCCTTGAAATCCAATAGAAATTGAATGAAATTGAAGTCCTTGAAATGAAATTGAAGTCCTTGAAATCCAATTGTGTGTTTCTTTCTCTTGGAAAAACTTACCCCAACACAGTAAGAAGAGGAATAACAATAATGAGGAGGAGGAGGAGGAGGAGGAGGAGGAGGGGAAGGGGAAGGGGAAGGGGAAGGGGAAGGGGAAGGGGAAGGGAAGGGGAAGGGAAGGGGAAGGGGAAGGGGAAGGGGAAGGGGAAGGGGAAGGGGAAGGGGAAGGGGAAGGGGAAGGGGAAGGGGAAGAAGAAGAAGAAGAAGAAGAAGAAGAAGAAGAAGAAGAAGAAGAAGAAGAAGAAGAAGAAGAAGAAGAAGAAGAAGAAGAAGAAGAAGAAGATAATGATAATGGAGGAGGAGGAGGAGGAGGAGGAGGACGAAGAAGATGGAGGAGGAGGAGGAAGAGAAGAAGATGATGATGATGTTGGAGGAGGAGGAGGAGGAGGAGGATGAAGAAGATGGTGGTGGCAGAGGGGGAAGAGAAAGAGAAGAGGAAGAGGAGGAGGAGGAGGAGGGGGAGATGATGCAGGAGAAGAAAAGGATGAAGATGATGATAATGGAGTAGTAGTAGTAGTTCTTGTTAGTTTTTGGGAGTTTTAAGTTTCCCAAACTTATCACTTTGTCAAAAAACAAACAAACACCTTGCTTGAAACGTCTGACATAACACGATGATTCCCAGGTTTTTGGTTAGAACCTGGAAAACGCCCAATCTGAAGACTACATACATATTAATTTTAAGACCGCAGCCCTGTACGTATTTACCTGCAGGGGGTTGCAGCCAAAACCTAAAACGGGGGTGACCTCCACCGTGGTCTGGAGGCATCTTGAAGACCAACCCGTACTTAGAGGGGCAAGACGCAGAAGGTTGTATCTGCAGACCGCGCAATAAGCGTGTCGGCTTGTGCCCGTCTTCCCCAACCTGGCGTCTTCCAGGGAGCTCAACTACCCTGCCCGTTCTCCCCTGCCAAATGATGGGATTTGCAGTCCGGAGCCAACAGTTTCTACCACGTCGTGGGTTGCTTTGGAACTTGGAAACGAGTCTTTTTAAAAGCCGAGCACACCCCAGAAGGATGAATCCGAAAGTCGACAGTTGAGCCTTAACGTTTGCTAAACCACCCCCCGCAGAAATCCCATTTCTCATCCCCAAATCCCATTCCGCGTCCTCCTTCGATGCGAAAGCCACCTTTTGCACCAGGGTGGTCCCCAAACCAGGCATGAACCTTTGGGTCTTGTGTCCAAAGACTGGGGAACTCCACCCGCACCTTTTGAGTTGGGATTCCCAACGGGAGGAATGTCCTACAGTCGGCCCAGCATTTTCAGAGTGCAAGACAAACGTTGGGTGTGGATCTGGACGGGGTGTGTTGAAAAGGATGGGTGGAACCGATCATCCTGCACATTTGCAGAACCTGCTCGTACACACTCAATGAACAGGTGGGCTCCTCGAGCGAGCTGCCGGAAGCAGCCGGTTGAAATCTGTCCCACTGGCTTTCCAACTTTCCTAATGAATTCACCGTTGTGAACATCCTTAAAGTGGGTGATCCCGGCTGGTATGTTTATATAAATATAGAGAGAGAAATAGATTTTTTTTCCCCCAAAAAAGGGGGTGGGCAGGGAGAAATCGTTCCTATTGATGGCTGCCGTACATCAGGTGTGCCAGTTTTGTTTCGGAGAGGGAGCGAAAAGAATCCAAAATAAATAGGGGCGCTTTAAAGCTAAAAAAAAAAGGGGGGGGAAGTGAGCGTTGTGTAGTTTTCGGTGAATCACAACTCAGCGCCCCGTACAACAGCATGTGGGACAATTCCTGTTTCCAAAGCGTTTGGTTCTCCCTAGAATGGGGTGGGTTGGAACAAAACTGGGAATGAAAACTGCAAAATAAAATAAATCGAGGTTCTTCTTGGTGCACGGTTCTGGGAGAGATTTTCTGAAAGGGTCTTCGAAAGTCAGTGCCATCAAAAGTAAAAACGTAAAAATGCCTCTGAAAGATTCGCAGAAAAGGCAGCGTTCTGATTTTTATCGCGAGGGATTAATCCTTGAAAAGAAATCTCACGGTGCCTTGAAGGTTAACCCTTAAAGGTTAACGTATCCCTTCTGTTCTTAAAGCGGGATTTCCCTGGGGTTGGGTTTATTAGGCGGGTTTTCGGATCTGTTGGAGCTTGTTTGGATTTAATGGGGAGTCCTTGGAACGAGTATAAGCTCTCTCCTGTTTTTTAACTTTGATATTTTTTTAAAAGATTTTTATAGCTTTCTTTTTTGTAAGCCGCCTAGAGTCACTTATACAGTGAGACGGGCAGCGTATCAATTGGATCGATCAGTCAGTCGAGCTAACACAACGCCCGCAGAGGAAGGAACGTCATCCACTCGAACGAGTCCTAATGGAACAGAATTAAATTTAGTAGACTCCCCACCTCTAGTTCCACCATTTCCAAGAAAGGTACTTTGGGCCACAGTAGAATCTATGGGTTGGATGGCCACCTGAACGTGGGACTTAGGAGGTAGTCCTCGTTTAGTCACTGCCTCATTTAGGAACCGTTCACAGTTATGACGGTGATGAAAAAGTAACTTTACAACCAGCCCTTGCATTTAGGATCTTCACGGGTCTGTAAAGCAAAGGAAAGCTGAAGTCAGATAATAAGCACAGTCAGGAGACTTAGGAGAAAGGCTGGGGAATGTCAGGTTGGAGGACGACGATATATTTTCTGGTTTCTGCAGGACCACTTGGATCCGTGATGGAGCAACTGCGGACTTTGGAGCAGGCCCTGGGGGAGGTGGTTTGCACGTTTCAACGCTACTGCCGGAAGGAAGGTGACCGAAACACACTGAGCAAAGCCGAGTTACGGAGCCTCCTGCAGAACGAACTTCCGAGCCTGCAAACGGTACACGTCCCATCCGTTCCCAATGTCCTCTGAGGTCAACAGAAGGAGAAATTCAGCTAGTTGGTCTTTCAGAGCATCCTAATTTCTCATTTGGCATTTCGACACCAATGCACAAAACCTAACACATCCCTCGTGGATGGGTACAGGGAGTCCTCATTGAGTGACCACAACTGGGACCGGCAACTCGGTTGTTAAGCGAAGCAAAACCGTGACTGTGCTTATTATCTGACTTCAGCTTTCCTTTGCTTTACAGACCCGTGAAGATCCTAAATGTGAGGGCTGGTTGTAAAGTTACTTTTTCATCACCGTCATAACTGTGAACGGTTCCTAAATGAGGCAGTCACTAAACGAGGACTACCTGTACTTCTCCTAACATTTGCAACCTGGTTCTCTGAGGAAAGAAGGAGAAAGGATGATAGGAAAAAGAGTCCGCACTGGCCTATATTCATCAAGACTACCGTCCCAAGGTTATACCTTGCTTGCAAATTCTAGAAATACTGATTAAAAGAGCTCAACGTTAGGAAAAACAGGCACGACCACTTATATGAATTTTTGTGCAAGCTTTCGTAGGCACAGCAAAACAATTCTGAAGCTAGTATGGAATTAAAGATTGGGGAAAAAATGTACTCTTGTCCTTTAAAAGAAGATGCTTTGAAACTGATAGTTCTCTATAAACCAGAGGTGCTCTGAACCCCAGTCCTGAAGCAGCTCAAATACAACCGTTTGGTTCTGATTTTAACAAGGGAAACCATGAGGGCTGGTTGTGCGAAACTCAGCAGCGAGGTTTGCAACGTCTCTCTAATCCCAAATTAATACACCATAAACCAGGTTTGCATAAACAAGCAAGCAAAGAAACAAAAAAAACCTTCTGGTTTAACGTGATTCGTTCCCTCAACCTCCCTGAACGGCGGCCAGGTACTCCCAAAAGGCCGCCAAGCTCCCAACCCCATTTGGCTCTGATTTAGCGGGCTGCGCAAATCCCGATGGTTTTTATCGTTGCTTTTCTTCTCAAACTCCCCCCCTTTGTTCTCTTATATCCTAGCTGCAAATCAAAGGCAGGGCTTTCGAAGAGATGCTCACCCTGCTGGATACGGATCAAGACGGCGAGGTCAACTTCGAAGAGTACATCCGCTTCGTCGCGGCGGCCTTCACCTTTTTCCACTTGTACTTCCGAGATGCCCCTGTGGTCCAACCCCGCGTGTAGCGCGATTCTTGCAAACGGGACCGCTATAAAGGGGTCAGCGCCGAGAAAAGATGGACGGGCTTGGTCGGGGGGTGCTCAGGATGGAGACGGGGGAAGGATGGAAGCCCTAACAAAGGAAGAAACAGATGGGTGGACCTAGAGATCCGGCCTCCCTTAGCCAACCTGGAAGGTGCATGGATGCATCCCGTGTCTCGCCATCCCCAGATCCTGCTTGTAGGAACCCTTAAAAGCACCACGGGTCTCTCCCTGAGGTTAATAAAACTTGTCTCGTGACCAGCATTCGTGTAGTTCATAAATCCAATTCAAGGGCTTTTGATTTTATTGCTCCCCAACTTTGCACTATTTCTGAATTTCCGTCCACTGCAAGTGGAACAGGAGGCAGGGCACCGGGAGAGCTTTTCCTGTTTTTTTTTTCCCCAGTGGCAAGCCCCCTTGACGACGCCTGCCTCCTTCTCTTTCGGGGGCTCATGCACCCCCCAGCTTTATACGGTTTATGGATTGCTCTACTTATTTATTTGATTTTGATCCACCCATCAGCAGAGGGATTTGGCCTCCTCTCTCTCTCTCTCTCTCTCTCTCTCATTCCTGCTGCTTCTGTAGCTTCTGAGCCCCGGCCTTTTCCAGCCCCTTCTGTGCCAAACAACTGGAAAAAATTGGCAGAGGAATTTAGGGGGAGAAGGGGGAAGCAGTCCTTCCAGCGTGACACCACCCAAAGTCTGCCAAAACCGCTCGAATCCCTATTGGTCTCTTTCGAGAGCGGTGGGTGTACCCCGGATATCCTAAATAAAAGGCCAGCTTAGCCAAGGATTCAAATAATGCTTGGATTCCCAGGGTCTCTTTAGTCTGCCCGCTCGCCTCCAGCATCAGTTTCCGGTCGGGCTCGCTCTGGTGAGTGGTGATGTTTTTTCATGCCAGATGGTTCCCGGCTTTGTCCAGGCAAAGGATCCGCCCCAACCCCAAAAGGGCTCCTTTAAGGAATAGACTTAAATGTGGGAGTGAGTGGCAGGTTTGTTCCCCCTTCGCGGGGAAACTTGGCAATTATTTTGTCTCGCTCAGGGGCTTCCGGGAGGCCAGAAAGATCAACAGGCAGTTTAGATTATTTAGGGAAGGGAAGGGAAGGGAAGGGAAGGGAAGGGAAGGGAAGGGAGAGGAGAGGAGAGGAGAGGAGAGGAGAGGAGAGGAGAGGAGAGGAGAGGAGAGGAGAGGAGGGGAGGGGAAGGGGAAGGGGAAGGGGGGAAGGGGAAGGGAGGGAGGGAGGGAGGGAAGGGAAGGGAAGGGAGAAAGGAAAGAAAGGGGACAGGAAAAGAAGGAAGAGGAAGAGAGAGAGAGAGAAAGAGGGAGGAAGAGTTCATTCTTGTCTTTCTACCCACTGTAGATAAATCCTGCTGCCAAAAATGGTCTCACTGTTACTCTCTGACCCTCCTCTGGCAAACAGCAGCTATGTCTTAATTTGATTTTATTTACCTATTATTTTATTTATTAGTGGATCCCCACCCCACCTTTCTAGCTGCCAGCCACGAGCTGACCGTCAAGGCAGTTTATCGCTAGTAGAGAAAGATGCTAAAAGTACCAGTGTCGGTCCTCTCCCATCTCCCATCCTTTCTACAGCATTGGCACAGAGCAAAATGACCAAAAATAAAAGCGCTCTGCACATGCTCTGATCCTCAGCAGCTAAAAATAAGGCTTTTTCGGGGGAAGCGGGGTGGACTTTCCTCTCTCCAAAACAGCATTCTGCACATAGGGGGATTTCCTGTGGCTGGCTGATTTTTTCCCAGCTCGGAATCTAAGCAGGTCAGGGTTCGGATGGGGCACCAAGAGGAAATCTCAGGCTCGAAGCAGAACAGAAAAACATTTCAAAAGGAAGAAGAAAAAAAAAAGTCCCAGAAAACTGCCTCATTGTCTCCATGCCGGCTTAACTCAAGGATTTCTTTATCTAGTTGCAATAAAGGAAGCCAGAAATGAATAAAAGATGCAGAACCACCCTATATGCAATGCATTTCCGCAACGCTGGGCAAATACACGCACCCCCATCAGTTGCAGCGGCTGGCAGGTTGCTCTGTAAAAGCCGCCTCTGTGCATGTGCAAAGTGCTTTCCTGCCGTCAGGGACTAGCAGACCACAAACCCCCGAGCATTTGATATTCAATCACTCCCGGGGAGGAGGAAAACGGGATTTGAACCCTAACGTGAGCAACAGCGACCCCAAATTTATCTTCTGCGCTCCAACCGTCTTAGCTTTTCGGCCACCGCTTTCTAGAAACACCCCCCCGACTTAGCTTTTAAGCTTTTAAAGTTCTGCCTTCTCTTCCTTTGCCCCCAAATGCCGCCCCAGAACCGCCAGGCTGGCATCCGAATGATTCATCCTTTCCTCTCTTCTGCTATGATATTTCTTCCCCCTTTTCTAGTGGCTCCCGGCTGGGGCGGCCCAGAAAAAGGTGAACGGTCGAGGAGGAGGAGGAAGTGAAAACTAGCTTAGGGGCTATAAAAGGATGCGCTTCCACCCCCCCCCAAAAAATAAGATACATCCCAGCCACAAAAACCACACACACACACGAACGCACACTCCTGCGGGTGTGCAATTACACTTTCTTCTTTCCTGACCTATTTGAAGCCTACTAAAGTCAAGCCGTAGAAGCACCAAAGACGCTGGAGGAGCAACGACGCATGAATGTTTTGCTCTGATGGGTGGATTCCCCCCCCAACCGCCACTTTCTCTTTTTTCTTCCCCTTTTATTGCTCTCTTTTGGGGAAAGGAAATATTCTTGGAAATAAAAGTGGGGGATTGGAAAAAGCCCCCCCCCAATCACATGCCACGAACCCCCCTCCCAGCTGGAACCTCCCATCCTTCCAAACGTTAGAGGGTGAATTTACTTTAATTTTTTTTTTTTTTTAATTTAAAAGGGTCTGCCAAAGTTGGCGTTCCTAGGAATTTTCCTCTTGAATTGGAGTGTGGCTGTTTTTCCTACCTACAAGTAGTCCCTTCCACTTGCTAGAGGGGTGTTTCTCAAGCTTGTCAACTTTAAGATGGGTGGACTTCAACTCCCAGAATTCCCCATCTTAAAGCACGCTGGTTGGGAATTTGGGAGTTGAAGTCCACTCATCTTAAAGCACACTGGCTGGGGAATTTGGGAGTTGAAGTCCACCCATCTTAAAGTGGCCAAGCTGGAGAAACACTGTGCTAGGACCTCATTGGCACGAGAAGTTTAATTCCACCGCTTCTGTCTGATTCCCCTGGTCCATCCTCTTTCAACAGCATCCGAAAATGGCCACACCCCTGGAAAAAGCTTTAGACACAATGGTCCTCACTTTCCACAAATATTCCCAGAAGGAGGGAGATCACTTCAAACTCAACCACACAGAACTGAAGGAGCTGCTGACGCAGGAGCTGCCCGGATTCATCAGCGTAAGTCCCTCAGTGAATGAATTACCCCGCAAAGTTTATTTAACCCAAAGATGGGGCGTTTTTCTCGTCCCATCGCCTCTTTCCGCCCCTCTTTCTCTCCTCTTTTCCCTTCTCTTGCCAAGAGAGAAACAGACCAGAGCAGCCGAATCAGCCGCTTGCAGGGAACTTTGGGGAATTGGGCCAAGGGCGGTCTGCGGGCAAAGAGCCGCGAGCAGCTGACCCCTGTTCCTTGCCTTGAGCTCCTGCATGAAAAGCAGGATATAAATCAAATAAAGTTAGAATAAGGGCTAGTTCCCGTGGCGGGGAGTTACAACCCATTTGGTTGGATCCATTCAGGGCTTTTCGGAGGCCGCAGAGCCAAAACAAGGAGGTACATCTAATGCCCGCAGAGACATGATTTTGCCAACAAATTAGAGGGGAAGGAAATGCTCAAAGGAGAAACAACAGTTGCATTGTGCACTTCACACACACACGCACGCACGTCCCAAGCTGGTCTTGGAAACCGGCCCCATAACCCTGGCTTAATCAGCTAAACCCTGGTTTGTCTTCCTGCCACCCCACCTCCCAACATCCAGATGGGGCACCGAATTAATTGACACCAAATTCTGAGAGCAGGCGCTCCAAAGAGCGCGATTTGGAAGATGACGAGGTTTCCTAAACCAAGAGCCACATGTCCAAACCCTGCTTTGGGCTCTCCCAAACAAGCCACCATCTAAAACTCACCCCGCCACCCTCAACTACAGAACAGCCGCAAGAATGAAGCCGGGGGGGGGGGGCATCCTCTCTGGCTTCCCAAACTCAAAAAGCTCCGTTTCTCTCCCGCAGAAGAAAAAGGACGAATCGGCGTTCCAAAAGATCATGAGCAACCTGGACAGCAACAAGGATAACCAGGTGGATTTCCAAGAATACGCCACGTTCCTCGCCTGCATGGCCATGGCGTGCAACGATTTCTTTCACGGGTTCCCGGACAAGGCGCCACGACAGAAATGAAGTGGGGCGTGGAACTAAAGAGTGGGCCAGTGTGCAAAAAGGCGGGCAGAGTTCACAGGCGTGTGAGTTCTCATCTGCTTTTCCCCCTATAGCAGTGCTTCTCAAACTTAGCAACTTTAAGATGCGTGGACTTCAACTCCCAGAATTCCCCAGCCAGCCATGCTGGCTGGGGAATTCTGGGAGTTGAAGTCCACCCATCTTAAAGTTGCCAAGGTTGAGAAACACTGCCCTATTGCCTTGCTGGTGCATAGCTTCTGAATCGGGGGTCTCTACAGCAAGGAGAATAGCAATTGCTTCCCCCCCAACAAAATAAAGTTTGCTTTCAAAAAAGCCTTTTGGATCTACTTGTGTCCTAATGAGCTGGGAACAATGGACATCGGAGTTCAGGACATTGGGAGGATCCCAGATTAGGAAAACTTTCCACAGTGCGATCGATCGCTGGGGTTTCATTTTCAAAGTGCCCCCAAACTCTAGGCAAATCCATTAAACTTCAATGAGCAGTGATTTCATAAAACTGGGGCAACCCCCTTAATCTTAACCCAAAGGCGCCCCCAGATCTGGAAAGGGAGGCAGAATTGCCATTCCCAGCCTGAGAGCTGGAAATATATATACATATTTTTTGCAAATGAGCCCCAACTCCTAGGCCATAATAATGCTTATATGAACTTAGAACAGCCGGCCCTACAAACCCATCCTGGTTTGCCAACTGTGGCTTGCGTTTTGGAGCAAACGTTTCTTCCTTCGCCAAGCCTAAGCACGCCACACTTAGTGGGGCAAGCCAACCAGGTTTAACCCTCTCTCATCTCTGGTGCTGGACAGGCCCACGCGCGATTGGACCAATCTCTCCCTCGGTCTCTTCCCATCTCCACCACCCTGCCCGATCACCCTCGCTGCATTTTTATACCCTACATGAAGTCACCTTTGATTTGACATGCAAGACCACAGCCCCATCTCCCCACTTGAAAGCCAAGAAGCTGGCAGGCTCACTCTGGAAGAAACGAGAACTTTTCATTTCTTTTCCCTCCCAGCACAAACTCGGTGCACCAGCATCTTTGCATCACCTCCTTGGTCCCTGGCTTCCTTCGTTGCTTAGCAACAGCCTCCCCACCTGCCTCCTGCATCCTGTTGGTTCTGCCCAGAGGAATCGAAGCAGAGATGGTGCTAGTCCTGGGAATGGCACGGTCTCTCTTTTTCTTTTTTAAAAATTCCACTCTTGACCGTCCCTAGATACTAAGATCACACTCTATATTCCGACCTCTCCCTTTCCCCTGGCAAAACAATGCCTTTCTTCGGCTTTAAAAAAAATGAACAAAGAAGGGGAAAACGGGACTGGTTAGATTTCTGCCAGCCACTAAACCAATGCAAATCTCTGAAAGTCTATTATTATTACTATTATTATTATTATTATTATTATTATTATTATTATTTCTTCTTTACATCTTTTTTCTACTTCCTTCTACTTTTTCTCTTATCACACTTTTAGCTTTCTTTCTTTCTTTCTTTCTTTCTTTCTTTCTTTCTTTCTTTCTTTCTTTCTTTCTTTCTCTCTCTCTCTCTCTCTCTCTCTCTTCTATTTTAGTTTGTATTCACTCTTATTATTGCTTCTGAAACTTTCAATAAAAATTATATGCAAAAAAAATCTTTATCTTTTTTTCCTACTTCCTTCTACTTTTTTATCAGACCCTCCCTTCCTTCCTTCCTTCCTTCCTTCCTTCCTTCCTTCCTTCCTTCCTTCCTTCCTTCCTTCCTTCCTTCCTTCCTTCCTTCCTTCCCTCCCTCCCTCCCTCCTTCCTTCTTCCTTTCCTGTCTGTTCTCTCCGTTCTATTTTAGCTGGTCTTAGTTCTTATTATTGCCCTTAAAACTTCCCATAAAAATGGTGTTAAAAGAAAAAGAAAAAAGCCTTTAAAACATCAGGAGAGGAAACGCATGTTAAAAACGGAGGGAGGCAAAGAATGTGCCTGGGAAAATTTTGGAAATGATTCGCCTGCCAGGGAGGTCTGTATTTCGGACGGGCATTAGGCAGCTCCAAAACTGGGGAGTTTTGATCCGAGATCAAACAAATGTGAACGTAGGGAGGAAAAGGGCGAAGCGATGGGTCCCTTAGGGCAGGCAGAATTTCCCATGTTCCTTTCTGCTAGCCTCAGTCTCTAGAGACCCCCCACACCGTGTATAAGAAGATAATTACACACCACACCCAATTCCCTGCTTTGCCTCCCAAGCCCATCGTCCGTGTTCTTCTTCGGTGAGTTGCCTTTATCTAATGTCGATTTTAAAATGTTTGGCTTCCCGTCGTTGGGTGCCACAGAGCTTCAGGCCAAATTGTGGTCCAGCCCCCAGTGAAGTGGCCAGAATGCTCGCCTTGCTGTAATTTCAATGCATTTGCTTTTTGGCAGAGGTTTCTCCCTGCCTGCCTTTCCCTAGCAGCTGTCCGCTAAGCCTCCAGATCTAGGAGCAGTCTAACTCAGAATCCTGGGTCCTGGAGAACAAGCTGCAGGGAAAGGGTTCTGCCTTTGCCTCCTGCTTGTAGGCTCTCCCAGTGATGCCGGGTTAGTCACCATCAGCATAATGAATAATAATGTATGAAATGTTATATTAAATTTTACCCAACTCCCGGCGACTCTGGGACGGAAAGCATCTTGGAACCAGAAAGACGAGGGTTTTTTTTAAATTCAACTTTTTACTGCAATCAGTCCTTCCGGCAGAGCTAATCAAGCACCCATTTTCCTCTTCAGTTCGCGCTCTAGGACTCTTGGAGATAAGAGTCTGCACTCCGAACCCACGTAATAAATATTCAGTGGATCGTAATGCCAACCTACCCTTATTGATTAAATTCTTGCATGGATCTTTTCATCGCTGAAAGCCACACCCGTTGCTAAGTGGGAAGTGTAAACCCACCGCCAAGTTGGCCAGGGTTAAAAGGGTGGATTACTGTATTTAATGTTCCACCAGTCTGAGCTGGCTTAATGTTTGGGCAAGGCGGTGGCTTTTTCAAATTCGCACCTATTTACCCAAGTTAATAATGATTCACAATTTTACTTACCTGGAGGCCTCTGCTCCTATAGGTGTGCAAATTCAGTGGGAACTGGGTGCTAGCAGGTATCCACAATTCCCAGCCGATGCCTACTCAGCTCGAACATCCAGGCCTGAAGCTTTGAGTCCATCCTGCTAAAAAAGAAATTTAAAAAAAGAGTTTGAAGATACAGCGGACATAATGGCTTGTCCGGCACCCCTTTCTTCCCCCGTCCAGGCCTCAGTTCTTACAAAAACTGCAAAAAACGGTGTATAACCTTGTTCTCCTTTTAATAAAAGTCCCTCTGCCGCGGCGTTTCTCAGCCTGCAAAAAGGGTTTAGGCAGAGGGCCTCTAGGAAAGAACGCACCCCCAATCCCCCCCAGGAAAAATTACATAAACAGGGAGGTTACATTTATAGGAAAAAAGAACTTCCATCCAGGAAAAAAAGGACACTGAAAAAGCTTACATTGGGCAAACAGGGCCAAGAGTGGCATTTTTTTAAAAAGCGAATTAACCAGAGAAAGCGGAATAGAAAGGCTGGGTTGTTGCGGAGGCCGGGAATTAGACGGGTGGGCTGCGACTGCGCCCAGCGTAAAATTGGATTGGGATCAGAGCCAGGGAAAGCGTGCCCGCGGCCGCCTGCCGACCCCTTGCCACCGACCGACCCTCGTTTCTCCTCTCCCTCCTGGCGCCAGACCCGCTTGGGTGCCCGCCGGCCATGGAGACGCCACTGGAGAAGGCCTTGGCCACCTTGGTGTACACCTTCCACAAATACTCGGGGAAAGAAGGGGACAAGTTTACTCTGAGCAAGCGAGAGCTGAAGGAGCTGGTGAAACAAGAGCTGGCCCTGGGAGAGGTAAGCAGGCTTGCGGGGGTGGCGTTCACCTCTTGAATGACGGAGGTACCTCTGGGCACTTTAAAAAACGCAAGGGAAAAAAAATCTGGAGGGTCAGTTCTGCCCATCAGTTCTGAGCCCACCTGGGCCTCAGAATCATGAGGACTAGAACCCCAAGCCGAGCCTGCCCCTCGCGCCAAGCGGTGCCAAAGCCGCAAAGCAAACTACCCATTGGAGTTAACAGGCTCCAGTGGGGCTGGGCTGGCCGAACCCGCCCGTCGCGCCGCCATCCAGCGGCGAATATCGCGGCTCTGGGCGACGCTCGAACTCAGACCTTTCCCCTCTTGCAGAAGATGAAGGACCGAGGGATCGACAAGCTCATGGAGACTCTCGACAAGAATAACGACGACGAAATCGATTTCAAGGAATACACGGGCTTTCTCTCGGCCCTCTGCATGTCCTACAACGATTTCTTCCAGCAGGATGCCAAATAGGGGCCCCGGGGAGAAGGGAAGCCCCCATTAACAGGCTTCTCTAAATAAATATATATACATCTATCTGTCTACCTTCCTTCTTTCTCCAGCAATAGCAAGGATCCTATTTCGTTTGGAGGGTGGCGGAGCGACGTGGCCCGGAAAAGTTTGCAGAGCGACCGTGGGAACCCGGTCCGTCGGTTGTCCGAGACGTGACCGTGGGGCTCGTATTTGTATCGGGAGGGACTTTACAAAGCAAGGTCTGAGGGAAGGAAAAGGCGAAACGTGACCTCGGGAGCAAGGTTGGAAAATTTCTGGCGGGTGGAAGAATTCTTCCGCCCACCATGGCCGGAATTGAGAAACGCATCGTGGATTGACAGGCCCTGGCTTGCAATCCGTAGGAACAGATGCCGAATTCAGCGAAGGCCCCCAGCAAGGAACTTAAAAATACTTTTTGGGCCTAAAGAGGATTTAAAACAACAGCAATGCATAATTGGTCTGTGTGTGTGTGTAGGTTTGGAGAAGCCGTACATAAAAATAAACTGGCCGGGGAAGGAATCGGGCGGCCACACGCACCGTTTGCACCCAATTCCTCGCAGGCCGCCCACAGCGGGGAGTAGGCGAAAAAATCAGGTAGGTTAGTTCGCACAAACCGGAGAAAAACTCCCCCCAATGAGAGGGAAGGAAGGTTTCAGCTTCACGCTTTTTGTGACTTCCCCCCCCAAGGGCGCAACTTCGGGCCTTTCAAGTCAGCAGAAAGGAAGAAAAAAGTGCCAAACCTCTCTGCTTACCCAGATAATTACTGGATGACTTTGTCCTGAAACCGGGCAGCAGAAGAAAGACGAACATTTGCCCAGTATGTGATTGCTTCCCCCCCTTAAAGAAAACCCCCCACCAACCGGAAATCTAATTTAATGGGCATCTGGAGGAGAATCAAGATTGAAAGAGAGAGGGGGGGAAAAATTGAGAAAGAGGGGAGGGAGGAGAGAAAAAAAGAGGCAAAGGAAAAGATCAAGTTTCTAGCCCTCAGGGTAAAAACCGCTCAGATGGCTCTTTTTCCCCATCCATCCGTAAAAAAAAGGGGGGTAGGGAGGTGTTTCAACCTGCATCAGATTTAATAGCAGCAAATAAAGGTGGGATGTGAAATATGGAAAGGAGGGGGAGTGGCTTCTCCTTTTCCACCAATCAGATGTCTCTTGGGGCCAGGTTGGGCCAGGCCAAGCCCTGCCCCTCCTGATAAATCTGGGCTGCCCCCCTCCTCCGGTCCACCACTTCCCCTTCTCCAGACATCCAACAAACGCCCAATTTGGGGTAAGTATTTCCTCCCTTCGCTGCCTCGCTCTGTATTTTCCTACTTTCTTCTTCCAAGATTCGGGAAGAATGGGGGGGGGGGGACCGTTGAGGAGGGGGGCCTTCCTCCCCACCCCAGAGAAAAAGTTTCTTTCAAAAGGTAAGGTATTTGCCAAACGAGAATGGGCCCTTTTTCCAAGGCAGGGGGACCTTTCCAAGGAAAGGAAGAAACGGCATGAGGCATGAATTTGGTTTCGGGGGCACAAGACCTTGGAGGGTCATTCCTCAGTTCCTGCCTCCTTGTTCCTGGAGCGCATGCAGAGCGCATCACCGCCAGGCTCGCGGCCGAGTCCCCCGGAGTTGGGCAGCCAATAAATTTAAATCAATCAGAATAATAATCAGGTCTCTTCCTGCAGGGAAGAAAAGTCTCCCTCCTTTGCCACAGGAAGCTTTGCCACCCATCTCCGGCGTGGGGTTTTTCCACTGGGGCTGTGCCACTGGACGCGAGGGGGCCACCGTGTCCGCCCCACCCAAGCCACTCCCTGGTGGGGCCTGACCAGAGACCCACTCAGTCTTCCCAGCGACCTGGCCAGGGCGCCCCAAACTCGTTTTGTGGGGGCGGTGGGAATAAAAGGCACGCAAAGGGTGGGGCGGTTGCCACCGCCACACTACACCCCCCCCCCCGCACACACACACGCACACACACACACAGCTTGCCTGCAAAGTTAACTTTCCAACGACGAAGGCCAAATTCCCTTGCGTCACCTGGTGGAAAAGGCCGGTAGCACACTGAGAGTCACAATCTGGGGAGAGAAGGGGCTGCGGCTTGTCTTTTGGGTAAAAATAAAAATAAAAATGATAGCACGGGGTCCTGTTTCTCTTTCGCTTCCAACGCTTCTCGCCGCACCGCCGAGCGAGGCCGAGGAACCAAGGAAGGGTGCCAACTTCAAACAGCTCTGGATGAAGACGCCGCGCTCCGTCTTTTCCTCCGTGTCATTTTTCCTCCCTTTGTTCAGCATCCGTGCAACGAGCAGGAACGTCCCCGGCCAACCTTAGAGAGGAAAACTCCCCGCGAGGGGGTCCATTGAAAAACCGTATTTCCTTTGAGGGGCCCCAACCTGCAGATGGTTCCCCTTGATCATGTCTGACCCGACACAGGCTGGGGGAGGCGATTGCCGAGAGAGAAATGGATTTTCTGTTATTTTTCTGGTGCCCCTTGGAGACTAGAAACACCAGCCAGGTTTCTGCATTGCCCTGAGCGTTCGCGTGGTGAGCACGTCGCGTGAATTCAGACGTCACGGTTTGCAAGACAGGTTTGATGGCTCGGCGCCATCCATGACGGCACCGTTTGTGGCGTCGCCAGCGAATCGCGGCTTAAATTAGGCCCGGGGCTTCTCAAATGTGAGATTGCGAGAGGGAAAGGAGGTTAGGAAAAAATATATATATATGCAGGGAAAGAGATTCTGTGCTCCAGAGGGAAGCGACAGTTAATGAACCTCCTGCAGAAAAGTTTGCAATTGGCAGATTGATCTGCCGAGCAGGAAATCTTTGCAGGGGTTTCTTTCTGGGGGGGGGGTCTTTTCGGGAGGGGATTCGAAGCCTCCGAAATCCTGGGTCCCATCTCCCCGAGCAAGGCCAAAAGGGACGCGTCTTGCTCACAAACAGGGCGCCAAGAACGCTCTGCGCTTTGCGCCAACAAATGCTGGTTGGTCGGTTTGCATTTCGGCTGTGAAATCGTTCCGGTAGATAGCTGTTCAATCTTGCAAGAATCGAGGATGCGGTGAACAGGATTGGGTTCTTCCTTAGCCCCCCGACGCTTCCCCCTTTGCACGAGCGAAAAGGAGATAGCACCATCTCCTTTTAATCCGCTACAGAAAACTAACCCGGCTTCTTTCCTGTTGGTGTTACACGAGGGGTGGATCGTGTGTATCAGGCAAGCAGGAATTCTCCGGTTAGCTCTTCCAATGAAGCGGGGTTCAACTAAACAGCCTTTGGGAGTCCCGTAAATGCTGATCTGACAGGGAGGAGAAAAACACCAGAAGGCTCAGTGGGGAGGAAGCCGAGCAAGGACTCAACGGGTCATGGAAGGCACTGTGGGAAAAGTGAATTGTCAGGAGAGAGGAAAGGGAAGGTGGGCGGGGACTTAAGATAGGCTGTTCCTGGCCAAAGGGGCTCCAAGGGAAAACAGAGAGAGCTCCCTAGACTGGAGGAAAAGGCAGAGGAGGCAGCTTTTTCGGGTGGGGAGCTGGAGCCCAGCCCAGTTTGAAAGATGCACCTTCGCTTCGATACCCTTTGACGCACCCGCATCATCATTAAATAAATCACAGCCTTTGAAACCACTTCAAAGGCCTCTTTGAAGCCCAGGCTTCCCCCCTGGAGGGGGGAAGGAAGAAATTCGGGATGACCCAGCAGAAGGGCGGACCCCGATTACGAGGCCTGGAATCCTTTGTCTTCAACTCCCATCCCTGGGGAAGAAAAATCTCCCCTCGGACCTGCTTTGGGCACGGATCAAGTCAGCCCGTCTTTCCTGGCGGCCGGATCAAAGCGATCCTGCTTCGTTTAAAACGGGATGGGGCAACCTTAAGAGTTTCCTTTCCCCATTTAGGGCGACAGGTTAGAATCGACGGGATGGTTTGAAGCGATCCCATCTTTAAAGAAAAAATTTTAAAAATCAGAATTGTCTAGAACTGAATTCGAAACCCTCCTTAAAGAACGAACGAACGAAAGGTCGTTCACTGCAGGGAAGAGTTGAAAAGGAAAAACGGGAAAGATGTTTCTTTGCCCATTGCTGACACCTGAATGGAGGACAGATGATAGATTTGACTTTTTCCCTCCCCCCCAGATCCTTTTCCGGTTTTGATCTCCAACAATGGCCTGCCCTCTGGATCAAGCAATCGGCCTCCTGGTGGTCACTTTCCACAAATACTCGTGCAAGGAAGGCGACAAAAACACCCTAAGCAAGAAAGAGTTGAAGGAACTGATTCAGAAAGAGCTGACCATCGGCCCGGTAAGTGCAAGAACAGGGGAAGTATTTTTAGGGCCATGAGGACTAGCAACTTGACTCGAGCAACGCCGACTCTTCTGGCATCTGCCCTCCCTCGCGAAAGCCACCCCTTGGCCGTAGTTTTCCACGCCCTCCCCACCTTTGAAGCCTCAGCGTTCATTTATTTTGTCTTCTCGTTTCCACTCTAGAAACTCAAAGAAGCCGAAATCCAAGGACTGATGGAGGACTTGGACCGTAACAAAGACCAGGTCATCAACTTTCAAGAATACGTCACCTTCCTGGGTGCCTTGGCCATGATTTACAATGAAGCTTTGAGCCAGTAGGCTGGACTGATGGGAAGCGGCGGCTGAAATAAAACCAGCCCCTTCAGAGAATGGGTTGGTACCCACTGTAGAACAACAACAAAAAAAGTTTTTCCAAAGTTTGGCTGGCTTTCTGTCTTTTGTCTTCTCTTTCGGAAACGGGCGATTCCTCCAGAAAAGCATCAAAACAGTCCCAGGAAACCGATTTCCCCCACCCCGCCCTTGCCATCTCCTTGGTGCGAAGAAAGGAAGGATGGGAAAGGCAACCCCCCCCCAATTGCTTTCTTCTGTATAATTTTTGGAAGAAATGCGGGATGCGAGCGGTTCAGGTCGATAACGTGGTGAGAAATAGGAGACCCTCCGGAGTTCAAACCGTCTCGGGGTTTGCTAACGGAGGCCGCTGGTCTAACGCGGATCCTAAGAGGGTGACTCAGCTCTGAGCGAGCGGGTTCGAGATTCAACCTGTCTTCGTTGCAGGGTGCCAGCCTTGCGTCCTGCCCTTGCACAGAAGCAGCGTTTCAGCGAGCTGGCAAAAAGGTTTCTGGGCACCTGGCAGGGTCAAAGCTGTGCTTCAGGCACTCTCGGAGGCTGGCACCACCGTTCCCAATTCTCGCCCACGGCCTCCTTGTCCACAAGTGAAGTTTTGTGCTCTTGCAAAATGAGAATGCCTGTGGATCGGTGGAGGGGGACACAGCTTGGTGAAGCTGAGGGTTTCTGGGGTCAGAGCCGAGATACATCTGGCGTGGGTTTGGCGGTGCTCTGGAAGAAACATATCTCGATACGCCCATGCAGATCTCCTTCAATGTTTGCCAGATCATGGATAAAATGAGCTCTGAAACCCACCTCCGCTCCCTAAAAACCAGAGCCAGTCCCATCAAGACTAATATGTGTCAGGCTGGGGGCTAGGCAGGCCACACAGACCAGGCCAGGATAGCTGGCTTCCCCTGTGGTGTGATTCCAACCGGAGTTGACTCAATCACTCCAATCAAGCGAACCACGGTTTCATGCGATGCCACAACCCCTCTTCTCACACGGAGACGGTACGACAAATTGCCCCTGAGGAAAGGAAGTGCTACGGCAGACGCCACCTGTCTTCCTCTTCCAGGGCAAGGAGATCTCTTTCGAAACAGCTGGAAATCCTGTTTTAGAGCTGGGGAGCGCTATCGGGAAGTAAATTATAAGCGAAACCACCCTGCCTGCCCTTACCAGGGGCAAGTAAACGTAGGGAAGCCTGCAGAACCTAGGTTGAGTCGCTGCTCCTCAGCCAAGCTTGCTGTGTGCTCAGTGGCACCCCTGCATATCGCACGCCTCTATGGAGCCAACTCGGGATCCTCAAACTAGCATCGCTCATTAGGAGGGAACCCCAAATTTGGAGACATCTTGGGGGGTGGGGAATACTACCACTTCACCTCGAAAGGGAGAACTGACCTTCCTCAAGAGTGGCCGAAAGCTGATTTGCTGTGAAGACGAGATGGACGGAATGGAGTAGCCAAGAAAAAGGGCAGTGGTTGGCTGGCCGGCACACACTCCACACTCTTGTTCTTGTCATTCTGGTCTGTACATAGGACTGCAAATTGGAAGACAATTCTGCCCAGAGGTGTACTTGTAACAACTGCCTTACTATCAGTATATCTGATTATCGGATGCTGTGGACAAAAGGAGAGGGGGGCTAGGGAGGGTGGGGGAGAGAGAACCACTCCCATCTTAGTGGGTTTTTCACCAGGGACATCAGGCTGAAAAACGCCCCCCCCCAGCCTAATTGCGCCTCTGAAGCTGGTCTGCGAGGATGGGGGGAAACATTTCAGAAGCCTCTAAAAATGAAAGCAGTTGCCCTTCCCCAGCTCTGCCCAAACCACACACGAGGACGTCATGATAATTCACATGTATTTAAAAAATAATAATAAAATCACTCTGGTTCATCTCCTCCTCCCTTGCGGGGAGGGGGGGAGGGAAGTGGGAAAAGATGGCAAGCAAGGTCAGTGCCCAACCCAGCCTGGGGTCTTCCAACCAGCCCCCTCCCCTCCCTCCCCGGCGCTCTATCGAAGCTCAGCTGCTGGTCTTGATCTTCCGGACGGATAAGAATGCAAAGTTAGAAGTGCCTTAACTAGAAACTATTCTCCTTCGTCTCCCCAGGATGAAATACACGGCAGTTTGAGAGAGAGAGGGGAGGAAAAGGAGAACGAGAAGGGTTACGTACAGAATTGTCTTTTTTTTTTTTAAAAAAAAAAAGGGAGAAAAAGCAGCAGCATGATTAGGCAAGAAAAATCAAGGGGAAAAAAAAACAAACGAAAATGTTATCATTCCCTCTTCTCCTCCCTCCGAGTGCCATCTTGCAAGGTAAAGATACACAGGAAGAAACACGGGGGCGAAAGATGGCCGAGATCCATCCACATTACCCCCTTCCTTAGTTCAAGGGGTTCAGGAAGTGACTCCCCTATCTTGCCCAACCCGGATACCTCTGGGAAGGTACTCCTCCCTCGCCACTACTGCTCGCCCATCCCACCCCACCCCGGCCTCTCTGAGCCGCCTCTGCTGATGGGTGTGGAGGGGCAGCCGGCCCACCGCCCCTCCTCAAGTCCCTTGAAACCCGGGGCCCGCCCTGCCTCTTGGCGAAGTGTGGGAGCGTTCAAGCTACTGAAGCTAGAGAGGTCTCCCAAGAGGGACGCAGCGTTTGGGAAACAGGGAGGAAGCCAAGCGCGAAATGTCCGCTCCGTCTTGATCGGGTCCCTGAGGGTTGGGAGCGCGGACCGGCCCTTTTGATTCTCCACGGCTCGCAAGGGTCCCGCTGTCCCCGCCGGGCGGTGCTCTCGGCCCCCCCTTCTGTTCACTGGAGCCGGTCGGTGCGGAAGGAGTCTTCGACGGACGGGTCGGTCAGCAGGACGTATGGGTCGCTCAGCATATTGAGTCCATCCAAGCTCAGCGGCTCGATCTTCAGATCCTCGTCCAGACCCAGGGAGGCCGAGTCCATTTCAAAGCCAGGCATGCTCGCGAGGACGCTGGCGATTTCTTTGGAGATACCAGGCGGAGAATCCCCTGCGGAGGGAGGTCGACAGCTGAACAACCGGAGGTGGGACAAAAGCCCGGACAGAGGGACTGCCTTTGCCCATAGAGGGCACGGTTCAACTAACCCCGAAGGGCTGGGGGCAGAAGGTGCTGACATCCCGCTTGATCTTTTTGCCGGTGGAGATCTCGCCCGTTCGATTTGGAAGCCAACCGCAGCAGGCTACTAGTTTAAACCGAAGGCCGTGACTTCCGTGCACCCTCAGCTGAAGCCCGACTGTCCACCCAAGCACCCCCCCCAAAACAGCCGGCACCTATTACCTGTGAGAATAATGTTAGGAATGGGACCGTGACGACTGCAGTTACTCAGGTTCTGACGAGTGAGTAAGTGGGGGTCGTTCGTGGCAGTGCCGGCGCTGTTGCTGCCCCCTCCGCCCCCTGGCGGACCCACATTGTCACTCTGGGAGTAATTTAAGGCACCCACGTCTTCCGAGAAGGCGTTGCTGTTGAAGGCAAAACCTCCCGTCATGTTGTCGACAAAGCTGTACTGGTCGAACTGCGGGGGAGAAATAGTATATTCCCCATCACTGGAGGGCTTCCTGCCTCCGCCCAAAACGCTTTAGCACAGATCCTAGGAAATCAAGGGGAGGGGGGTGCGAAACTCACATTGCTGAAGCCGAAGTCACCCAGCTGCTGGCCTAGCTGGTGCTGGAGCATAGAATTGGGCTGGTAATGCCCCGGGTAGGGACAGGGCGGCTGAGACAGCTGGCGTGTTTGCGGAGAGGGAGAGACCCCCCCGGGCACCTGGTGCTGGGTCTTCTGGCTCGGCTGCAGGAGCAAACCTGGCTGGCTGTACGGGTAGGGGGGAAGCCTTTGGTCTGCAGGGAGCTTGCTGGTGTCCAACGGCACGCCCTGGAGTGGGGAGGGAGGGAAAAAATCACAAAGGGGGACAGCCACGCGGGTGGGTACAACACGCCCCTTTGTGGGGGGAGGAAGGAGCTGTTCCCATCTTCTACCCCTCTCCCCCCAACCTGCTAAGCTCAGGGTAGGAAACCACAGCCCTTGGATGGATGAGGCTGGACTCCTCAGCCACTTCCCGCATCGCATCGCCAATCTTCATGGGACTGTATCTTCTAGCATCCCACTTCTTTGTTATTTAAACGCGTTGCCTTTCATTTTTAAATCTGGCCTATCACTCTGGAAGAGGAAAATGTGTATGTGGGGGGGGGGGAGCAACGGAGCCCACCCTTCCGGGCTGCAGGGAAGGAAACGCAGCCTCCGAACACTAGCTGTGACCGTGTTTTTTCAGCTTCGGGTGGTATGTTGGGAAAGCATCCCAGACGGGCCTCTCTCGCCGACAACTGAAGGGGTACAGCCCAGCCAGGCCTCGAGTAATGTGGGCGGCCCCACTGGGAGCTCAGCTGCCACCAAAGAAAAGGGCGGCACCCCGAGAGGCCTATACCACTTGAGATGTCAGAGGTGGGGGGGAAACAGGAGAAATAACTGATAAGGATTTCTAGGAGGGAAGGAAAGGAGTTGCTACCTGTTTTAAGTTGAAATGAGATGGGAAAAGATACTAAAGCACACGGAAGGAAGGAAGGAAGGAAGGAAGGAAGGAAGGAAGGAAGGAAGGAAGGAAGGAAGGAAGGAAGGAAAAAGAGGGGGAGGCGGCCAAGTGTGAGCACAAAGGGGGCCAAAAGCTCCCGCCGCAACCCCCCCGGGTGCGTACCTGGGTGATGGAAGACAATGTGGGTGACATAGTTGGCGAAAACTGTTTGGGGTGTTGTCTTCTTGCATCTCCGCCCATGGGGAGGGTCAGGGGGCTGAGGGGGACCCTGCGCCGGGGTGAAGCGTTCAGAGGGGTGAAGGAGGCGGCCGGGGATGAAGCCGTGGAGGAAGAGGAGGAGGAGGAGGAGGCTGGGCCACCAAAGCCAGGGGGCGGCTGGTGTTGCTGCAGCGGCGGGGGCAGCCTGGGGTTGCCCGGGGCGGACGGCATCGAGTGGGCGCTGAGCGAGGTGGGGAGGGAAGGGTTGCTGAGCGAGGTCGACAACGAGGGGGTGCTGAGGGAGGAAGGCAGGGACTGGCCGCCCATGGAGGAGGCGATGGAGGAGCTGCTGGGCGAGGCGCGCAGCGCGGGGGCGTTAAGCGAGGACTGGAGGCAGGGGTTACTGAGGGAGCTCTGCATAGATGAACACAGGCCTGTGGGGACAAAAACGGGAACAAAAAAAACAATAAATCAATGAGCCAACGAAAAGCCAGACACACACGCAAGACGGCTGACCGTGGAAGGGAGGCGCGTCCCAGGCCACCGAGCCCCGGAGCACGTCGATGGCCGAACGGAAAGGAAATGGTGATGGATCATCTCCCGGAGCGCTGGAGTCGAAGGCGAGCGGACCCTCGCTACCCAGGGCTGGAGAAATGGCTCGATTTGATACACACACACACACGCACGCACAGAAAATGGGAAGGGGTGAAGGAATCAAATGCCAAATGCCAAATCTGCAAGGACATATGAGAAATGGACGGGGCACGTGCCGCCCCGCAGAGGTGACTGGACTACGACCCCCAACCGACTCAGCCAGGAGCCAGCAAGCCAAGATGTTCTCTGTCCAAGGGTTGCTAGGGAGGGAAGGGGTGCTGGGACGAGAATCCGTCCTGCTTGAAAAATCAGGGGTCTTGTATTTAAAGAAGAATCTGAAAAAGCCCCACGGTCAAACTCCAGCTGATCCTGAATTTAGGCTCAAATCCAACTTGGTGCCAGCTCCGCAATCCTGGCTTTGCCCCTGCAAATGCCCTCAACCCACCACTGAGCCGAGAAACAGTACCATGTTATCCCACCCTGTGGGGGAGTCTAGATCCCACGAGCTAGTTCCCCTCCTAGAAACCCCAACCGACCCTCGCCTTCCAATGTCAGGTTGATCGCCCCAGGCGAGCAGAAATTCCATGCGGGCGAGTTGGCCACTAAAAAGACGGGACGGGGCATTTGGCACCCAGCACCCAACAAGAGGATCCCTGGGAAGAGGGAAGCCACTCTTTCCTGTGCTCAGTGGAGAAAGGCAAGAGAAAATCCACCCCCAGCTCCATGCAGGCAAGTAAACACTTTCGAAGGATAGGAGAACTGCAGGCTGGTGGTTCAGGCAAAAGTCGCCCAGGGATGATCCAGCTGTTAGGCCTCCAAGCACGCCCTCCCTGCCCCGCCCCCCATCCTAGGATGAGAAGGACCGCCACCCAAACCTGGGTGACAGGAAAAGCCTCACCTGGAGGGTCGTAGCCGTGGCCTAGGTTCATGCCGCCGCTGATACCCAAGTGCGTCATGGTGTTGGCCAGGTTGCTGGTGCTGTTCCCGCCGCTCAGGCTGGGATAGGCCGACTCCTCCGGGTCCAGGGGCGTGGGCAACGGGGAAGGAAAGTGCAGGTTGGTTAAGTCTGGGAGGGAGCCTCCCGTGTTGAGGGCGGAAGGGATCAGAGGCAAGTTGGCAGGCTGGTCTGGGGACGGGAAGATGCTGGTGGAGGAGGGGGAGAAAACGTGTCAGCCTGCATTTGAAACGGCATTTAAACAGCATTTCTAAAGCTTTTCTCTATTGCCAAAAAAAAAACCTGCAGGTAGAAATCTGGCCCATAATGTCTCTGCCTGCCCAGCTACCTTTCTACCAGCGGAGAGGTTCTTTAAGCAACCCCAGAGGATCGGAATACTATTTCCAAGTGGGGGCCAGCTCCGTCAGCACAAGAGGAGAAAGCAGCCGAGTCATGGACTTGATACAAACACGCTCAGAGCAAACAACCCTGCAGCGAGAAAGGGAATTCTGCTTCCACTTACTGGATTCCAGGCACCTCACAAGATCTCGGACGGGCGGAAGACGAGGAGAGCTGAGGAACAGAAATATCCCATTACCGGAATGAAATACTGGGAATGGGGAACAGCAGATCTCTGCTCCTGGAGACATCCCCTCCAACCTTTTCCAAAAACCAGACAGGCCGCTCATATCCTGCCAGACGTGATCGGAGCAGAATCAGGCCGTGTATGGGCCTGTAGTAAACCCCGTGAGCTGATGCTAGAGGCCCGGGACTAGCTTTATACTTGAGCAAGAACGTATTCCTTTTATTCCAGGGCACTAGCCTCCCTGTTATGGGTCACGATCGCTCTTCTGCTCCCTCCACCAGGCCAGGAGTGCAAGAGTAGGGATTTGGGGCTGGTGTGGCGGTGAAGCTGTTGGATTGGCACTCAGGAGAGTCCCCACTCAGCCACAAGTGACTTTGGGCCAGTCACTCTGATGGAACATGAGGGTAACCTTTGAAGACGGGGTGAAGAGACGCTGCCAAGGGAACGGTCAGATAAGAGGGGGCTTAGCCCTCAGCTGCATAATGGGTGGAGAAAGAGACTCAGAAAGGAACCTCCTAACTTCTCAGGCAGTAAAAGAGACGGCGAGAGATTTACGCTTTCAGACTTGCGAGATTCTGTTAATGTAGCCTTGCAATAAAGTAGAATTAGCTCATCTGGTCGTGTTTCCTGTCTGGTCTAGCTGGGAAGGCTGACATCAGGTAAATAAGTGGAAAGAGACTGAGGCTCAAACTTTTCATCTGAGGGGGAGAAAATCTGGACAGCAGTTACAACTCCAGTCCCCCTCCATCAGCAGGAGCAGGGTGGTGCTGGCAGGGGGGCAGCAGGCTCTGTAGTCCAAAGGGCAGGAAGAGGATAATGGGGACTGGAGTCTGGCACATTGAGAAGATGTCATGAGGGAGGTGGTGAGGCCAGTCTCGCCTCTAAAACCAACGGGATGGTGCCCACAATGGGCAGAGCTACAGAGACGCCCTCACACCCACCTTCTTGGTGTCCCAAGGTTTCAGCGACTGCTTCTCGTCGTCCAAGAGGCTCTCTTCAATGGAAGGCACTTGGAAAAGAAACACTGGAAGCGGGAAGAGGTAGAAGAGGAAGGTAACTGTCCCACTTCCCACAAGGGAGTTTCAGGGAAAGAGGGCCAGAGAAGATGCTGCCTTGGACAGAGAGGGGCATGTCAGGACCAACACAGCAGCTGGGTGGAAAGTGACACTTCCCAGCACGCCGTGGGCCCCAAAGCAGAGCCAACATCTTGGAATGGAGCAAAGAGTGGGTTGGGGAACAGTCTCGGTGCATCAGAGCCATCTTTTTGCCCATCCCAGACTAAGGGAAAACATCTCTTTATCCAATCCACCCTCTCTGGAAGCCCACCGCACGTCATGATTCTTCCCCCAGGGCTGCAGAAAAGCATCCACTCTGCTGGGAAGAAGAGCCAAATCACGCAGCCACCAAGATCTGACTGGTGGAAATTTAAAAACCAGACAGCTCCAGATAGGTTGGATCACAACTCCTCATCCCAGCCAGGAGAGGGGTTTGTGTGTTGTGTGTGTGTGACTGGATTTATAATCCATCATATCTGGAGGACCCCAGTTTGGGAAGGCATGTTTAGACCCAAGGGTTTAAGATGTCCTGTCTCGTGGATATTATTTTCCAAAGGCCCCGTACAGAATCAATGCCCCCCCATGACCGACGAACCACCAGAAGATTGCCGTAACTACTTTGCAGTCTTCTCTGGCTCTTCCCCGCCCCGAAAACTAAAAAAAAATGCAACTTCCAGCAGCAAATGCTAATCTCCCTAAACTGGGAATAGGCAAGGCAAAGACTTTAGGGTGCCCCAAAGGAGGGGACTTACCTTTGCTATCTGTATCGGTATCTAGGTAACCTTAAAAAAAAAGAGAGGGGGAGAAAGATGAACGGGAAGAAGATAGCATGAAAAAGAGGCGGGGCAACATCCCCCATGAAGTCTAGGGAATTCTGGGAGTTGAAGTCCACACATCTTAAAAGTTGCCAAGTTTGAGAAATACTGCTAAATGCATCAAGTCCCTGAGTTTACATCAGCTTGCCAAGTCTTGCAAACTGGTCTTCCTCCAGGCTGCTGAAAGGGGAGGGGATAATTAAACGCCCATCCCAAATCTGCAGAGAAGATGCATCCAGGAAAAAACCCCAAATCCACCTCTCGCGAGACCCACGCTGTTTCAGAACGCGCAACCCCCCAGGTCACTCACCGCTCTTGCGATTCGGAGGGGGTGCTGCCTGGGAGGGCCCCAGATACGCATTTTGTGGGTTGGGGTTCATCACGCTTGTGTGCAGGGCAGAGTCAGAATTTGTTCTGGTTGCAAAAGGGCGGGGAGGGGTGGAATTAAAAACAAAGACACACAGACAGGCATTAGGATCCCCAAAGCTGAGTGAAACATCACCAGGGTTTATGGCTGTAACGGTAAAAGAATTCACTCCAAAGCGATTCAAGTGTCATTGTCCCCATTCTGCATGCAGCAGACGTCTGGAAGGTGTCCAGGTTGAAAAGGGCAGATGAGGAGTTGTAACCAGACTAAATTGGCTCAGCTTTTTCTGCAACCACACACAAATCAACCAATAATTCTACTGCAAGGGCAAGCGGTGGGAATCTCTCTGGGAAACTGAGTCACAGAGAAAAATACAGCCCTATTTTATCAGTCAAGACACTGTTCAACTTTACCCTTGACACGTCTACTCTGAAATCCTACCTATTCCACCCCAGTTTAGCTTTCCAGACCAACCTGCAGCCCCAGGCCTGTGTGGTCAGCAGATCCCCTCCCAACCAGGTCTTAAAAAACTAGGTTTCCAGGTCTTCGAAAACACAACAGGACTGGGGTAGTCTGAGTTCAGGGGGATGATAATTCCCAAGTGGTGGGGCTGTAAAAGGGAAAATCTAACTCCTTGGATGTCGGGGAAGACGATCCCTGCTCCATCTTATTGGAGAGGCAGAATCTTGTAGATGTCCGGAAGATACACATTATATTCACACAGCACCTCTGTCCTTCTGCCTTGCCAGCTGGCACTGAGATCGAAACGCGGAGGCGGAAAAGGTCCAGGGGGAGGATGAGCAGAGAGGGTGCACGTTATTGAAGCCGCCAGAGATGCAGAGATTTTTTGATGGCCGCACAGGCGGACAAACGCTCCCTTTCCGCCCCTGCCGTGCCGTGCTTGAAATGCTGGCTCTAATCTAACAATGTCTCCAGGGACATGGAAGGGGGACAGACAAGGCCATCCCAGTTGTTCCAAAGGAGCACAATGGGGGGCATTGTTGGTGCAACTCAACAGAGTTACGTGTCGGCAGCCGATCAGCCTCCATTCCCTTGTTCATTGAAGAAGGGGGGGGATGCCCCACATGAAAGAGAAGGCAAATGAGATGAAAGGAGAGTCTGAACGAGGATGGCCAGATTAGAGTCTTATGCATTTCTTTTTTTTCCAGCTTCTAGAATTGCACAAGAAAATTGGGCCACTGAATCTGATTGGCGCCCCCCCCCCCCCTTTGAGGCTTGCAAGCTGGAGCAAATCCTTCCACACGCATGTGGGCCTCCCCCGAGGCTACATAGCTGTGTTAGTGGGGCTGCCTGTACCACCCCCCCATCCCACAGGAGGTCATGGGGAAAGAGCCACAGGCTTGGAGGCCTTTTGAAAGGAGAAAAGGCAGATTTAAGCCGCCAAGATGCCTAAAGGCTTTCAAAGAGTCCAGTAAATGAGAGAGCCCTTATCCGGAAGAAGTCTATCTCTGAATAGCTGCGCGTGGCAGTGAAGGGCACTGATTGAAGATACGAGGCACAGTCTAATCCGAAAAGGTTTAGTCAAAGACTTAGTGAGAAAGCCAACAATTAAAATGTAGGCAAGAGGCAGATGGCAAGACCTGGTCCTTTGCTTTAATCCAGTTTACATTAATCGCTGCGATTCGCCTTTGAAATAAAACGGTGTTTATTCCTAGGCCCTGCCCTTGGCTGACGATACCCTAAGCATCCCATTTGGAGACTAAAATTGCCCTGTTCCCTGAAAGAGCAATAGGAACAGGAGAAAAACAAGTAAAAGAAACATTTCAGTGGGGAATAACTCCTAAGGCCTATTTGAAAAGAGGAAAAAGGTATATAAAGACAGACATGCCTGGTAAGGAAATAAACACAGATGTGTTTTGGGGACAAAACCAAATGCATTTTGGAAAAGAAAAATAAACTTAGACACAATGGAGGGGAAATCAACACAAAACAGGGGGGAAATATACACAGATACGCTCTGGGGGAAAGCATGCAGAGATTTATTGAAAAGGAAACAGTGCCCCAAACTTTCTAAGCTTTTTTCTTCAGGTTCACACGGGCATAACAGCATCTCAGATATAGTTTGTGGCAGCAAAGTGCGGATTAAAAGAGGGGAAATACAAAATGAAAAACGTGGCTCACCTATTGAGCGAGGCGGGCAATCGAAACAAGCGTTCTTTCTCCACAGGAAAATTGCCCCAAGGCATCGTCCTTTGCAATGAAAAACACCAGGGTTACTCGAAGGTTGTGTGAACGCTGCCGTCCAAGATTAGCTAGGGCAGTGTTTCTGAACCTTGGCAACTTTAAGATGTGAGTGGACTTCAACTCCCAGAATTGCTGGCTGGGGAATTCTGGGAGTTGAAGTCCACTCATCTTAAAGTTGCCAAGGTTGAGAAACACTGAGCTGTAGTTTGCAGACCAGGGCTGCAAAGACACAGGCCACCACTAGGGGGCAGCAACATGCAAGAGGATCCTGGATCCCTTTTCTGCCCTCTAGTGGCCATTTTGATTTTTGCAACCCAGACCGGCTCACCTTCTTCTCAGCCAAGAAGCGGGGAAAGTAGAGAGAGCCATCAGAGAGAAAATATAGCGAGGTTGGAAGGTGACTGCAGGGGTACCAATGAAATTGCAGGTAGCAACAAGGAAGGGACAACCAGAACCCGGGGGCCCAGATTTGCCTTCCAACATGGACGTGACCCAGATGCAGGAGTGCGCGTGCAAAAACAGCAAGGGATTTGGAATTGCAAAAAGCAGAGCGCGATTGCAATCCATTTCAAACGGAAATTGTAACTCCTCGGCTTGCTGCTCCTCTCCCGTCCTCCACAGAACACCAGTGGCCAAGGCAAGGGATTCTCCTTGCCAGCCAGCTCTACTGGTGCTTGACACATGCTCAGAGACCCAAGAGACCAAGGAGAGGGAGGGGTGGAGGGTCCACCCCCAAACCAAACAGCTGTGCCCTCCGTTCTCGCGGCAGGTTGCGACACAGCAAGAAGGGAGAGGAAACGGGTTTGGACTGTTGGGTTCCTGTCTTAGGCAAAAGGCGAGGGGGGGGCCCTGCAAATGGTGACACCAGATCGAGGCAGCTGAAGTCGGCCTGTAACCCTCTGACTGCCAGGGGACAAAGCCCCCCCAGGATACCGCTTGGAAACCAAAGCAGCGAAACGGAAGGAAGACGCACACCAAACAAAAGCCTTGGGGGGGGGAAAGATTTTTGGCTGGGTATCTCTTCTCTCTGTAAAGAGAATTTACCAACATCGGCGTAGTGCAATAATTTGGGGGGAGATCTGCATTGCCAATCAGCCTCGGGGGGGGGGACAAAGCTAATAAATCAGTAATGGCAGGGAAGAAGGGGACGGGGATGAAAGCGGGGGGGGGGAAGTTAAGTGAAGGAGTATTGTAAAGCCAGCACGTCTCACCTTCTCCAGCTGGGCTCCGCAGGAGGTGACAAGTACGCCGGGCTGTAAGGAGAGCTGTCAATGTGAGGGGGGAAGTTAAGGAAGACACAAAGCCTGCGGGTCCCCAGAAAGTCCCAGCTGCATGCAAGACCCCAAAGCGGAAGCCTGTTGCTCTTTAATCCCTGGAGAACCTCCAGCCGAACCGAGGGGCGAGAAAACCCACGCCAGGCTAAAGGATATTTGTCGCACGTAGCGTCGCAGCGGCGAAATCATCCGGCGGGGATCCCGCTGCACTCGCTCCACCAGGCCGTGATGCCGCGTGCCACGCGCCGAGTCCAGCGGGGAATGGAGGGGACCCTGGATGGGCGCAGAGGGAGGCAGCGGTCAGGAAAAGAGGGGGGGACGTGAGATGCCAGTGCAGGCCTGTGAAATTGGGGAACTGGAACGGCCCCCTCCCTCCCCCAAAACCTGCTCCACATGGAAGAGCCAGAGGTTTTATTTTGGCATAACTGGGAAACAGAACCAAGACAGAGTTAAAGAAGGCTGTTTTTAAAAAGGGGGGGGGATTCTAATCATCTTCCTGAACCCCTTTCCTTTATCTCACCCAGAACTTCCTGTTTAGATCACAGAGAGATCCAGAATGACACGACCGTTTTGAAAGTAAAAAGAAGCCTAATCTTTACTCCCAGAGATCTAGCAAGGGGGCAGAGGACGTGCCCCCCCTCCCCCCACGCGCATAAGGCACTCGCAGCTAAGCTTGCAACGCTTATCTAACAGGGCTGCCTGTAAAAGCATAAACATTTCAAGCCTTCGCCCTCTCCCCGGCTCTGGTCTTTCTCTTGTTCCAGACGAAAGGGGTGGGGGGGCTTGAAAAGGAACATGACCCCTACCCTCAGGGTCAGAGCTGCCCAGCGTGAAGCCCCAGAGCAGCGGACGATTCCTGAAAATAACAGAACCTGCTCCTTGCGATGGACCCGCGTGGGGACCTCTGGGGCCGGAAAGACCCAACCTTCAACTTCACGTCGATTTCAATGAAACGAAATCGACGCGGGTTGCTCCCGGGCTTGGCCTAAACACCTGCCGGTCGGGGAAGGGGACCGAAGCGGAGGAGCAAGTCCGTCATGGAAGAAGTTCCAGGTTTCAGGGAGAATCCTCAGAGGTCTGGCCTGCTCCAGCGCCGGTTACCTGAAACTCCGTGGCGCCGCTCCCGATCTGGTTGACGTTGGGCAGCGATCCACCGTAGTAAGGTCCTCGGCTGTGAGCCAAGCGCAGCTTCTGGGCCTGCAGCTGGGAAGGGGGGAAGAGAAGCGGAACGGTGGTCAATTCGCAGCGGGCTCGCCCAGATTCTTCACTGCCCTGGGGGAGCAAACCTGATTGATGGTGTTCTGTCCAACGTGCCGCGACCTCATCGCGGTTTTACGTACGGCCCTGCCGCCGAGGTTCAAGCCAACAGAACAAAAGGGGGGGGGAGGCAGGGAGGAGGCTTCCAAGCACAAAATAATAAAAATCTCTCTGCTGTACCCCAACCGGTATCAATCCGCTCCCGCCGGCTAAAGCGGAGGGTGATTTTTGAGGGGTCGTTCCAATCCACTCTGAAACGGAGTCTCTGTGCGCCTCAAAATCCCATTCCTGACAGCTTATTCTATATACACTCCGCACAGGGGTCTTGTTCTTCAACAACAAGCTGGCCTTTTAATGCAGATGAGGCCCTAAAGGACGGGCAGATGAAGAGATCCTCTGCCACAGTCCATTACGAGATGCTTCTTCCAACCACTTTAAGGTGCTTGAGAAATTAGTCGTCGCTCAGGGGGCTGGAGAAGACCCCCATGAGGGCGGGGGGAGAGAAATTCTGTTTGGATTCACGAGAAGGCCGTTAAAGCTGGCTAACCAGAAGCCAGCCAACTGCATTCTGGCATGTGTCTTGCATCATACGTACCCCCCCCCCGACCCCAGCGAATGAATTCAACCCATCATGCTAACTTAACAAGCATGTTGTGCAAACGCAGCTGATGCCGTTCCAGAGACCGTGATCCTGTAACCGCCAAGCAAGCCAGAGGATGCTCTGAGTTCCTTTAAGAGCCTGGATGTTTATAGTGTCAAAGGCTCAGCCATATGGTCATAAATCTCTGTCTCAGCCAGTGGAACCTCAACAGAGGGGAAACCCAAAACATGCATTCAGGCCGACTGTTTTCAAACTACAGTCCAGCTCTGAAAGTGAGATTGCTAGTTTTTGGGGCTAAACTGCCCCACCAGCCCTGCAGCATCCAAGAATGATGATTCACAAAGGAGGGTTAGCGTCTGAAGCCTTGAGGACTGGTATCTCAGCTTGTTTACCAATCTGGGGAATAGTGCAAGGCACACATCTTTCTGGAAGGACTGGTTGGGGAAATGTACAGAACTGTCCCCTCCAGACAAAGAGCCGGCAGCAGGCAAAATTTACAAGCTGCCCTCCGCTCCCATGAAAATGAACTGGCTGTTGGCTGTGCAAATAGGAGTGCATCTTGTGTGGCGACCCCCAAGCGACGAGACGACACCCCCAAGCCACGGAAGCAAGATACTGTAACGGAAAGGGGATCTTTTGATGGGACTAAAACCAGACCCACAAGATCTTAACGCTCACACAAAACATCTGAAGCGTCAGGGACCAAATGGGATGATGTATGACAAACAACCATTTTAGGGGCATCTTTATGTCAAGATGATAAATATCGCGGATTATTCATATTTCCTTCCTTCCTTTCCCTACAATCATTGCAAAAAGGATCCTCCATCGTGCCAGGCTTGCAAACAGCCTCGCGGTTGGTCCCTGCAATGAATACTGTACGCGTGACCTCTAGGCTTCATTCAGTCGAAAGAACTTTTTTTTCCCATAAAGGGAAAAAAAAACTTTTCATAAGTAAGGTGGACTTCTTCACTGTCCCTTTTAGGGTATCCATTTGTTCCACAGACTGATTTGTAAACCAAGTTGAAGAAGGAAGCAGCGATATGCCTCATATGGGGTACCAAGAGCCTGCAAACAGAGCAAAGCAGGATGGAGTTTCGGCTTGGGACAAAGCATTGATTTCTGAGCTCTTCTGTTTCCCAGCATCAAATCCAGAAGCTCCCCCCCCCCCTTATAATAGTTCTGTGCATGCAAATACAGTAGGTCTTCAGTGACCTAAGCAATTGACCCAACACTGATTATGTCAGTGTTGGATTTTCAAAGCTCAGTTGGATTTTCAAAGTCAGAAAATGCTTGAGATTCTGCTAGGTTTGGAGGAAGAAAATCTCCACACCTCGAGGATGACAGCAGCTTCGACCAACCCAGTGCCCTGCAGATGTTTAAGAATTATGGCTCCCATCAATCCCTGCCCAGCCATCCAGGCTAATGGTCAGAGATGATCAACACGGCAGTCCACAAAAATCTGAAACGGGTTTGGGGAAACGGGTCGGGCATTTCTCTGATATTTTCTCATCTGAACCACACAGTATTCTGGAAGATGTAGATTTAGTGATTTGGAAAGAGATCAGTGGCAAGTTCTCAGAGTTGATCTTACAAACTGGGCAGCCATATGGAAGGAAGGAAGGAAGGAAGGAAGGAAGGAAGGAAGGAAGGAAGGAAGGAAGGAAGGAAGGAAGGAAGGAAGGAAGGAAGGAAGGAGAGGTGGAGGGAGGGAGGGAAGGAAGGAGAGGTGGAGGGAGGGAGGGAAGGAAGGAAGGGGGGAAAGAAGGGGGGAAGGAAAGAAGGGGGAGGGAGGGAGGAAAAATAAATAATCATATTGGCTCCAGAGAGAATATTAACACTCTGTTAAATATCCATCCAGGTTTGTTGGAGTCTTCAGAGCGAGGGAACTGCGGTTCAAAAGCTGGAAATTCCCTCACAGCTGTACACACTGGACTAGGACATGTCAGACCTTGGAAGACCAACAGACCATGCCATCTTGTCTTCAGCATCTGCTACAACCTCAAGGATGCCACAGTGGGTAACAAGCCACCCAGGGCATCGCCTTTTGTGGCGTTATGGTCAGCTCCGGCCTGGCGGGCCATGCCAGTACAACTACCCAGGATATTGGCGTCTCTCTGGCCACTTCTGATCCAGTCTGCCTGAATGTTTTTCTCACCCCCCGTCCAATCTAATTTTAACCCATCTCCGGGGAACCAGCTTTCCCCTTCTTTCCCATGAGAGGCTGCTACAATGATGGCCAGATCTGCTCGGCAGAGGAAACAACGCAGTCCCAGCCTCTTCACTACACTTTGGTCTCTCCCGAACGCTTAAAGCAGATTTCCAAACTGGGTTCGCCTCTAGAAGTCTGCCGTGGCCTGGAGCTCCGAAATGCCGCTGTGGCTCCAGAGATTCGGCCGTAGAAAAGGTGACCATCAGGGATGCCGACGAGGCCAATGTACGCCAAGTACAATGGGGTGCGACGAGAGAGAAATGGAAAAGCCCCCATTCCCAAAGATGGTCCTCCAGAGTTTATTTCCTGCGCACAAAGTCCGTTCACTTGTTCTCACCGCACTGGGTATCTTTAGCAGGCCCGTCCCTCTGCTTTACACCCCACTCTCCAAGGCTGGCACACCGAAGGGGAAGATCCCGTACGGATGCTTCCAAACAGCAGCTGCCCCCCAATTCCTGCCCCCCTCCAACCCCACAGGAGCAAATCCTTCCCCGGTTGGTCCTTCTCCTTCTTCCGCACCCTCTTCCTTCTTGGCCCATTGCCCCCAGGAACAGGCCAGCATCGACACCCATCCTTAAGAGTTGGGGTGGGGTTTTTCTCCCACAGAACAAACCCAAAACGGGGGTCTCCTTGGAAAGGGAAGGCGGGGCAAAAGGGTTTGGGGGCTCAGGAAGCAAATGAGCAGGAAGGAGAGAGGCGAGCCTCGGGTCCCCCCCCCAATTTGCACTTTTTAAAGGAAGCAACACCCCCCACTCGCTCTCAGAGGTGCCCTTCATCCCCCCCCCGCTTAGATCCATCCAGCAGCTTCCCAGGAAGACTTTCTCTCCCATCCCATCAAGGACATTTCCCCCCAGAAGAGGCCCCTCCCAGCGCCACCATCAGCTGGACCTTGGGGTCAAAGGGCAGTCACCCTCCCCACTTCCCCACTGCAGTCCGCCCTCCCAGCCTGGCCCCCTAGACAGCCCCATGGGGGGAAGCAAAGGCCCAACGCACCCCTTGGGGCAGGGCAGGATGGGTATTGTAGTCCAAGATGCCCCAATGGGTTGGGAGGAGGGCCGTGGTCCCCAGCCAGGGGCCTCAACAAGGGCAGGAAGCCAGAGCATGGGAAGTGTAGTCCCTCGGCGGGAGAGAAGGCGGGAAGATGGGAGCGCATCCATCCCATCGGGCAATTCAACACCCCTAGAGGGCTACTCTCCGCTACCGAGCGATGGTGGGGCAGGCAGGGGATGATGGGTGGGGTAGTCCAGCCCTCTCCAGAGGCCTCAGCCCAGACCGACGGGGCTGCCGCGGCCACCGCCGACGCAGGATGATGGGTCCCGCAGCCCGCGGGTCAGCCCGGCCCGCCCCCTCCCAACCGGAAGTGGCGCCCCTTGGCCGGCCGCGACCGGAAGTGGCGCCCGCGGGCCCCCCGCGCCCCTCGGCCGCCTTACCCGGGTGGTGCCAAGCTCCATCATCACCTCCTCGAAGGCCGCCGTCTCCTCAGCCTGCCGCTGCTTCTGCAGCGCGATCTTCTCGCTGAACTTGCGCGGGTTGGACGCCGCGGCGGAGGCGGCCGCGGCCGGGGAAGACGAGGCCGAGGCGGCGGCGGAAGACGCGCCCCCGCCGCCACCCGAGGAGGAGCCCGGCCCGGCACCCGCCGCGGCGGCCCCGGAGCCCCCCGCCGCCGCTGCCGCCGCCATCTTGGTCCGCCGCCGCCGCCGCCGCTGCCGCCGCCGCCTCAGCGCCTCCCCCGCCTGGCCCGCGAGAGGAGCGGCAGGGCCGCGGCCTCCTCTGCGCCCCGCCTTCCGCAGCCCGCGCGGGGCACGCCGGGAGACTGAGTATCCTGGACGTAGCGCCCGCCGGAAGGCCGCGAAGCGGAAGGGGCGCCCGGACTCCCGCTCCCGGCGTGCCCCGCGCGCGGCGGCGGGGGCGGAGGCCCGCGTGGCCGGAGCAGGACGGGAGATGGAGTTCCCCGCGACGCAGGCGCCCTGCCCCGACGGCCGCTGGGGACTCCCGCTCCCGGCGGACACCGCGCGGCCTCCGGGAATTTCCCCGCGGAGGAGCGAGAGGGGAAAGTGGCGAAGCCTCCAATGGGGGAAGAGGGTGGCGTGCCCCTCCCCCTTCCGATTCTGGGCTTGGCTCCGAGTCAAAAGGGGCCGTGGCGACCGTGCCTCTGGCCATGCACAGAGTGCTTTTCCTGCAGCGTTACGGGCAGCACCTTCCGAGCATGCTGGAGCGGCCTCGGTGCCCTCCGTGGTTCCCCCAACTTCCTCCACGGACTTTCTACCTCTTCCCAAATTTGGGTTTCTCATTCCCAGGATCTCAAAAGCCCAGATGGTGTTTATTAATACGGATTGGACTCCTTTTAGCATTACAGTTGCATTTATAATTTTATTATTTATACCTGCTTGGCCCCAGTGCTCCATCTTGGGTCTTCCTGTCGAGTTTAATCCTAATTTTTATTCTGTTCAAGTGATATTAATTCTCCCAGTCACTGACCCCTCTATCTTAGCCTAAAAAACATAACCTCCATGGCATTTTTAACTCTCTTATTCCCTTCCATTTCATTTTTTATTCCCTCTTTAACTTTTATGCATCTTTAATATTCACTAAAAAATAGCCCCCAGCTTCCCACGACAACATACAGGGCAAATGAAACTAACCTCAGTTATTTACTAATTACTTACTCAGGAATCCGCTTTCTCTACCACTCGGCCCCACATTTCAAGGCAACGTAAACATACATTAAAATATTTCTCATCCGGCGGCCGCCGCCGAGTGCTCTGCCTTGCATTTTTAAGGACGTTTGGATCGTCACCAATTTTTAAAATCTCGCCTTTTCTCAGCCCGCCGGAGCGACCGGTCACGTTTTCGAGGGATGCAAAAAGTTTCGATGGAGCCGCCAACCTTTGGCATCAAGGCGCGGAGGGGAAGCTAAACCTTTCGAGCCGGGCTCATCGCTCAGGCATCCTTCAAAGGAAGCGCTCTGTATAAATATCATAACCTTAATTAATTGAGGTAGGACCGTAAGCTTTTGGCACGACCCGTTTCTCTAGCCTGGAGCTACCACGTGCCGGGGCAGATTTTTGGAAAGGAAGCCAGCATAAATTAAACTCCGCAGCATTAAAGGATCGCAATTAAGCTCAGCAGCGCTAAAGAATCATGGGGGGGGGGTGCATGGATGTGTTGAAGGGAAATGGGAAAATAAGAGGCTTTTGCAGGATAAATCCAGCACCCTTCAAAGCTGAAGCCATGCAAAAACGAAGAAATGCCAGCTAGAGCATCATAAATTGAACAATGCATTTACCCCACTGTGCATTAAGAGCTCCAACAGCGAGATCAATTCTCAACTCTTTACTCAACCGGTAATTCATACAGGTCTTTGATGCTAGGCACGAACTACCGCTTAACTGTACAACACTGTATTACTTAGAGGGGAAAAAAATACAATAAAAGCGGGGTAGAGATCGCTCTGAATCCCTCTTCAGTCGAGATAAAACAGATGGATCATCAGGACTAGAAACTTGAGGTTTAGAAGCAATCCGCTCCCACCACCTTGGCGTCCACTTCTATGCTGGATATTGCAATTTTGGGGTCGGCCTCCCGAGTTGGCTAACCGGATAACGTGGATAATTTACATTTCCAAATTGAGGTCTGCATCTCCCTCCAAGTTAACGAAAGCACTGAGAAATCCCACCGGGGATTTGCTTCCCCCCCCATATACCTTTTTTAGGGAACTCACGAGAGAGATAAAAACGACCCATGAACTGCTGCATGTAGTAAAAAAAAGACGCTGCTTTATTTGACCGCTCTAATCTAAGCCGATTCCCAGCTTGTTAGTAGTTCACCTTGCACACACGTATATTCCACATTTCCCCTGCAAAAAAAGCTGCTTTTCTTCTTGCACACACACACTTACACCACCCAAACACGCTGATCTGCGTATGCAGCTGTTCCACCCGCTGCAAACTGGGACGCGGCAGGACTGAAGGGAAAAAAAAAACACCCTCCACATTGCATTGGACTCTTATCTCCCATCTTCCTCAGCTGGCTGGGGACAATGGAAGTTGTTGTCCAAGAGGGCATCCAAATTAAGAAGGCTGTCGTAGCAGCACATCCAGGTAGAGGTGCCCTGCCGTTGAGTAAAAACCCACGTTGCCATGATTGAGAAACAACTCTCTCAAAACAGCAAAGGGGGGGGGAGATGAATTTTTCCACCCGATAAAATGCTGAAAAATGACTGCCCCCGCGGGCGCTTGGCCCCCTGCCCTCCCATTCAAGCGGCAGGAAATACAGAACAAAGGAGGCTTTTCTGAAGCTGAATGAAGAGGTTTTGCATGAGAAACGGGACAGGCTCCGTTCGGGGTCTTCTTTTAAGGGGAAAAACTTCCGCCACGCTCCCGCTGGCCCAAATCCCTGGCATTTTGCAAACGCGTTTTGCAGTTTCAGAACGCCACTTGCGCAGAAAATCCGGGCTTTTTTCTCGGCCCGGGGCTAACCCAAGCCCTGGATTTAGCGCAGGAAGGGGCACGTCTGGCGAACAGAGGCTCCTGAATTAAACAGCTCTATTAAAACCCCGGTAAGTTGTGCAACCAGCCGGACTAACGCTGACTCAGTTCAAGAGGCTTTCCTAAGAACCTGGTTAGTTTCCTCATTCTCATGACAAAGGGAGCCCAACTATAAATCACATCGGGTCGCAACGCCCTCTGCTTTGCTTGGACTGCCCTCGGTGATTTATTCAGCAATCCACGGTTAAATGGCGGCTTTGCGTAACCGGGTCCTCCGTTTCGGCACGACACACTCAGCTATCACGCGGCGGCCGAGTTTGCCTGATAAAACTTCGCCAACATGGTTTGGAAACGATGGGTTAATCGGAGCAAGCCGGCTTACCCACTATGGCCTATTCAGGAACTTGTGGCAAAAACACCTTTTGGCTCTCAGGCGTCGAAAGAGACTAACCCTGGTTGGCGTGGCTGGTTTGCCGTTTCGAAGACACGGAAGGATCCCGACTCTGGACAGCAGATGAAATGTCTGTTCACCTGCCTTCCTCACGTGGGTCAAACCCTTTAAAAACATTTAAGGCACTGGAAAAGTTAAGGCAAGGCGGTTCTCACTCCGAAGCTGAACGGAGACGTTGGCACCAAAAATTCTGCCCCCCCCCTATTTATTAACGAACCCGAACGTGCCCATTTTCAACTAACTGAACCCAAGGTCAGCCGTAACCCGACCACGGAGCTCTCCGATTATCTGGCAGAAAATGTTGGAGCTCCGAGGGAATGTAGCGCGCTTCCATCCTGCGGGATCCTCGCTCTGTGCTCCAGGCTGGAGTGGCAGGTCAGAGGGTGGCCTTGAAATCAGTCGAGTCCAGCTTTTGGAGCTGGGATTTAGTGGCCCCGCCGGAGGGAGACGGCACGAACGAGGGAGTCGCTTTTGGCAACGGAAAGCGGGTGTCCAGGTTTGCTCTCGAGCAAAAGTTCGGCGAGCTCCATAAGGAGAAATCAGAGGGGTGGAGGAGGACGTTCCCCCATTTGGGAGGGAGTGGTTTCCGCCCCTTCCCTTGCCCCACACCCATCACCCTGCTCAGATCTTCACAAACAAAATGCTGGTGACGAGGGCGAACCCGGCCAGGAGAATGATGACCTTGAGGATGCGCTGCTCGGAAGACCCGAGTTCGTGGGGCAGAATCTCCAAGAAGGTGATATAGATAAAAGTTCCCGTGGCCAAGCCTTCCAAGACGCTGCGGGAAAGGCGAGACAGAGCAGCCATGGGGACCTCTGTCAGAGCCACGCCCAGCCCGATGCCGAACGGGGACATGATGGAGAAAATGACCAGGCAAATGGCCACAACTCGAGGACGCAGCTTCCCTTGCAGCAGCTTGAGGCTCAGGCTGAAGGCGATGGCCCCTTTGTGGATGAGAAGAGCTAAGCAGATCTCCAAGGCTTGGGTGCCATCTTCCTGCAGCCCCACGGCCAGCCCCTCGAAGATGGAGTGCAGCGAGAGGGCCAGGAGAAGCACCACGGAGCGGATGGCTGAGTGGGCATTGAAGTCCACGTGGACGTGGGCGCGCTCACTGGCCAGGCGGTCCCGAGTGAGGGGCTGGGACCGCAAAGATCCCTCCACCCAACCCTGGTCCTGTGGGGATGGAGGCCGATGGGAAGCAGAGCCCAAGAGAGCTTCAGTCTCTTCTAGGGAACCCGAAGGGTCCTTGTACGCCAGCACAATCTGCTCCAGCACCAGGACCAGGAAGAAGCCCATCGCCAGAATAAATTCCTGCAAGGGGAAATGGAGCTGTCCGGGGAGGAGGGGAAAAAGAAGAGAAGACCATCAGCTTCAGCTCCCTGCTCCAGATCCTGCCTTTCCTTTTCAGTTCGCCAGGACCCTGAGCATCTTGAACCCCCGCGGCTCTCATTCAATGAATTACTAATCTCACACGCAAAAAAGAAAAGTAAGCTAACAATCAAAACACAACGGTCGGAGGGAGCGCTCTCTTGGTCGTGGAAGGAACCCAGAGGCTGGGGCCAGCAGGCTGTCCCTTAAGTAGCCAGGATGACTCAAACAGAACTTGCATGTGCAGAGGCAGTCTACCACAGAAGCTAATTTGTGGAGAAGCTTACAACGTTTGGCTAGCTGCTGGGGGAAAGAGGATGAAGTCTGCCTTGCAGACCTGCAGCAAATGGGCAGGATTTCTTCTCCTTCTCCATTAAGCAGCCAATGCTAATCTATCTTCGAATTGCAGAGGAATTCATTGGCACACATCCACTGATCACATGAAAGGAACGCTGTCTGGCTGCCAAGAAGCTCCTCTTAAGATTCCACCCCCCAATCGCCCAAGCCCCAAATGGGACACTTATGCCCTCTAAACTAAAATGGGCTTTTCCTTTCGAGAGAGAATAAAACCCAGAACTTGGGATCTGCACCCGTGGGCCATTCCCCGTCCTCGCTCACCGTGATTCGCAAGTCGTTGAGGGCCTCGTTAATGCTGGCGAGATAATTAGGAACCAAATCGAGGAGACACGTCCCCAGGAAGATGCCACCAGCAAAACAGCTCACCAGACTTAGAGTTTTTCTTTGGCGACCTGTTGGAAGAAGATGGAGGACAGATGGAAAAATTAAAACGCTTGCCAGCATGAACCGGGAAAAATGTTTTTGTAGCTCCAGACTCCCTTTGGCAGACATAAACACATCCAAGCTGCACAATCCCCATTCAGCAGCAAAATAACTCTTTTTTTTTTTTCAATGAGAATTTTCTTTTTTAAGGACCGACTGGGAAGATGAAGATTGGTCTTGAAACATATCCAAGAGGTTCTGTTTGGAAAAGGGTGATCTGGATGCTTCCTCTGAGTCCAAATACTCAACATTTAAAACAACAACATTGCTTTCTCAACAGCATCCAATTTGTTTTTGGCCATTCTTTCTCATTTCCTTTTTTTAAAAAAGTGTTATCAGCTATACTTTTCCCCTCCCTTCCTTCCAAACATGGGGTCTTCCAATTCTTTATATTCCCCAAGAAAAGAGCAAACATTACTCTACTAAACTGGAGAGCATATCCTGATGGGGAGGCCTCTACCCGAAGCCAAAAATATTTCCAGCTGGGGCCTTCCTCAAGATCAGGAATTTCCAATAAATATTTAACTTCCTGTTTTCACTATTTAGACAGAGAGAGAGAGAGAAAGAATGGTATCAGCTGAAAACCAACCAAGACAGTTTTGATCAGTTGGTATCTGCCCAAAAAATTTAAAGAGAACGAACACTTGCGATGCATCACTTCTTAACGCCCTTCTTAAAAACAGAAGAGTTTCTAAAAACAGCAAAGAACATCCCATCGCTGCTTTTCTGGGGCGAAAGGAAAGACTGTAATGTTCAAACGGTACACGTGTGCGTGATTTTAAAACAAAAGTAGGTATCAGGAAGAGGATTATCACTAGCCCCTTCGGATCCAGCTGGGGGGGATATCCAGCATCCCCAAACTGCCCTCCCCAACTCGGTTCCTCTTGGCATGGATTCAAATTTTTAAAAAAAGTTGTCTTTTTTTAAAAAAAAAGTCTTGTGTATCACATCCTACAGGGCCACGCAGAGCAACGAAGACGTTGTGGGGCTCGGAGGCTGAATTTTAACAAGCAACGTTTAAAGGAACTGGGTTCTGTTTAGCTTAAGGAAGAGACGGCTAAGGGGAGATACAATAGTCTTTTAATCCTCAAAGGATACGGATTTATTCTCCGTAGCGCCCGCGGGTACAAGAATCGGGGTAGAAGCATTACAGGAGCAACATACGGAGGAATCTCCTGGCCATGAGAGCTGTTAAACTATTATTTCTTTTTATTTATAAATCAAATTTATATCACCGCCCAACTCCCCCACAAGGAGGGACTCTGGGCGGTTCACAACCAAACAATTTGAAACTAATAAAAACATAAATAATACAGCATAAAATACAATTATTAAATATATGAATAAATATGAAAGTCGTGGGGGCTCCATCGCCAGAGGATTTCCTGCAAAGGCTGGACAGCCACTTGTGTGAGATGGCGTGAGGATCCCTGCCCTGGGGTCAGATTAGAAGACCCCTAAGGTGCCGTTCAATTCTAGAGTTCCCCATGTAAACGACGGAAGAAGAGCCCTGTTGGATCCCCACCTGTCCATCAGTAGCTTCTGGATCACCAGAAGACATCAAGACCCGATGCAGAAACCGGGGAAGGAGACTTGCTAAGTTCCTCGACATTCTGATTTAACTGGTGCAGGGAGGGAGACCACCTGATCGCTGCCTTGGACCCCAGACCCAGTAAACCCCCAACGCCTGGGTTACGCACCAAAGTTTGCATTGCTGGGGGCAGATCCCGGCCTCCGGAAGATCCACAGAGGGATGAATGCACACAGCAGAGTCACCAACAGGAGGAACACCAAAGAGCCGAGTTTCAACTCCAGGCCCTTGATGGAGCGGAGGGGAGTCCCATACGGGTTCCACACCAGATGTTCCAGCTTGGCATCGGGGTCCCACGGTTCAGCCATCCCCCCCAGCCTGCAGACTCTTCAGCTTGGTTCTCCAAAAGCAGCCGAGTGGGTTGCACAGGCAGACGTCGCACGCACCACTTCAAGTCCGCGGCGTCCTCTCCATGCCCGGTCAGTTTCAACTTGCCCCAAACGTCACTGAGAAGCCGGAACCTAGAGGAAGAAACAGGGAGGATTCATAACGGGGGGGGGGGGGAACCAAAGCGAGCCGCACGCAGAGGGAGCGAATTCAGAGGGACGCCCACCGAAGATGAAAACCCAAGAGGGGTGGGGAACTGGCGGCCCTTCGGATTTTGCTGGCCTCCAAGCCCCAGCCCAGCCTACAAGGAAGAATGCTGGGAGTTGTAGTTTTATAACATCCAATTCCCCACCTCGAGATTGACCTTGAAAGGCCAGGCCAGGTTTCACCGAATTTGGCTCTCTCCAGGGATGCTAGATAGATATATTACAGCCCAGGCGTGCAAATTTTGCACAAGGGCGAGCAAGCGGACACGGAGCAACGGGAAACCATGTCAATGAATTCCCATTTTGTCCTTTGCTAAGTGAGCTTCACACCTTCTTTGATTTGCTTAGGAAGATAAGCTGCTTGGGGCAGAAACTCCTGTTTGGGTTTTTTTTTTTTTTTTACAAAAGCCTTTTTCTCCAGGGGGGCACCCTTTCTCTGACCCCCCCCTTTTCTTCACCTGGTCCTCTTCTCCATCAGACTGGAAAAGAAGGACCGCCGGCTTTTGCTAGCAATCTGAATTTTTCCCTCTTGCCGGGAGCCTTTGAAACAACCTGAATCCTAAACCAAGAGGTGCTTGCAAATAAAGGGGATTATCCTTTAGTTTCAGAGCCTCCAATAGGGGCAAGTCTCACAGTTATGACCAGCGCCCCCCCGCCATAACCCAAACTCAGCGGGAATTCAAACCCACGTCGCCCGTCTGCTCCGAACAAGCTTTTCTGCAATGACTCACAGAACAGAAATATTAATACTTTCATGCAAACTTTCTCAGCCTCCGCATCAAAACTGAACTGCCCTGAAATTTCCACTTACGAGACATCCAGTAACGTTCCCCCATCAGGCTGAACGAAGTTAAAAGGGTGGTTAATTTGCGGCTCGGTTGGGGAAAACAAGCTTCCCCACTAAACCACAATATAATTTCATTTCTTTGGACGTTTGTGAAGCCAGGCTTAGAGATATGCTTTCAGGGTTAAGGCCTCCATATCTTGGCTACGTTCACCCTTAATAAGACTTTGATTAAATGTGGTTTCCACACTCTGGAATAAGGTATTGGGAGCATATATCAATCCCCACAAACACCCACAGCTAAAAAAATAAATCTTTCTTTGTTGCTGGCATTTTCACTGGCAACGATCAACCCGTTTCATTTATTTATTTATAAATGTGGTTGATCGTCTGTGCTTTTAATTAACTTATTAAGACATCGGGGGGAGAAAAGCAGCGTAAGAGAAGAGAGAAGAACAACAGAAGAGATAAAAAGAATAAAATTATCTGTAAATAAACGGGAAGTTCACAATGGCCCTGAAATCTGAAGTCTGTTCTTTCCTTTGTCGATCCTATAGAACTAAGTTCACGGGATCATGAAAAAAAGCTGGAAAAAAATAGATAATTCCACCGCTCTTTATCGTTATGTCATTCATGTCATTCTCTGGTTTTGCTTGCTGGCCACCCAGAGTTTCTTGGCTATGAATTGGATTAATAGATAAATGCTTAAAGGATTCAAGGAGGCATGCACGTGATCGTGTAAGAGGCAAGCCATCAGCAAAAAAAATTAAGATTTCCCCTTAAAAAGGCTCACGGCCCAAATCATAAAGGCTGCGCGTTCCGTTCCTGGAATACCAGACGTTCATTCCTGAAGCGTTTTCCGTCTTCCCATCTTTTGAAATAAGAATAATTAAAAAAAAAAAAACTTAAGCCAGCAACTGAGCCCTCCCAGCGGATGAGTCAACAACCGATTCCAGTAATTCTCCGCTTCCAAGAAGAGGAAAAGCAGCTGTTAACCCCCAGCCCAAATTCAGGCTGGGTCCGACAGAGAAGAAAACAAAGATTTCGGGACGGCCTGCGGAGTTTCTGGGAAGCCGGCCAGGCGGGTCTGGGATACGGGAGGCCAAAAAAGTCCATTTCAATTCTCGCCCTCTGGGTCGCTGCCAAATTTCCCCCTCGGTTTCAGCTGCCCTCCCACTGCCAGCAGCCCCACCGCCAGAAGCACATTAGTGGGGCTCTGCCAAGTGGTGGGAACTAAATTTAACCGAGGTTTCCAGCCGCTTCCCCTTCAGGGGCGCTTTTAAAACCGCCGGGGCCGAGATCCAGCGGAGCAACATCTGAGCCAAGAGTGCACAGACAACGCCCACCCACAGGCTGCTTCGCTGGTTAGAAAGGGGGTTGATTTTAAAAAAGAGCCTCCATGGGCCAAGGCAGTGTATCTTTCAGCACCCTTTCGGGCTTCCGTTCCACTTTACGACAACCCCAGTGACGACGACCCATGGGTAACCAGCCGAACATCATAGTTCAACCACCACTGGAGGATTTAAAATCCAGATTTATATTCAGATTTTCCTGCTCAGAGAGGGTTTCTTCGCCATTCCACCACTTCAGCTTTTTCATTTGAAAGCCACCTAACGCCCCCAATGCCTTTTCGAGAACCCGGGACTGAAATATCCGGGGCACCCCCCCAAAGTCCCAACGTTGTCGGGCTTCTGAAATGAGCGATGAGCCAGCCAAGGGGGAAACCAATTTGTTCAAAGGCACTGAGTTAATCTATACCCGCCTTTTCCAGCTAAGACTCAAAGCCGAGGCGCGATAAAGACAAAGCCAATCCCGGCAGGGTTTTTTGCAAATAATACCTTGCAAATAATTAAGCTTTTGAGAAGCCGAATCTTGAAAATTCACAGCGGAGTTCAATTTCCTGTTTTGACACACCTGGGCCAGATTCCGAAGAAGCGAAAAATGCAGAATGATCTCAAAAGTGGAAGCGTCATTTAGTGATCCGTTACGCCCCACTTTCTTCCTACGAAGCTAGCGACGGCGGCCCTCGCTTCGTAACTGGAGAACAAGCCAATCCTAAATTAATCACCTGCCTTTAAACTACAAAGCGCAGCCAAGTTTGGCAGATAGTCTGGATTTCCACTTGTGTCCAGCAAGGACGATAGGAACTGTAGTTTGACTAGCGAGCTGCGGACGCCACCCGCGGATAGCACATAACACTGGAATAAAACCCCCAGGGACTAGTCTAAATTGAGGATTTCCTGTTATCTTGGAAAGGAAGGCATCTAATTTTTCATCCCAGTGTTGTCTTTCTAGCTGAAGCAGAGAGAGAAAGAGAGAAACGTAAATTAAAGGGGGGGGGGAGTCCTCCACTTGTACAGATAAAAAGAACCTATGGATGACGGTAATAATAATATCATTTATTATTTATTATTTATTCACATGCCATGCTAACGTCCAGCTAAATTCAGTGAGGCTGCAGGGCAAAACACGTGAATCGGGTCCCACAAGATTGGCTTCCAAATTGTGCAGCGGCTCCAGACAAACTTTCTCCCCCAGCAAACCCCCCAATTTCCTTTTTCAACGCCCCCCCCCCAGCCCCAAGCCAGTGGCCATGAGTTCCACAAACCCTCAGCAGGAAAACACATCGACGCAGCCAACTGTTCAGATCCTCATCATTCCAAGACTTGGGTTCCTAGTCTGGCTGCCACTCTCCCCCTCCCATCTGGGGATCATGGGCACTGTAGTCCAGCACACCCGAACTGCACCAGGAGATACACCCTTGGAAGGGAGGTCACCGGGCCTTGCCCCAAAGGCGAACAGGGAGGGGGTCAGTTGGGGTCTTCCTTCACAGACCACCAACCTTCCCCCCTGGACTTGCTGGACTCCCAGCACCATTCTCCTTGGGGGCTGGGGAGCATGGGACCTGCGGTCCAAAACCGTCCGGAGCGTGTAATTAAGGGTTTGAGGCTCCCATATGACCCCTCTCCCCCTCCCCAAAAGGGGCAGCGGGGCAGAGAGCTGGTCCCGCCCCACCGCTGCTCTGCTGGGCCGCCGGCGGGAGACCCCCGACTCACCGACGGCGCTCGCGGACGTCCCAACTCGGCCCGCTCCGAAAGTGTCTGGACGATCCAAAGGGGCGGGGCTGGGCCCAAATTGAGGAAGGAAGTCAGCTCGCCCCGCCAATGGGCACCGCGGCCTCGCGTCGGCGGAACGTTCGAAAGGGCGTGGCGCCGGGGGAGAAAAGTCGCTCGCTCGGCCAATGGGAGCCCGGGCAGCGCTCCTTTTCGATCTGAGCGTTCGAAAGGGGGCGGAGCGGAGAGGGAAAAAGGCAAGGCTCGGAGGAGGCGGGATCCGAAGGCTCTCGCTCGGGTCCCTATTGGCAGAGCTCAAGACGTGCAGCATCCCTGGCCAATGAGGAGGACGCAATGCCAGAAAAGGCCTTCGCAGGCTTCAGCTCCGACGCAACAGACGGCCCGCCGGCATTGGTCATCACGTGGGAGAGGAACCTCGAGAGAGCGAACAGGCGCTGCAACAAAATGTTGCAGCATGGGGGGGGCGGCTGAGTCAGGGCTTCCCCAGAGGCCCACCCTCTTCCAGGAAACGCCATTAATTCCCCCTCCCCACGTTCGTTTACTAACTGGCTGGAGTTGGAGGAGTTCAAATGCAACACCCACCCCTAACCCAGGTTACAAAATGCAAAGGCTGTGTTCAGACAACCCGTGATGACCAAGGACATCCTCCGTATCCTGCCTTGCTTCAACCGGCGGCTCGGTGGTTTCCCCCCAGGGAGGAATGTCTGATTTCCCCACCATTTGCTGGACCACCAACTACCCAACCCCGGCTCATTCAGTCTACTTGGTTGTGTGAACGCAGCTGTGGTTGTTTTAGGAAGGCGCATTCGGTAAAGAACGCCCAGGAAACAGCCAACAGCCCAGATGTTTTCAATCACAACTCGAAGGCATGATGGGCATTGTAGTCCCAAACTTCAGAAGGGGCATTCCCAGGCAGGCCGCGGCCTTGGCTCGGTGTGCAATAGCAAGTTTCCATGACCTCAGTTGCACAACCCTCTACGGCAGTGTTCCTCAACCTCGGCAGCTTTAAGAAGTGTGGACTTCAACTCCCAGAATTCCCCAGCTGGCTTAAAGTTGCTGAGGTCGGGGAACCCAGGGCTGATCCAACCAGGCCTGCTGCTTAAAAGGGAAACGGCACCCAGCAGGGGAGGAATAAATAGCAAGAATCCCCATTCCAGTGAGATTTTCCCTCATTTACAACCCCCCCCAAAACAGGTCTTTAGAGCATGCACAGAGTGCATTCCGGTCTCAAACAGTCCACCGCCCTCTGGTAACTGGGAAAGGTTGGAATCCAGAGGATGTGCAAAGGGCTCCCCCCCTTCTCTCTCATCTCATCTGCCCCCCCCGAAAAACCATAAACTAACGAATCACGTGAATTCCCAAAGATCGGGAATTGTGCGGCAAGACTCTTCATAGCTGTATTCGCACAAACACATTGACCTAGGTTGGGAGGCAACTAACAGACGCCTTTGCACGGCACACTAACCTTGGTTAGTTAAACCTTTGATTCCTTTTTCATCCAGCTGTCCTGGTTATTTTAGAGTTCGATGAATCGTGCAGACCGGGAAAAAGTGTTACTCGTTCAGCCCGGCTCAACCCCACCAAAATAATATCCCGGCCAGCTCAACACTGAGCCAGTCCAAAGATGAATGCACCCATTTCACAGAAGTGGAAAACTAAGGCTGCCGAAATGGCCCCTGTACAATCAAGCTGGGTTTGAAATGCACACCTCCTCCCAAATGCACCTTTGCCCTCTCGATGCAAACATCTGTTTCCTGGGGGGGGGAAATTGCTGCGTTAAAGGGGCAAAAGGCAAGATACCGAGAATTAGAATTTCTGTTGCTACGACGGTTGCAAACGAACGGGATTTACTCCCCGTGCCCTGTGGAAAACAGAAGTGTGCAAACCACACTTCCTGGCGAGGCACTTTCTACCCCCGTTCTGTGCCTGGCAGGTGAGTTTATTCGTACGTGACTTTCTTTAGCCCTTCTAATTGGCCGAAGATCATGGGCTGGTCTTGGAAAGGCAGATTCAGGATGTTGAAGATCCTGTAAGGAAGCAACTTTTAAACTCAAAGGCAAACACTTCCTGGTTGGGCTCTAGATGACAAAACAGGGACATTGTTCTCCTTCGCAACTTCTAAAATCAAGGAGGAAAAAGATCTGGGAAGGAGGACTGATTTCCTGAAGGTGCTGCACCCCCACCAAAAAAGCAGGGCGTTTGGGGGCCTCTTGGAAGACGAGCCAATGCCCCTGACCAACATTTGTCGGTTAGAGTTTGCTGTTCGGGGCATTCACGCCCGTGGTCTCCTGCATTGCCGTGGCTGCATTTAAAATTGCCTTTTTTTTTTTTCAGGCTCCCCAGAATCCTGCAAAGGGGGCAAGCGGGAAAGGGAGGAATTGGGGGGCTTGGAATCGGGATTGGAACCGGCTGGTTGCACCTTTCATCCGACATACTCCAGACTCTTATCTCGTTCGGCGGTCAGGGGTGGGGGAATGCCGGCGACAACGCAGAAGTTCATCTAAAGAATTCAGAGGTGCTCAGCGATTTGCATTTCAGGCCATGGATTTCGACAGCGCCAAACTCCTAGAAATTCTCTTTGAGGAACAGGAGGATCGGGACCCCCGAGACCCCCTCGCTGCAGCAAACGCCGGGCTCAGTTTTCTGCTTCAAGATCACCCCTACGGCTGCCTGTCAGATGAACCTGGGAGCTGCCCAGCCAGCCAGCTCCAGGTAAGACCAAAACCCTTTTTATATTGCTATAGCATCGCAGCAAGGTTCAAACGCCGCTTCTGGATCACGAGTCATTTGAAAAAGACCGGGCAGGGAAAGTTGCATTCGGGGTGTCCGGCTCCACACCCGGGAAGGTTAGGAAGACACCGAAGGAGAGTTTGAAAAAATCAGAGACGGAGAAAGGGTGTGATGGCGGGTGCCCGTCCGGTGGGGGCTGGACCCAAGGGCGGGTGTGAATTGGGGTCCAAAGAAACCCGTTGAAGAATTTGTCCAAAAAATGCAGTCAGTTTTGTTGCTGAATGGGGAGCCTTGCCCCCGGAGATGGTACCGGTTGTCATTTTCCAAGTTTCTTTTAAAAAGGATTCTACATCTACTCCCAGAAGTCAGAGGACTGCTCTGGATGGAGAATGGATCGAGTCCAGAAGACAAGCCGAGACGAATTCCTGGCTCGACTGGGGTTTGGAGGGCATTCCTCCGAGTTGGAAGACTCAGCCAGGCCTTTCGGCAACAGGGTCGGCCCGTCGGTCGGTCGGCCGGAGAAACCCGGTCGCGCTTCCCCGAAGCAAAGAAAAATTTATCCGCTGCTTTCAACCCGTTTTGTTCCTCTGCAGAGCCTGGCCGACCCCAATCCTGCAGATTTTCTGCAGCTCCGGGTCGACCCCAATGATGTGTACAACCCCCGGAGCCCCAGTGCGTCTACAGAGAGCGACAGCGGACTTTCCGACAGCCCCTGCCGAGCCCCCCTTCCTCCCGACCGATCACCCCCCATCGTCCTCGAGGTCCTCTGCGACACGGGAACATGGGAGGACACGGTGCCCCATCTTGTTCCCACCACCGCCCTCGGTAAATGTCCTCCGCGGGTGGAGAAGCCCCCGGGGGCTTTCTGACCCGGTTTTCCTAAATCAGGAGCGGAGGGTCTAGTCAGATTTAGGCCAGAGATGGGCTAAAAGAACATTTTTCTCCACCTATCGAGTCCTCGGATAGGCCGATGTGGTTGTTTGGTGGTGTTCAGGGTATCGTCGCAGGATATGAGCTGTTCCATGGAAAGCGGGTTTTTGCAAAGGACCGATGGTGGTTTTGTCAATGCTGATGGTGTTCAATAAATGATATTATTATTATTATTATTATTATTATTATTATTATTATTATTATTAATAGAGGGGGGTTTCAGTGAACGAGCAGTTCAGTTAAATTCCAGCAAAGAGAATCTAAGGAGGTGGTTGAGGGTTTTCCTGCCGAACCATCTCTGTCCCCGGAATTTTATCAGCCCCCCTCCACTCTGGATCGTACTTTTGGGGTTCTTTTCCAGAGAATGGGAGCCCCCCCGGGACCGACCCGTCCACCTGCATCCCCAGCCAAGCGTCGCTCGGTTTCTTAGAGGCGATGACCGAGATAAACCCCACCGGGGTTCCCACCGACCAGGTAAGATGCAATACAGGGGTAGATGAAGGTGTTCTGGAAGACAAGCCAGCGATCCAGTCCGATCACTGTGGTTTGGAGTGCAGGCCAGCATCACTAACTGGGTTAAGAGAGGCCATTTGGGACACCCCTCCCCCTCATTTTGCATCTGGAAACGCCTGACAAAGTTTCACCGTTCAGTGTTTTTCCGACTTGAAGACCTGTGGACTTCAACTCCCAGAATGCCCCAGCCAGGCTGGGGCATTCTGGGAGTTGAAGTCCACAGGTCTTCAAGTTGCCAAGTTGGAGAAACATTGAAACTATGGTAACGGGAGTTGCACCCTGTCCCGCAGGCAGAAGGTGAAGCCTGCGCACAGCACCCAGTCAGTGTACAGAGGGTGGGTGCGGGGCGGCCAGGGCCCACCAGTGAGTTCTGCAATGGAGAGGCCTGCTCTGCTGGCTGCTCTTTCCTTCCCGCTCTATGTCCTGGAGGACTTCATAGGCACAACTGAATTGAGGCTGGGGGCTTTGTTAAAAAACGCCTGATTTTTACCAACCACCCACCTGCCGAAAACATTTATCGGGTTGGGAAGGGTCACGTGATCCTCTGCAGCCTATTGCGGTCACGAAGCTTCCCTATTGGTCGGGCAAGTGGCCCTGTAATTCCCCCGTTGCACCACCAGAGGGCCCCCACACCACGTGCTTGGTTTCGGTTTCGGTTTTGCTTTGCTGGCTGGGATGACTCCCTAAGAGTTGGGAAACGCTTTTAGTGCATGGGCAGAGGCCCTCTCCCCTATTCCAGCCGAGGAAAATCCTGGCAGTTGAGATAACCAGACCACCTCCCCCTCCTCCTCCTCCTCCTCCTCCTCTCCAGATGGGTCCCCAAACCCCCAAAATGTGCTTGGAAATGGGGTGGCACATTGTATTTGTAGTTAGGCTTGCTGGAAAGGGCAACTTTCTATTTCTTCCTGCTTTTTCTTTTCGCGCTCTCGATTTCCCCCTTTCTTCTTCTCTTCCGCCCTCTTTTCTCTTTTACGTCGTCTTCGTCCTCCTTGGCTTGTATTCCACCGTTTGAAACCCTTAAGGAAAAGGGCGCGGACCCCCTTCCCCTTTCTCCGCTCATCAGTTTCCGCTCGGAACAGCTCCGGCACCCCGGCCTGCTCCTGACGGACGAGGAGAGGCGTCTGCTACGCCAGGAGGGCGTCTTGCTGCGCGATGCCCTACACCTCTCCCAGGTGGGTCGCGGGGCAGAGGCAGGGGACCCCCCTCCTGTTCACAATGGCACAGACAGCCCTCCAGGAGGAGGAGAACCTAGCAGAGAGAGGATCCCACTGCTTCGAGGGGGCTCCAGCAGCCCCCCCTTCAGGCCCCAGGCAAAAAGCTGCCCCCCCCCGATTCCTAAGCAGGATTTTGGTTGTGGGAAGCGAGCTGGGTGGGTCCGAAAACCCACCCTCGGGGGCTTGCGGTGGGCTCCCGGAGCGTGAATCCCACCAGACCGTCCTGGCCAGGGAAAAGCGGGTCAGGCGGGACCCCCGGCGGGCTTCAGCCCTGCTCTCTGGGTCCTCCCCGCAGGCGGAAGAGCGGATCCTCAAGAAAATACGGAGGAAAATTCGCAACAAGCAGTCTGCCCAGGACAGCCGCCGGCGCAAGAAGGAATATCTGGATGGGCTGGAGAGCCGGTGAGAAGGGGGGCTACGGGGTTGGCAACCTGGGCGATTGCTCGTTCTTTTTCCCACCGGGTGGTTCTCCGATGCTCACCCGATCGTGGTTAGAAGAGGATCCGTGGGTCTCCGAATTTGGTGGAAATAGACGTGACTTCCCTACTGTACCAGATCCCCATTACTCTGGATTTCCCGTTCCCCCAGCCCCAGGAAGCCTGCGCCACTCCAATTCCCATCGGCCCCGGCCCTTAGTCAGGGAGGCTGGGGGTCAACGTTTGAGCTCCAGGAAAGGAAGGACAAGGAAAGGCCTCCTGGGGACCGCAGGGCAGTCGGAGGAGCGGTGGGGCAACTCCGTGTCTCATCAGCCACAGCGGCTAGGAGGTTGGGGATGGGAATTGTAGTCCAGGGAGTGCCGGGGAGCCGGAAGCTGAGAGGCAGGAAAGGAGAACCCACGTTCGCTGCTCTGCTTTCTTGGCAGGGTGGCTGCTTGTTCGGCCCAGAACCAGGATCTGAAGAAGAAGGTCCAGCAATTGGAGAACCATAAAGAGTGAGTGGGTTGACGGTTTTCCTGGCTTTTCTGTCCATTCTTGGCTGCCCCCCAAGACCCCCGAGATCCTGACTGGGGTGCTGTCCCGTAACTAGACGCACGACTCGATCAGGAGTAAGTTTTCTGTTTCCAGAGGAGGACCTCAAGGTGCTTCCAAGAAGCCTGTAAACAGAGTCGATCTCTCTCTTTCATGGCATCTGACCTGTGCCGGTAGACTGGTCCTGGATAGGGAGGTTTCCTTTAGCCAACAGCCTTCAAGTTGGATGTCTCCATATCTTCCATCATGTGTTCCATTACAAAATCTTATTTCGTGTCAATTGGTAGAGCATTCCTTCCCTTCCTCCCTCCCTTCTTTCCTTCTCTTTCTTTTCCTTCCTTCTTTCTTTTCCTTCCTTTCTTTCCTTACTTCTTCCTTCCTTCCTTCCTTCCTTCCTTCCTTCCTTCCTTCCTTCCTTCCTTCCTTCCTCCCTCTCTCTTTGCTTTCCTTCCAATCTGTGGCAAGCTATTTTGAGCCTAGCAAGAAGCATAAAGAAACTTTGGAGACAAGAAAGCCAGAGAGGGAAGGAAGGCTGGGAGAAGACCTTCCTGCTCAGAAGGTGGCTGGGGAAGAACGCCCACCTCCAGGTGGCACGCACTCCTTACCGGCCTCGTGCCCACCTGTGACCCCGTCCCAGATGGCGTGCCATGATTCCTGGCCCCTGCTGGGCAGGACACTCCAACGCTGTGGCCTCTCCTCTTGCAGGTCACTTCTGGACCAGCTGCAGAAGCTGCAGGGCCTCCTGAAGCAGACGTCTGCCAAGGCGGTCCAGACGAGCACCTGCCTCGTGGTAGGTGGCCTTGGGGCGTGGAGCGCCGGGTCCCCGGGGATCCCCCTCCCATCACCCACGTCTCTTTCCCTCTCCAGATTCTCCTTGTCTCCTTCGGCCTTTTCATCTGGCCCAGCTGCGCCTCGCTTTTTGGCGGGTCTCAGGTCGGCCGAGAGGACCACGCACCGTCTGGAGGTAACTGTCGCCGCCACCACCTTTCAGAGGAGCCTCCCTGGATAGTGGTAGTCTACCATTGAATGCTGGAGGGCAAGCTGTGCTTGAGCTGAAAAAGCCTTAGCTTCCACCGAGCCCATCATTCTTCAGTCTCATCCCTAAATCTTAAACTGCTAATCTTAAATTGACCCTCCCTTTTCACACCAACCTTTCACAAAGTGACTAGAGTAGAATAGAATAGAATAGAATAGAATAGAATAGAATAGAATAGAATAGAATAGAAAATATTATAGAATATAGAATAGAATAGAATAGAATAGAATATTATAGAATAGAAAATATTATAGAATATAGAATAGAATAGAATAGAATAGAATAGAATAGAATAGAATAGAATAGAATAGAATAGAATAGAATAGAATAGAATAGAATATTATCAGAAATAATATTGCAAAAAATGAACACTGATGTAGAAAACACGCACAGAAATTAACACAGAACGATAGGCAGGGATCAAATCAATCACATACTTGACGAGATAAAAACAGCCAAATTTGTAAGGCCATAACATTTGGGGGGAGTGGGGGAGGGAATGGGGGAGCAAATGGGTCGTTTCCTCCTTATCAAACTGCCCCTCGAAAGGAAAATGCAGGGGGAGAAAGGGCAGAGAGGAGCTGCAAATCAAACATGGGTGAGCAAATCCTGCAGGCAGGAAATGCCTCTTCCTGCCCCAAATCTGAAATACCCTCCCTCGGCGTCCCCGTCTTAATCCTCCGCACCTTCTCCTCCAGTCCTTTCCCGAAATATCTTGACCCAAAAGGGAGCTGCCGAGCCGGCGTCCCCATCCGCCGCCCGTCATCCCGAAGTGCCCCACGTTCGAACGGCATTGCCCCCAGAGCTCCATGCCACCAGCGTTGGCGAGGACGAGGCGGAGAAAAATCTCCCCGTGGAGGAAGAGACAGCGCTGGAGGAAGCGTCGGAGCCCCAAAGGGACCTCCAGACACCACCGAAGGGGCGTTGGCGGGGGAAAGCCCCAAGGCCCGACCTCGATGAGATATGAGGCATCCTGGCAAACGTTAACAGTAGCTGAGTCCTGAAACAAACGGGAAAGGGTATCTCAAGAGCATGTGCAAAGGGCCTTTTCTTTCCATGCCATCGTCAAACACATCTCGTTCCAAGCCAGATTCTCAGAGTTTTCTTTAACGAGATTTATTGAGAAGAAAAAGCAGGCGTCAGCAGAATTCCAGCAATTGCACCAAGGCCCATTTTGGACCCAAAATGTCTCTGTGAACGTTAGGATGGAGGTTTTTCTAATTCTCTATCATTTTTCTTATGAACCGGCAGAGAGGCCGGCTTCTTCACTGATCAGCTTGCTGTTTCTGTTGTGGTCCCCAGGACCTTCATCCATCTAGGACCCATCTCTGACCCTGGGCGTGGGTTCAAGGGGTGCAGCTCAGAGGATAAAAAATGCAGAACCATAACACCCAGCAACTTCAGGATGAGGGATGCTGGGAACTGTAGTCCAGGAACTTGGGGAGGGTGGCAGATTCAAAGTCTTCCCCAAAAGTTGGAGGCTAAAATGATTGATGTGTTTCTGGTCATGCAATCAGAAGGGGAGAAGAAAGGAAGGAAGTGGGGTTCTTCCTGTTCTTGTTCTGGTCGCCCAGCAGAGCCCTGGGACAATAAAGAGTGCCTCTGAGCATAGCTTGAGTGCATGTTTCCGCTTGTCTATCAATGACCACGACCCATGCAATTCTGGGAACTGAGGATTTTAAAAAAAACTTGAATTCTCCCTTCTCCTCCCTTGCTGCCATCAGCAATGACTAAACCTTGCAATCATTAAAAGATTTCTCGGAATTTGCAGCCTTTACCAGCACAGGGGCCTCCGAGAAAAATGCGACGATCACGACCCACTTGTTGGGATGAGCAAACGTTGGACCTTTGCTCTCGGCCTGGCCCCTCTCCCCGTTCCCTCTTTCGGACCGTGATGCGCTGCGATTGAAATTATTTTTTAAAAAAAGACAAAACGGGAGTGAAAACACAGGACGGTCGACCGCGAAGTCATTTCCCAGGCGAGCGACGTAAAAGATGCTCAGAAAGGTGTGGGCAGATCTGTCACCGACCAGCTGGGAGCGAAGCAAGCATGAAATGAAATGCTCTTCCAAACAAACAAACTTGGATTGTTCCGTCCTCCTTGGAAAGCAGATTCAAAAGCCACGGCTTTTCTCCCGTTCTCAGCGTCAGCGGCTGCCAGACCGTGGCCCGGCTGTGCCTTGCGGTAAACCCCAAACCAGGGTTTGACCAACCCTCGTTGCTCACTTACCAAGAAGGTGCTGATTCCTCACCCTAAACCTCGCTAGCCTCCTTTTAGCCGAATATACCATGTGCCACAACCTTGTACATTGGTTGACGCTTCACTGGCACGGTGAACTGGGTTCAAGCGGGTTCAGCTCACCGTGGAAAGACGTGCCAATCACCGTGATCACGGTCATCTTCTCTTTTAACACCTTAGCTTTATTAAAAGCACCTGACAGGTGGATGTCCTAGCCTTTGGCCACCCTTGGTCGAAAACTGCCTTTATTCTGAATTCGGAAAGTGCTGGCAGGGACTGGCGGCTTCCCACTTCCTTCCCAATGGGCTTTTCCCCCACCAGATTGAATTTCATTCATTTCTCACCGGCTGTGGTTGTCTCCTCCCGCCGCCCAAAAAAAACCCTCCAGCAGAAATCAGATGATCCTAAGTACGCTTGGAAGGGAAGGAGTCCTTTTAACATGCAAAGAATCGCCCGAGGCTTAACCCATTTGCTTTCAACCTCAGTCCCCCAGCTTTTCCAGGGAAATCTCATTATAGCCAGAGCTGCAATTAAGATGCTGCTCGGCCAGATCCCCGGGGAAGATTTCCTGCCAGTCCCCCAGATTCAATTTATCAGCAGCTGCATTTGGGACGGAGCTGAGCCGGCGAGCAAAAATGACAGATTGGATCAACCGGGAGATCTTCTTGAGAGAAAGGGCCGCATTTCATGCAGACGTTGCTATTGTCTCATCTCCAGCTCAAAGGCTGGGAGTCCTGCTGAGATCTCGTTCTCGTGCGTTTTGGGGGGGCTGTTTGTCCAGACGGGCAACCTTAATTTAATTTGGAGACGGGCCCATTTGGGCCACTAGAAAGGGGATTTCTCCTGGCAGGGAGAAACAGAGAGGAAAAGGTGACGGAGAAGGTGAAGTCAGAAATTGCGAGAAGAGGAAGCCCCTCCTACTTTTCACCAAGGCTCCTCCCACTGGCTTCAGCCCCACCCACCACGGCTGGCATTCCTCTAGAGCAGGGCTGTACCACTTGGGGGGAGCAAGGACAGCCCCCAGCTTGCAAACAGCGTGCCACCGATCCAGCAGGGCCAAAGCTTAAAGTGATTTGTCTCCATTTCCTTTCACTCTAAAAGGAATTAAAATATAATTCATTACACTATTTCTGCGGTTTGGGTTCTTTTCCTTTAATCCCGTTCGGGATTACCGCAACGCTGGGAGAAAAGATGGGGGCTAACCCCAAAGCTTTCTGGGCATCCTGCTGTGTGCTAAAGAGAAAAATAGCCTTGCTAGACGCAATTCTCGCTTAATTCGGATTTTACTCTCTTCCACCTTCTTGATCCGGGTGAAGGCACCGTTTCTGTTCAACGTCCAACTTTGGCCTGTACCTTCCTATCCAACTCGCCCTGTTAGCAGAACAAGATGCGAGAGAAAGGCTCTTTTCTGCCAACACGAAAGCAGCCGAAAAAGCAGGATGAGATTAATTTTCATTTGCAATAAGACAGACGCGGGATTAAGTTTCTCCTCTCCTGGGGAGCCACCAACGGGCCCGACGCCGTCCTTGGAGAAGCAGCAAAATCAGGCAAGGAGTTCCAGCAAAGTCAAAGGAAAAAAATAAAAACAAACTTTCTTCCAGAAGAGCAGACCATCTTTTGACGTGGCTTGTATTAATCTCTTTTTTTAAAAAAGAGGAAAGGACAGCGCAAAAGTAGGGCATCTGAATCTCAATTCTGCCCGACAGAGGAACATTAAAATTCACTGGCTCGACCTCCAACGCGAGGATCACATTTTCCCGAGGCCGTAAATTCTTCAGCCCCCAAGCTTTCAGAAATATTAATTCCTATTAAGACCGATCCGGTTTCCAGCCAGACGTCCGCGATTCCCCACGCCCATCTGCGTCTTTGCCACCGTTTAGAAATTCAAGGGCGGTGTTTATTCTCTCCGCGAGATGGATGGGTCTCCTCGGCGCCTGAGAACAACAGCCTTTCCCCCCTTTGTGCTCACCTGTCGCGTTCGCCGGGAGAGATAAAACGCACTCGACAGATGGTGCTCCAGCCGAGAGCAAAATGTCCCGTTGCCTTATCAGCCAGGCCCAAACGGCGCTAATTCATAAATCATGCCGGTTCCAAACACCCCGGTTTGTGCCAGCCGGCTTTGTGCCTTAAGCTAAGCCCTAATGTGATTATTTTCGGCTTGCCACGCAATGGAAATAAGCCTGTTAATGGCGGAGGGGATGGTGCAAACTGATTTCACAAACCCCGATGAAGCAAATGGCAGAGGGCCCAGGGTAGAAGCCCGATCAAAGTTTCCGTGTTGGGTTCGGCTTAGTTGGGTGCACAAACCCTCATCTTGTCTTAAACCGAAGGGGGGCATTAAGCTGCCCACGGACCATGTTTGTTTCCCACCCCCCAGCTGCAAATCTGCAAATCTCTCTCGCAGAAAGATTTTACGAGCTCCCCAAAGTGTCACCTTCATTTCTCTCCCTAGGATGTCGAGTTCGGGGGGGGGGGGTCTGCAGGAGTTGGTCAAAAAAGTCAAAGTCGTAGCAGCAAAAGTGCAAAATCTGCCTGTTCGTTGTGGGGTTTTTGTGGGCATTGCAAACTGTGCAGAAGGCAGTCTCTTTCACAAGTCAAAAATGAATAAAAATGGCATTCCCACAAACGGGCCAACCGCTTGAAAAAGGGACTGAAACCAATTGGGGGGGGTGTCCCGGCTGACTCATAATACATTCAAATCGAATCAAATCTTTATCACGGTCACAGACCAGCATAATGGTCACACGTTAAACGGAGGGGCTAACTCAAGCCTCCCTGTCCAGGAGCAGTCTACCGCGCCAAATACCGCCCTGCTTTCTCTCTGCCTGGCGTGAATTCGTCGGCTTTTCTAAGGACTTCTCCCCTCCCCGCCGTTGGATCGGGGTCTTCCCCCGGGGTGCAATTTTCTTGGATAGAGCACTTGATTCCGAGGGTTGGGCTGGAGATGAGAGGAGGACGACCCATGGGGACCGGAGGAGCGAGGCAAGAATAGTGACTTGCTTTGTCCATCAAATTGTTCTGCTGCCTTGATCAATTCTAATAATAACCAAAGAATTGCTATTAGATATTAGAAGGGCTGGGGGGCGCCCGTCAAAAATCAAGCCTCATTGGACCGGTCGCCAGCTCCGACCCAGCGGGATATTGCTTGCAGCCACCGCTGGGCCTCGTCCAAAGCGACGGATGAATTGAACGGCGCGGCTGAATTCTTCTCCTCTGCCAAATTGCAAATGCGTTAAAACCTCCGGAGACCATCTGATTGGCAGCCCCTTGCTGAAGCAGCCCCCTCCCCCGAAATCCGGGCCACTCGCCCGCCCGAACATCCTTTGCTGGTCTGGCTCCCTTCCACCCCCGCTAGAAGCTCATTCCCCAGGAAACCAAGTTTGGGGGTGCTTCGTCTTCCGCACTTGAAGCCCCCCCCCGGCGGGTGGCGTGGGCTGCCAGAGAAACACTGCCAGATGCACCCTCTTGCGTGAAGCCAGCGAGGAACCTTCCAGCTTCAGCACTGTGGACAGCTCCCGGGGGCGCCGAGACGTTGCTCTCCCGTCAAACTGGTGAGGTCAACCATGGAGCGGGTCCGCTGGAGCACGGTGGCCCTTCTCTTCTGCCTGTTCTTACTGGCCCAAGGAGAGCCGGCTGGCCAAGCGCTCCAAGAACTGCCGCTTAAACACACGTACCCGGTGCACGAGAAGGAGCTGGTGAGTAGCCGAGGCTTGGTGGCGGGATGGGTTGCGGGCTGCCACGGGGGAGAACCCCGAAGGAGATGAATGACGGGCTGCTTAAACAGTCGCACGGCATGGATTGCTCAGAAGGGCAACAGAGAGACCCGGTCCCCCCTTGGTGGTGCCCATTCCCACATGCATAAAAAGGAGGACGGTGCCAGAAACTCCCTAGGAATAAGGTCCCCACCAAAGCGGAGAAATAGACCTAACCCCGCATGTGTGGAAGGGCAGCGCCACACATCTCAACCAGAGGGACAGGTCAAGCCTTTTGTGACCTGGGCCGCTGTGGAGAGGCGGCTAGGGGATGATGGGTGCTGTAATCCAGCGCGCCCAGAATGTGCCAAATTAACGACGGCTGTTTTGAACAATTCCGATCCAGAGAGCCTTAGCGAGCGACTAGGATAAATCTTGTCTCGGGGGAAGATTTTTTAAAGGGGATTTGGAAGGGTTTTCCTCTCCTTCTTAGTAGTTTAGCAACTTCAGCAGCAAGAGCCGCGTCCGAGACAAATCACCGGAGACATTTTTAGCCGCAGTCGGGCGAATCCACGTCCTCCGTTCGGGCAAACTCGGAAAATAGGATGCGTTGGGAGAGCCCCCGTTCCATTAACCCTGGACGAGCGTGTTACGCAACAAGGGAGTAATCTTTATTTGGCATGTTGGGCTGAAAGGGGTTTGATTTCAGGAGCACGGCGTTTTAAGAACCTCGTTGCATTTCCTCGGGCAGGCAGGGTGGCGGCACGGAGCCTCCACGTTCAGGGGCACTGTACCTTGCCCCAGTTTCTAAGGCACAAAGAATAAGGGGAAAGGACGATGGGCTTTCCCTTTGGGGGCAATGGGGGGGGCTGTCGGTGGGCCTTAAACCGTTTGCTATGTTTAACCTATTCCAGCTGGAAGAACTCCAGGAGGTGCTGGAGAAGCTGCAGCATAAGAAGGTTTCTCCTTGGGAGAAGAAATTCAACCAAGTGCCCAAGGTAATGGGGAGGGGGCTGCCCCACAAGTTAGGGGGGCATCTGCATGACTGCTCCATTTCTGATACCCTTGCGACAGTCCAGAGGCTGAGCACGACTCGTGCTTGCACAGGAAACCAGATCCCAGAATCTTAAACTTGGAGGTACCCCTGAGGTCATCTAGTCCAGCCCCGTTTGGCACGGGGTTCTAGCTGCTGTCGTCAGGCGACAGCTGAAACAAGCGGGCTCCCTTACACCCTGCTCCGCTTTAGCCTAACCTCTGGGAAAGAGAACCCACCCTATCAACCGCCCGCCCCTATCAAGAGCAAAGGCGAAGAAAGGGGGCAGAGACCCAGGGGGATGGGGACTCACCTTCTCCCCCTCCCTTCCAGTGCTCCTTCGGCGACCCCTGCGCCATCCGAAAAGGCGCCCGCATCGGCAAGCTGTGCGACTGCCCCCGCAGAGCGGCCTGCAACGCCTTCCTCCTCAAATGCTTGTGATGCACGATTCTCGGCCCGTCGCCCGTCCGCAACTCGGTTTCCTGCTTCTCTGCAATCTGTCGCTCTGGGGATGGGATGGGGGGGTGGGGTGGTCAACGGGCGCCCTCTTGGCTGGGACCCTGGAGCCGGCTTTGGGAGTAATAAAGGAGAATTCCTGAGCATGTCTAGAGGGCATTTTCTTCCCCTCGAGGGCTTCCGGGGCGGCAAGAAGGCTTTTCGGAAGCGAGGGTGGAGAAGCGGGTTTCTGAGTTTGCTCCCCGCTGGGCGGGGGTCAGGATCTGATCTTTGGAGGGCGGGAGGCGTCTTCTCAATCCGAACACTTTTAATTCTGAATATAAAGCATACACACAGACGGCCAATTCTCCCCCACTTTGGGATCCAGACGCTCCCCTAAACATTTGAGGGTATATGCTGACTTGGCCTGTCATCTGAAGCCAGGCGTGGTTGGCCTCCAAGGTTCACCTCCAAACGTTTGGGATAAGGGGAATTCTAATCTGCGTTCGCGCACACAACGCTTATCCCGGGTTCTAGAATGAACGCCTTTTCTGGGTTTGTCTCGAGCCACTGACCCACAAGCCCAGCTGGGTTTGCCCCCTCCGTGCTGCAAAAGACCTAACCCAGCCCCACTTAGCATCCTGTGTGAATGCAGAGGTTGGGTTTATAACTGATCTGGTGAGGGAGGTTTGCTTGGCTCCCAACACCCATTTTCCCTGCTCTTCGCTCTATCCTTTTACCCCAACGTCGGGCAGCTGGTGACCCTTTCTAAGTTGCCTTCAATTACCACCCCGCAAGACGGCAAGGCTGATTCTTCACCCAGAAGCTTCGCCCCCCAGGGAACCCCAGCCCCAAATTTCGAAAGACAGCCAGTCGCCCACTCCTCTGGCGAGACGCTCAACGGGAAAGTCTTTTAATCACAAGTGGGAGAAAACCGATTCACCGCCAGGGCTGGTACAGAGAAGTGAGGAAGGAGGCCTGTTCAGTTCACACACAAACTTCTAGCGACAGGGCTTAAATAACAGCAACAGGTCAAAGTTCCAGGGGGGAAAAAAGGGAGTCAGGATTGCACGATTAAAAAGCCGGATCAGGCCCAGAGATGAAGTCCAAGCAAAGGATCTGGGAGGGGGGCAAATGCCACGCGTCTCCCCAAAGCAGGAGAGGTGCCCACATTTTGCCACCACCCTGAAGAGTGAAGCACCCCCAGTCCACGCAGCACCCTCTCCCCCTGGCGATGGAAAGCAGGGGAGGGTGGTCTTGACCGAGGGCATGAGGTTGGTCCATTCTCCCACACGGCAATTCTGGATCCGTCCCTCTCCGCTTCCGCTTGCCAGAATGAAACCACCTCCCGGCGACTAAATGGATTCGATCTGCTTGCGCACTTTCTCCAAAGCCTTCCCGTCAAGGACCCGTTGCCGACATACCACCAGCAGGGCAAAGACGGCGGCCGCGCCAAGCATGGCGCCCTCAAACTTCCAGAAGATCCGCGTCTCCATCTCCACGGAGCGGCAACTGCGGGGAGAAAACCGGGGTGATCTCAGCAAGGGGGATGACCGGCGCTCTGGGCCAAGAGCAGCTCAGGGCGGGGGTCAGACTAGAAGACCTCTGAGGTCCCTTGCAAGCCTTTGACTCTATGACAGGCAGATCCCAGCCACAGCTTGCTCACAGATTTGAGCCTTACCACCGCATGCCACACGCCCACGGGGAGGCCTCTTGCGTATCGCCCCCCCATCTGTCTAATCATTGCCAAAATAGATAATCGGTCCCCTTATCGGTCCCCGAAAGCGGGCAATGTTTTTTCCAACAGGGACGAAGCAAAGGAAAACGCCTTTTGCTCTGAGGACCAGATTTGCAAACTGCAAACAGCTGGAGAAAATTCCACTTTAGTACAGAGAAGCCGGAAGCAAGGGGGGTCCAGGGAAGTCTGTGAAGCAGCGAGAATGGAGGGCGAACGTGCTACAAAACGCATCTCCGCCTAGCAAACGTCCCCACCCTCCTGAACGTTGCACCCACCTCTTGAACTCCCCCTTCTTGGATGCCCCGCAGTTGATCTGCTCGACAAAGCCGGTGACGCCGCATTCCAACATGGTTTTCTACGAGCGAGAGGACACGAGTTTAAGGATCGGTAAGGGGTCGCGGAGCTCCCACTCTTAGCGTTTTGCCTACCGGAGATTTGCTTCATAGCGCCGTCCAAATTAGGATGGGAACAACTCCCGCCCGCTTGGACAGCTTTGGGTTCGGCTAGCCGAGGAATCGGCGGGAATCAGTTTGGGTTGGGGTGGGATAAGAAAGGCAGTAAATAATAAACTTGGCAGAAACCAGATTTCGGAATTGCATTTGGAAGGGGCAGAAAAGCAACGTATGCCAGTCGGAGGAACCAGCCCCACGGATTTCCTGTTCTCTGACAATCTCTGCGTGCAGAACGTGTTCGTTATTTTTATGATTAGATTTCTATCCTGGGTTTCTGTATTTATATTTACATCTATAGGTCAACTCGAGGCAGGGAATGTACCCAATACTCTTAATACTAATAGTTTGGAGTTGAACGTGGCCATTTCAAATGATCCCAGCTTGTAACAAAACTCACGTGTCCTGAGATCTCTTTCCAAATTTCACCTGTTTCAAGCAGCAGCGTTTCCCGGTCAGAAAAAAAGTATCTAAGCCCAGGAACAAAAGGCCCATGTTCCAAAAGTTTTGTTTCAAGGCTGGGGGGAAAACACTCTTTTTTTTTGGTGATGATTTCTGGCCAAATATTTCTAATTTAGCTGTTCAGGCGGCTGGTTTAAATGGGGCCTTTTTTCCTCCGAGTTGAAAGAAGACATTTCCCATTTCGTGCAGGTCTCCCTCCTAAGGTGATGCTGATCAAAGGCCCTCTCTGTAAAGGTCCATCCTACCGAGATCCTCATATTCCAATGAGGGAGCCTGTCGCCTCTCTGCAGGGGACGTATTTTCAGCCTTGCCGCAAGCCAGAGAGAGGCCAGAAGGGACGGGCAAGGGATGCACACGTTTCAAGCACGCCCAAGGCTTGCACCTCCAGGCACGGCCCTGGCTATCCTCTCTTGGCACACTGGGCCCAGACCCCCGCGAAACACTCCCCCCAGACTCAGGCCCACTTACGATCTGGAAAGTCGTGCAGGGAGCACACTGCGTCGTCACCACGAAATCCTCCATCCGCCAGCACGGGGTGGTGCCCGGCAAACTAGCTGCAGGAAAGCCAGACAGGACAGTGGCATGGCAGTGCCCCTGGGAGGCGCCCCGAGGCCCCAGCCGGACGGAGGGGACGGGACAGGACGGGGCGCTCGCCCGTCCGCCCCAGCCGTGCCCCCTCGCCTGCGCCAAGCGCGCCATCCTTACCTGGGCCTTTTCCGTCGCTCTCCGGCACCACCTCGGCTGACCTGCAAGACGGCCAAGAAACGGAGAGGTTTGTGGCCGGCAGGGAAGGGGGCAGCCCCCCACCCAGGCCCACTTGGGCCCCCCTCCATTCCCCCCTATTTTGGCTGCGCGGCTTGCGCCCGCCTTCCGCCCTGCCCTCTTACCTCTTTGCTCGTTTGGCAGCATTTAATTTACTTGTAATGTAATCATCAGGACATTATTTGTTTTTTTATTCCTATTTATTGATATTTCAAATTTGGCCCCGCCCATCTCGCTGTTATTATCAATGGTCCTTGCTATGGGAAGCGTCCTTTAACGCTGAACGGGGGAGGCAGCCTTCCAGTAACGAACCTGGGAAACCTCTGGCGGCTAGGTTGGCTGGACTACACCTCCCATCATCCCCAGCCACCCCGAAAAGCCCTAGAGAGGAACTGGGAAGGGCCACTGGGCTCCTTCCCACCCAAAAGGCTTGCACTACAGCTCTCATCATCCCCCCGGTTGACCTCAGCGTCCGCCTGAGCACGATGGGAGTTGTAGTCCAACCCATCCGGCAAAGGGGCAGCTGGTTGGGGAATATTGGCCCTCGAGAAAAAAACCCCCTCTAAAATGACACAAAGGCCGCCCCCTGCCCCCCTGCCCCCCGGGGAATCCCTTACCGCAAAGGGGCAAGCACGAACCCCAAAAGCGCCCCCAGAGCCAGGCGCCATCTTGGCCCCATCCTCGCCCAGCACTTCCGCCTCACTCGCGGGGTCTTGCGGTGCATTCTGGGAAGAGGGACGGGCGCCACCGTGCGCACGCGCGGGGCTGGGTTTGCGTAGGCGGCGGACTGCGAGGGGAACGCAAAGGGCTCAGTCCGTTTGGTTCACCGGAGACACTTCCGGTCTCCAATTGCAGCCGGGACGAAGAGGGTGGTGCGGGACACGCAATATATTCCTATATATATCTATATATATTCATAGGTATTCATATATATCTATTGGGTTATATACAGTAAGTAAATATGAATATACATATAAGCATTTGCATTGTTGAGAAAGACTTCCCTTCCCTCCCCAATAAAGTCTTGATTTGGGGATGGCGTAGTGAATCCTGAAGTGTGCAGAAAGATGGACTTGATGACCTCTTAGGCTCCTCCCAACTCAATGAATCCCCTAATGGGGACCTGGGAATAGTAAAGTTTTTCCTCCCAGAAGCGGAAAAAAAACCCAACTTCTTCACTGTTTATTTTTTTTTCCTCACCCCAAAATTACTCCTTAAATATCTCTGGATACTACAGAATCAGTTCCGTTGTGTTGTTCCGAACATAAAATCTAACCTAGAGATCCCAGTAAAGCAAAAGTTTTGAAAGGGAAAAACAATCGGAGCATCCGAGTGGAAATGCGGGAAAGGCACGTTCCTCGATGCCCTGCGTGTTAAATGGGAAATTAAGCACGCTCCTTTTGACTCTTTTATTAAGATGCTGCGTTTTTTAAGTGCCAGGACTTTTCTGGGCAAAAACATGAGAGAAATGAAAATCGCTAGGCTCCCTGACTATTTAACCATCAACTTTGGGCGAAGCTGTTTGGAAGTTTAAATTAAACCTCTGCGGTCCCATGTTGGCAGCCAGGAGGAGAAAAAGATTCAAATGGGGGGAAAAAAACCCCAACCTTTGAAGGTTTGGCAGTGGCTGGGAAGGCCAGGAGCAGACGCTTGAGAGCCAGGGAAATCGGGGCCCCGCAGACTCACCCAGGGTTGCCCCGTTCGTCCTCCAGAGGCAATCAAAGGAGCTGGGACGAAAGGCAGGTTTTGGGGTGCCGCTGCTGAAAATCAGGGCACCCCTGAAAAGCCTTGGCAAAAGAGCCTCCTTGCAAACGGAGAGGTTGCAAGATGTCTCATAGGCCGCCCTGGAAAAGGGGGTTTGGGAAGATGAAGTAAAGGGAGGATGGGGGCCACGGAAAGGCTTGGGGGGCACATGGGCAGGGTTTGGGGGAGTCTCTCCCTCCCTCTGCAAGGGACGAGACAGAAGTGCCCGCCTGAACGACCGAAGACTCCCCCCCCCGGTGAATTGAGAGAATCAGTTTTCAACACACCGATATCCGGAAAAACTGCAAATATTTAATAGTCTTCACAGATGGATAAAAGGCCAGCGATCCCCCAACGCGCGACGGTGTCCTTGCGGGTGCCGGATGGCGTTCCGGGCTTCCACCCACCCAAAGTGCGGAGAATCCCGGCCGGCAGAAGCAATTAAAAAAAAAAAAAGATTTTCTCCCTCTCCTGTAGGAAGATCTGGGTGCGAATCAGAGCCCTTCCTATGGCTGTTGAAGACGCCGCAGAGCAACGGGGCCCCGGGCAGAAGTGAACGTGGATCCCCTAAAGTGTCTGGTGGTCCCAGGGATTTGGGGCTGACTTCCCCAGTGAGAACCCCCTCCCCAATTTTTAAACGTCTCCCTTTGCTCTGGGACCCCTCCCTCCCAAAACGCCTCCCTCCCTTTCTGCAAGTGCAACGGTTAAGAGGCAGGGAGCCCCCCACGGAAGAAGAAGGGGGATCGGTCTCCAAGCCCTTTCGGGATCCAGCCCGGAGGGACTCGGAGTCTCAAGGGTGGGAGAAGGATGGGGGAAAGGCCAGAAAGGGCCCCCCGCAAGCCGGATGGCCGGGACAGGAGGGGGGTGATGGGGCATGTCCCAGCCGGTGGGCCCCCCGGCTACACCACCGAGCACTTCGGGCTGCTTTTCGGCGAGGCTTTCAGTTCCAGAGGCCGCTTGGGGAGTTGAGCCTGGAGGAAGAAGAGGCCGAGTCAGAAGCTGGTGGACCGTCCCTGGTTCAAGGAGACGGAGGAAGGGATGGTGATGGAGGAGGAGGAGGAGGAGGAGGAGGAGGAGGAGGAAGAAGAGGAAGAAGAGGAAGAAGAGGAAGAGGAAGGAGAAGAGGAGGAGGAGAGGAAGAAGAAAAAGTAGAAGGAGGAATGACAAGAAGAAAGAGAAAAAGAAAAAGGAGAGGAGAGGAGAGGAGAGGAGAGGAGAGGAGAGGAGAGGAGAGGAGGGGATGATGGAGGAAGAGGAAGAAGAAGAAAGAAGAAGAACCAGGGCTAGATTTGGCCACATTTTGCAGACTCTTTTAACCCCCCCCCCCCCGTTCTTCCCACATCTGGCACTCACTGACTTCTTGATCGATTTGAGAAGGATGTCACGGGCCAAAGTATTGAAAGCCTGCAGGGGGAGAAAAAAAAGACCCGGGCTTCCATAATTTTGCGGTCAGCCATTTATTACTTCAGGAAGTCATTGCTTGTGATTGGCCCCCAGAAGAAGAGAGAAACTGGGAGCGTCTTCCCAGATTGGGTTAACGGGCTCTGCCCCAATAAAGCAGCCCCCCGGCCATCCCTGCGGGGTTGGTCTCTTCACCTGGCCTGCCTCAAAGGGCTGGCTATCCCTCCACCCTGCCTGGCCGAATCCCCAAACCAGCCAGCCAAGGATTGCTAATATCCTGCAGCCCAGGGACAAACGGGGTCTGGGAGCTAAATGCATGGGGGGGGGGTATGTTGCAGGGGTCCCCAGGCCAGCAGACCACTCACCTCCTCCACATTCAAGCTGGACTTGGCGCTGGTCTCGAAGAACTTGATCCCGTGCTCCCTGGACAGCTGCAGAGGGTGGAGGAAGGAAGGAAGGAGGGAAGGAGAGAGGGAGGGAGGGAGGGAGGGAGAAATCACAGAGTGGCCACCTCTCCAACCGAATTCCTCCCTTCCCTGAATTCAGGGCTGCTAGATCTGCTTCCAAGCAGAGCCAAGGGCTTGGAGGTCATTTGGGGTCATAAAAGAAAGCATGACAAGCCACGCCCTGGCGGGTGGCAGGCAGAAACCACCAGGGAGAGAAGTGGAGAAGGGCGAGGGGGTGGGCCAACTCTGCCAGCTTCCAGCCCCAGCTCTGCCTGCCCTCCCTCTCCCTCCCCGGGCTCAGCGCCTCTCTGCAGGCAAAGCGGGATCCGTTCAAAGGCGTTTGCAACGCAGGACGTCGGGCAATGCACCGATTCTTCCCCCCGCCCCCGGCTGGAAATGCAAAGCAAAGGGCGATCCTAAGAGCCGGCAAGGGCGAATGCCGCCCCCACCCCCGGCTCCCTCCTGCCTCCGATACCTTCTCGGCTTGGTCCCGGGGCACCTTGCGCTTCAGCTCCATGTCGCACTTGTTCCCCAGCAGCAGACGCTCCACCCCGGCCGAGGCGTTCTGGGCCAAGGGAATTGCCGAGAGAGGCGGGCTCATTATTACCGTCCACCAGAGGCCCCCCCAAATGGGCCACTCCCTCTCTCTTTTGGGGAAGGGGAATCCCCCCCATTGCACAGATCAAACGACGACACCCCCACCGGTATTTTCCCTTATTTCTGGTCGGGCCGACCGGTTTCCTAACCAAATCCCCTGCGGGATATGGCCACTTTTCTTCCTGTACGTTTTTGCAGAGTTACTTCTTTGCCTGGCAAAGGTGCAGGGTCGCCCATCTCACGTCCGTGACTGTGAGCGGCGTATAAACACACCCACACCCACACCCACACCCAGCCATACAAGAATTAGTACAAGAGGCTCTCGTATCCTTGACAGGCCTTCCCAGCTGGGAAATTGAGTTTGGAGACTTTGCAGCCCTTGTTATTTTTCACTGGGACAACGGAGAGCCTGCGGGGGCACACGGGCGCCGCGTTGCCGACCCTTGCTGTTCTCCTTCCTGGGGCCGCTGCAATGCCTCTATCTAGGCGCTAGAGGGCAGACCTCACGGTCTTTGGCAATCGCCCGGTCACCCCCTCTGTTCAGGGCGATGCCGGCCTTTGCCACGAGAGTGCAGCATTTGCCATCCTTTGCCATTTCAGAATCTGAATCCAGAATGGATGAAACAGAGGATGGGGGGGGGAGGGGATCCCCGGGGCAGAAAATTATGGGGAGGGGGGGTCCAGGGGCTGCAGACAGCCTCCCCTCCGGAGCCCGTCTGCTTCCGAAACCCTCGCCCCCAGCCCTGTTTGGCACCACGCGCCCACCTCTTTGATGCTCTTCATCCAATTTTGAATGTTCTCAAAGGATTTCTCGTCCGTGATGTCATAGACGAGGATGATTCCCTAAGGAGGAAATGGGGGTTAGGGCAGGTTGGGGGGCAGCCGTGGAGAGGGACCTCTAGACGCCAGCCTTCCCATCCTGCTTCTGCGATGCGTCACACTGACCCCTGAACTTGGTTTTTTTTTCCTCCTCCCCCCCATCCCTTCTTCCTCTTGTGTTGTTTCCCTTCACTCATATGCCCACTTCACAAACGATATTTTAGGCAACAGAGTGGTAGGGGGAAAAAAATTCTCTGAACCCAATTCATAACAGCCCAATCAAAAGTCCTAAACTGCCTGGATCGGTCCCCTTCATGCGTCTGGCACCTCTGCAACAGCTTGGCAATGCGGGAACCCTGATTTCGCTAAGGGGTGAGGAATGGAAGGCCCTTTTGCATGCAGTGGGAGAGACAAATAAAGCATGCATCTAGTCCTCAGTGTTTGTGGGGGGTGATGGAAGCTAAAAACGAAGATTTCCGATGCGAGAAAGCCGCATTTCTGTCTCCTCTGCAGGGCTTGAATCGCCTTACTTCTTCGTGCTTTCGGACCACTAAGATTAAAATCCACCTTTCGGCATTTCAGGATTTTATTGGTCTGAAAGCACACGCTGGATCTCGCCTGGGTCTCTCCTCCGGGGCCACAAAACACCCCAGCTGCTGCCCGCCGAAGACGGTGCCCACCGAAGATGCTCCCCCCAGACCCCTCAAGGGACGCCCAGCCAAGGGGGGGCTCTGGGGGTGGCAGTCCCCTTACCATGGCTCCTCGGTAGTAGGCGGTGGTGATGGTCTTGAAACGCTCCTGCCCTGCCGTGTCCCTGCAAGGGAGACCACAAGGGCTGTGTGAATGGTCACTCTGTCTTGAAAAATTCACTTTCTAGGCCAGTGTTGCTCGACCTCGGCCCCTTTAAGACGGGTGGACTACAACTCCCAGAATTCCCCAGCCAGCCATGCTGGCTGGGGAATTCTGGGAGTTGTAGTCCACCCGTCTTAAAGGGGCCGAGGTCGAGCAACGCTTCTCCATCCCGTGCATGATTGTACAAGATTCCCACACGTTTTTTGGTTCCTAAACAGATCTTTTTACAACTTGCCCAAACATCCTTTTCTTCAAAGCCCGGCTTTGAAATGCAACTCCCCCCTCCCGGGACGTTGCACCCCCCCTTCCGACTCCCCCCTCAATCATCCCCCTTCCTTTTGCACAGTCCCCCCCCCCAAAAAACAGACGGGAAATCTGCTTGTTCACACAAGCACTCACCACACTTGCAATTTGATCCTTTTGCCCTCGACTTCCACCGTCCGGATTTTGAAGTCAATCCCTGCGTGGAGGAGGGGGGAGAGAAGCAGCGTTGGGGGGTACGCACGGCTTGCCCCCCCGGCCCGGTGGAATAATTTCCGGCTGGTCCTGAGTTTGGGGGGCCCCTCTCCAATGCCATCAGGGGGGCATTTCCCAGCCGTGTTGGAGGCGCCAATCTTTGGGGCGCCGAATCAGAGCTCTGTCGTGAAGCTTAGCCCCGACGTCTAAAACTCCGCGAAGATTCTAGTCCTCATGGTGTTTGGGTTTTTTTTTTTAAAAAAACGGGGGGCTGATTGAAAGGGAAAATGGGACATTCCTTTTGACCAAGTCTTCAGTCTGACTTGCTTGGGTTAAAGGCACCCCAAGGCCTCTTCCACCCCAATGGGGACCCCGGGAATGGAAGAGTGGGGGTCCCAATGCTCCCCAAAGACACATTCCCTCCAAAGCAGCGGCTTCTCATCATCCCAATTCTTCGAACCGTTGCAAAGGGGCGAGAAGCGCAAATATCAGGGGGGTTCCCCCTTCCCGGGCTGGCCGGCCAGAGCCAGACCCTCGGGGGACCCTGCCTTGCCCCCTTCCTCCGTCAGGGCGGTCCAGGGGGTTCCTCCTTCCCAGCCCATCCTCCCCAGTCCGCTGCCGGCTGGTGGACGTGCAGGACGTCAGAGGGGGGGGAGAGCCCGGGATGCGAGGGACTGGCAGCCGGGCGGGGAGGAAGCGGAGGGAGGCCAGCACTGCCCCCCTGCCCCAGACGCCGGGCAGCAAGCGGCCGATCCTGCTTTTTGGGGAGCCGGGGAGGGTCCCGGGGGCGGGGCAGCCCCCTCCTCACCAATGGTGCTGATGTAGGTGCCGCTGAAGCTGTCTTCGGAGAAGCGGATGATGAGGCAGGTCTTCCCCACCCCGCTGTCCCCGATCAGGAGCAGCTTGAAAAGGTGGTCGTAGGATTTGGCCATCGCTGCCGGGGGTCCGGCCCGGGCACCTCTCCTCCCCGGGGCTGGGCTGGGCTGTGACGTGGGGAAGGGGCGCCTCGCCCGTCCTGGGAAAAAGCAGAGCGAGCCACTCAGGAGCCGGGAAGAAACTTTGGGGAGGAGGGGCTGAAGTTTTCCTTCTTTCTTTCTTTTTTTTTTTTTTCCTCTGCCCTCCTCTCCCTGCCCTCCTCTTCCTCCTTCGTCCCCGCCGGGGCCGCCCAAACCACTCCCCCAGCAGCTGGGCGGCCGGGCCGGGCCAGAAGCAGCCCCCCCAAGGCAGGGAGGGGTTGACCCCTGACTCAGAAGGGGGGAGGAACCATCATCCACCGCTGGGTCCCTGGGAGTCCCAGGCGCTTCATTCATTTGCAGAGGAACGGGAAAGGGCGCCTCTGAGCATGGGCCAAGTGCCTTCTCCTGGCGGAGGAGGGAGGGAGGGCAGCCTGGTGCAAACATCCCTGCCCACGGGGGTGGGGGGGGCTGACTTGCCACCTCTTCTTCCTGGCCACATCCCTTTTTGGAACCAGGGCTAGAAATGTAAATTATAGGAGGGTTTTCCAAGGATGAAACGTGGAGAGGAAGAGGAGGAACGGGGTGGGGAGGAAGATCTCAGCCCGTGATCCCCGCGATTTAAAGGGATTTAAATTCAAGCGACACGTCGGGAATTATCGACTTATTGCAACGGGTAAGCGACCTGTCGACATCCGTCGGTCAGAACCCAGCGACGTCTTTCTTGGCATTTATTTGAATGACGGGCAAGAAACTCAACCCTTCCTTTGTTTAAAGTTATTTAAATTCACAGGCCGCCCCATTCCGAGGGGCTCCGGGCAGCGCACAAAACTAGAGGGGGAAGAAAGCATAAAAGCTGCGGGCAACGTTGGAACGGGCGGCAGCCCAGGTTAAAATGATCAGCCAAAGAGAACGGGGGCCTTCGACAGTTGATCAAGGTCAACTCCCCCCAGGCCCGGGACCAAAGCCAGGTTTTCAAGGTTAATGGAACTGCCATGTCCAGGAGCAGTCTACCTCAGACTTGAAAGGGTCGCTATCTCCAGCTGCCTGCAGGCGAAGCCAGCTTGGTCTAATCCAGGGAACGGTTAGCCTCTCTTGTTTCCTCCCTTCGGCAAATCTGTTTGACCTCCATGTGGACTGCTGAGTTGCTCAGGGATTTGACTGGGGGCAAGCCATGCAAGGGTGAGATTCCCACGGTCAAAAGACCTCTGCTGGTCTTTGGGCAGGCTGGCCGGGCTGGACAAAAACTTTGCTCTGCTACCGAAGCCCGGGAGATGCCAGCCCGGGTTCAAATCCTGTCTTAAGCACTGAGCTCAGTCCCACCTCACAGGAGTGTCGCTGGGGTAGAAGGAGAGCTCCTGGAGGAACCTTTGAGGACTAGAAGCTTGGCTTCTCATGGCGCGAGCCCCAAGCAAAGGGCAGGTAGTTTTGCGGTTGGGAACCTGTTGGGACCCATGAGGACTAGGGCCTTGGTTTGTCCTTAGGGGAAGGGCAAGCGTTGACTGGGACGATGGGGCATCTGCAGCGCCCCAAGTGTGTGTGTTGGGGACAGCCAGGCATCAACCTCTTTTTCAGCACAGCCTACCCTGCAGGGCTGTGGGGAGGACAAGAGGGAACAGAAACCGCGCCGCTCGCCCTGCCGTTGGCGCCGACGGATCCCTCTCAAAATGGCTCCCCAAAGGGGAAAGGGCTGCCCTTCCCAAGAGGGCGGCCACGCAGGCCCTTGCCTCACAAGATGGCGGCCTGCTGGCGCGCGTTGCCCCGCCCCGCCCCGCCCCGCCCCTTCGCTCGACCTTCCCCTCAAGACCGCCCCAAGATGGCTCCTTCCCCGGGCCAGCCAGGCCGAAGCGGCCCCCTGGCGGACTTCCGCCCGTGCGGGAAACCCCGGAGCGGATATAGCAGTCTCTCTTTCCGGTCTGCCTCCTTTTCGTCCGCGGCTGCCTCCACGCGAACATGCCGGTGAGTCTTTCCCGGGCGCGGCCGCCGGGCCCACCCTCCCCCCGGTCGCCCCGTGCTCGGGGGCCCGCCGGCGGCGCGGGGGCCTCTCCGGGGCGCCGCGCGGGCCCCCCGGGCTCGCCCATGCCGCCTGGCCGCGGCGCGGCGCCTCAAGATGGCGGCCTGGGGGCGGAGGAGCCTCTGGGAGGGCAGGGCCGCGAGCTCGCCTCGGCCGCGGCCGCGGCCGGCGGGCCCCGCGCTGAGCGCCTCTGTCCCCGCAGCTCGCGAAGGACCTGCTGCACCCGTCCCCCGAGGAGGAGAAGCGGAAGCACAAGAAGAAGCGCCTGGTCCAGAGCCCCAACTCCTACTTCATGGACGTGAAGTGCCCAGGTGGGGGGCGCCTCCCGGCACGCCGAGCAGCGGGCGGCGGGTTGCCGGCTCGCGCCGGGCGCGGGGTTAGGACGCTTTCCGTTGCGCGGGGGCCCGCGGCCGGCCCCCCTGCCCGAGAAGCGCTGCGCGGGTGCTTCGGCACGCCCCTTCCCTGGCGCCGTCCGGGCTGGCCTCGGCCTCCCCGCTCCAGGGCGGCACGTGGGAACCCGCCGGCAGCGCCTTTTGGCGGCACCGAGGGCTTCGCTGCTCCAAGCGCTCCCGACAGGTCCTGCTATCTGTGGGACCTTGCGGGAGGACCGCGGCATGGCTCGGGCGATGCCCGAACGTTGTACCCCTAACGAGGGCAGGGGAATCGGGGAGGAGGCGCGGCTGGGAAGGAGAAGGGAGAACCCAACGCGCTGGGAGCAGAGATGCTCCGGCGAGGTGTCCGGGGGGGACTTTAAGGCAGCAGGTCCTTACAAATGTCAGAGAAATGCCTTTTGCTTCCCGCTCTAGGCTGCTACAAAATCACCACGGTTTTCAGTCACGCCCAGACAGTCGTGCTGTGTGTCGGCTGCTCGACCGTGCTGTGCCAGCCCACTGGAGGAAAGGCGAGGTTGACAGAAGGTGAGCGTTGGGGGGCATCTTAGGGGTGGGAGGACGGACAGTCTGGCTTTAATGACACAAGGATGCCAAGCAGCGATTTCAAGCCTTTTTTCCAAGGTGAATCTGACTCAGCAGCCCATTTTTAACCGATGAGGTCATAGGAATGTGGATAAAAATGGCTCTTCTGTTTTCTTCCCAGAAGCACAGGGCGCCCTGGGAAGGTGCTGTGGACCTCCTGGCCATGCTCACCGTTTGCGTTTTCTCCTTGCAGGATGCTCCTTCAGGCGAAAGCAGCATTAAACAGTGGACACTTGCACAGGATGGGTGGGGCTATGTGCACAGTCGCTGGCTGTGATTCTGGTGATCTCAAGAGCACGAATAGAGTATATGCAACGAAGCGAGAAATGTAGTTGTGTTACTGTGGAGGGCTCTAGTTGCTACCAATGGCTGGGGAGTAGGGTTAACCCTATAGCTATGGCACTGTCCTTGTAGTCTCACCCATTTGACTCAATAAATTTTGGATATAAAGGCAATCTGTCGTCTTGTGTGTTGGGTGTGCGAATTGCCGGAGTGACGTCTGCCCCTGCCTCAGATGGTTCTGAATTGAGCTATCCCTGAAAGTATACTGTGGTTTAATTCTGACTCTTTGGGAATCTGGTTAAATATGGAAACGAGCAGGGTTGAGCTCGCTCTAAATTTCATGCAATAAGTTGGCTTCTGTTCTTTGAGGAAGTCAACTCCGCCGGTCCCCAGAAGCAAGCCGGTTGAGTTGCAGATAGCGTGGTGTTTCCCTTCCCCTGTAAGGATGACACTCGCCACGTAAAGTTCATCGGTTTACTTGTTTCACATTCTTCTAGAAGTCACCTTCGTACGCTCCACAGCCAGGCCTGAGTCCTGTTCCTTAGGCTGGAAGGGTGGTGCGTAGCACTTAGTGGAGAATAGAGGTACCCTAGATGGAAAGGGAAGGGGCTTGAGAACTAACAAAAAGGCGTATATCCACTTGCACTCATCTTGGGGGGAAATGGAACTTGCTAGCTAGTCATGGCTGCAACTGGATTTTATCTCTGCTTCCCATTTAAAACATCTTAAAAGCAGTTTACAGTTCGAGCTCAGAGAAGCTGAAAACCAATGAATTTTGAGGACTGAGAAAATTGCTTCTCCATATTCAGTCTGCTGGTGCCTGCCCGTTTTCAAAAATTCTCAGGTGCTTAAGACCTCAAAAGGTGTAAGGACTACATTCCCAGAATTTGGGCTCAGGCTGGGGATTCTGGGTGTCTTCCCAGTCTGCGCCCAGTGGCTTTCTGGAAACTCACCTTCATGCGTTGTGGCCGAGGTGGGAACGTAGACCACTGGGACAGTCTGAACTCTGTTCAGGAAGGCATTATAGGCTGCAAGGATAGGATAATACTGGTTTGTTCCAGGCTCAACCTTCGTGACATCTGGAAATACTGAACTGGAGCAGCCTTCTGGATCTAGTGCCATCCAGATCACTTAAGGGGAGGTTGACTTTGTGCCATCCTTAGGCTTAGCTTACTCATGGTCCCGGCCAGCCCACTGGACTTACTGAGAAAGATGACCATGGTGGATGCTAGGACCGCGAAGATGGTGAAGAGGAGGACCTGGTATGACCCCACCAGCTGCCGGACGAGGCTGGCCTCAGCACATTGATCTAGGCACATTTACAAAGAGAGAGTGGTCTTGCTCTAGGCACCAAGCCTGCCCAAGAACCAAGCCAGGTTCTGTGTGCCTGCAAGTCCGAAGAGCCACGCGAGCCTTGCTCGTGTTCACTGGCACTCACCAAAGACGTGCTGTTCCTGCACGGGCCGCACCAAGACAGCGGCCCTCTGCCCGGTCAGGCTGCAGGAGAGGTTGACGAAGACGGGTGCTGCCCTCCGGTGGAGAGAGGTGAGATTGACCACGCTGACCGGGTAGAGGACAAGCCCGGGCATGTCGAGCAGGAGGAGGGGCGGTTCCACTTGCACTACCGGAGAACTGGGATGGGCCTTGGGTGCGGGAGAAAGCCAGCCGTTAGGGGGGGAGCAGGGCATTCAGGGAAAGCCAGGCCCTTGGGCTTGGCTCCAGCAAAGGGGACGCTCCACCCAAACTGGGTTCCACCAAAGGCTGAGCCCTAAGCCGGGGTTTGCAAGCCTGAAGGGGTCATTCCTAAAACCAAATAAAAGGTGGGATGGCTTAGGGAACCAGGACCTGCCTGTCGTGAGCGATCCCTCAGATATGCCACACTTGATTGCCCGTGATCCTCAGCTTCGTGCACCTTCAGCAGATGACAACTTAGCCAAACCTTGTCTCACCTCTGCCTTGGAAGCCAACTGCTTTCAGGGGACAACGAGTCCCTGCTGCTGTCTGCAGAAGCCCCTCCCCAGCCCCTCAGAGGAGGTGGGGGGGCTCTGCTGGCAACTCGCTCCATCTTGACACCCCCAAGGCAGAACGAAAACTGCTTTTTGAGAACTTGGGACACCCAAGAGGAGATGTTACAGCAGGGAGGGAGGGAGGAAGGATGGCCTCCAGATGTTACATTCCAACTCCTGTCAGTTCCAGAAAGCATGAGCAATGATGCAGGAGGGTGGGAATTCTAACCCAGACTCACGCGAAGAGGTTGAGCATGATGTGCCCAGGTGCAGGCCCCTGAAACCCTTCTGGAGGCAAAATGGTCTCTTTGCATCTTCAGGAGGAATAGCCAACGTCTTCCATGCAACCATGTTCTTTTTGCACAGCTGTGCTTGTCCTTAAGCTTTCAACTTACCTCGATTTTTTCCGTCACTCTCCTGGCCCCGAAGACCAGGATTTCGCTGGTCAGCTGGGAGCTGCTGAAGACAATTTCGGTCTGGTTGATGTAGAAAGCTGGGAAAAACGGGACCGAGATCCGTTGCTCTCCTTGGGTTTGCTCGCTGAGGAGAGCAGCGGACACGTGCACGAAGCCTTCCACTGTGCAGAGGGCCAGCAGATCATCTTCAGGGTGGGCCTTCACGGTTACTATGCAAGCGTAGAGCCCTTGATGGAAGTCAGAGAGAGACTCTTTAAAACGTGCCTTCGGAAAGTCTGGATTCAAGATTTGATCGGAAAGAGGGCAACTCTGAAAGAGGCATAGGAATGGAGCTTAACATATGAGCCCCTGAAGGTCACGAGCAATGGACAGCTGGTGTCGCAGAGTGGCCAAAGTTTAAACTTTCTGTAGTGCCCTCTAGCTTAATTTTTGCTCAGCTGTCTTCCCCTACAATATGGGACAAATCATTCTGATCTATTTTGCAGGACAGAGTTAAGTATTCTCTGCAAAAGGTGCCCAGAGTGAGACCCTCTACATCAGTGTTTCTCAACTGTGGCAACTTGAAGATGTGTGGACTTCAACTCCCAGAATTCCCCAGCCAGCCATGCTGGCTGAGGAATTCTGGGAGCTGAAGTCCACACGCCTTCAAGTTGCCAAGGTTGAGAAACATGGCTCTACGTGTTCCAAAGCTCTCCCAGCATCCCTTGCTCCTGGCCTGGAATGCGAGTCAGCAATGCGTGGAAGGCCCCAAGTTCCCCATCTGTGAAGCAAAGGCACACAAGTTCTCTTTTGTCCCACCTTTATCTGTATAAAACACCGGCTGCACGTGAAATATTTTGCTCGCTGGAATGTTCAGGACGCTCTCGCTGAAATCCACTTGGCAAGTCAGCTGAGATTCGGGGAGAAGCAGATCTGTGATGGCACGAAGCTGCTCAGACCCACAAGGACCTGCGACAAGACATGGGTGTATTTGGGTTGCTCGGGAGGGGGGTTGGCAGGGAAGGGAGATCTTCCCTGCTGAGAGTCAGAAGCTCTCTCTGAGCTCCTCCTCAGAAACGGGCCCGATTCGTCCGCAAGAGGAGGCCGGTAGGGACTGAATGGGGGAGGGAGATTAAGCTAAAACCTGCAATTCTGGGAAACCCTTCAGCGTGGTGCTCCAGCGGGCCCTTCTGCATTTAAGCGGGCAACCTTAGCAAAGAAGGTGAAGCTGTGCCTATATTAGCTTCAGCAGAACTTCAGAGAATTGAGAAAGAATTTTCATTTGGCCACAAGAATTTACACCCAGCTGTGGGTGGACCGAAGATCAGTCCCCAATTTCGTAGTATTTTGCTCTGGTCTTTCAAGGGAAGATTGGGTTGAAGACAAAAGGTCTTCTTTGCTCTCGGAAGAAAGATGTCTGTTGTCACCTAAAATGGCTAGAGAGAGAACCCAGGAGAATCAAAGCTCCTCTGGGCATATTTTTAATCTCTTCAAAGAGAAACAAGATGTCTTGCCCCACCCACATGACCTTTGCTTCCACCTTACAGAGGACACCTTTAAGAAAGAGAAATAAGCTTTAAAAATCACGCTGCCAGACAGTGCTTGTTCTTCCTTCCAGGTTCATCCCTTGCCACCCACCTTCTCCCCCAGCGTATTTCTGTCTAAAAGGAGCGTCTTCTACCTCGAAGAGTTGCTGGGCTTGTGGAGATGAAAACCTGGAATTCGGAGGCATTGGGAGTATTGCTTAGGAAGTTTTTGGGACCGAGGTGAAGGCTTAGTCTCGAGGGACCATGAATGATGATCTGGAAAGGACAGATTAGAAGACTCTGAAAAAAAACACCCACACTTGTCTCTGGAAGCTGTCTCCTAACCCAAACTAATATTCCTTCCCCACCCTGCCCTTCCTCTGTTGATAGCACGGTGTATTCACATGCCACAAACACGCAACGCTTCTACCTCTCTGTATGTTTTCACAATCCCCGAGATTTCGTGGAAGACTGTGGCTTTCCCTGGGTGCTTTGCAAACGCTGCTCCGCTCACCACGTCCATCTCCAGCACATCGCTGGGGGTGATCTGCCATGTTCCAGGTTCCCCTGAAAACAGAGAAGACCTTTTCTCCGTGGGCAGAATGAAGCCACGGGCCAGATTCCAGACTTGAAGTTTTCAGTTTTGAATGCAAATGCACTCCTGGCTACGTTTGCATCACCCGCTTGGGTAGATTAAGGCTCAGGGGGTGCATTTGCATAATGCTGGACGTTTGGTTAGTACGACCTGAGGAAGGGAAAAGCAAATTCATCACCAGTGCATAATCACATCTCTTCCACAATATGCCACAAGATTTGATGGCTGATCAACATAGCTTAGCTTTGTAACTCTGGAGTAGCAACAGGTATGAACAGCTTGCCAGCTCTGGGCATGCTTCCTTATATCCTTAAAAGCTGGAGAAATCAGAGGCAGAATGACTTCTGGTTCCTTCTCTAACCAGCATCACCAAAGGGCAATTTGAATCCTGAATGCATCTCTCAAGGTTAATAGCTTATATAGCGCGATGACGATGACCTGGGACTAGGGATGGACCAGAGCATAGTACATTGCTTTCAGGGAGACCAAGGTTCTCTCCTTGGAGGGCGAGGGAGGATGTCTCATCCCTGCTGATGTCAACTTCTTTCTCCTCCCAGAGGTGACTCAGTTCTCCAGAGAGACTGTGGGGGCTGGTCCACTGACCTTCCTGGTTAACAAGGGGTGTGCTGAAACACACTACATCTCCCGTGGCAAGCGGGGCAGAGAGATCTGGCTCGATGGCATGTTCCACAGGGACGGGAATGTAATCCGCCATGCCTGGGTGTTTCTCATCCCAAACTCCCACTAGCGTAACGCCTCGGTTCACGGCTTGTGCGATGTAAGTGTAATTCTTGCTGCTGGGCCGGATGAGCAACAGGTCATCTCTAAAAATGAAACAGATGGAGGAGAGTAAAGGAGCTTCTATAAAAAAGAGCATTGAAATCGGAGCCGGCTGGAAGACACCCTATGCAACACTGGGACCACAATTCACCTTTTCCACTCCCTCAATGTTCTCAATCAGTTATACTGCTGGGGTTGGTGCGTATGTGAGAATGAAAGGTGTGCCATTCAGCAAAGCTTTGCTCGATTACTGCCAGTCAAGTGAAGAGGTTGATGAAGAATCCTTTGCGTGCCGTGTGTCATTTTGGGTGAGGTATTCGCCCATCCAAGATCCCAGAAGAGTTGATATCACACTGAAAGGTGTGTGTGTTCCCTGCATAAACTCCTGACTACTAGGAACTCCCCAGCAATTTCCAGATGACCATGCCTGACCGTACCCAAGCGGTGGAGCTTCGCAAGTGGGGACAGCTGGTCTTGTGAACCTGAATGGGTAGCGTAAGGGAACCTGACTGACTGTAAATGAGATATAAATGAAATATAGGGCTACTCAGCACCCCAGCAGCTTTCCAGGGGCCATGCTCACAAAGTCATGACCCTAAACCTGCCTCTTCTGGAGGAGGCCTACCTGTTCAAGGCCAGATACAGCTGGGTGTTCTGGGCATGGAACTTCTCCCCGACGCTGTCAAAGAACTGAACAGTGAGAGTCAAAGACATGCCCAAGGGAAACGCCAGCAGAGGGGCCCGGCTGGCTGTGTAGAGCTTTGGGGTGCTGCTGAACTGCAGGTAAGATACTGGGGCAACCTGGAAAGAAAATAGGGTTTTCTCAGCTTCCTTTCCAACGGCTGCGAGCCCAGCTGTCAGAGAGGCTTCACTGCTTGACAAGGCAGGCCTCGTTCGTAGACTCCCTTACCCGCACACCGGTGACGACGGTCTGGTTGACCCCAAAGAGTTCCAGGGAGGTCACCTCCAGCACGGCTGTGCCTGTCACTGCCCCCGCCTTCAGGAGGCCGTGCCCATCCTCTTCGATGACCGAGGAGTTAGGGAAGCACTGCAGGATCTGGGTGCTCAGAAAGGCTGCCCCTTCCCTGAGAGAGGATGGAAGAGCGAGCGAGCCGTCTGTTTGGATGGGGCGGGGAGGAAGAGGGCAAGGTGGGCAGGTCGATCTCAAGACCCAGAAGGCAGCCACGATCGGTGGATCAGGGAAAGGTGGGGCTTTGCTGCACATCCCGACTGGAACGGGGCTGGAAGGCCACTGCCTTTGAAGGCGGTATTATCTGTGTGGGGCGCCCCATTCCCAGTCACCTCCCCAGAGAGATGTTATCCCTGCCTGAGTACCGTCCCTGGTACCTGTTTGTAAGTAACTTGAGTTCTGAATTCATGGACATCAGGATTTGCTCAGCGGGGCACTCTGGGGAGAAGAGCTGCAGCTTGTCGAAGACCTGTAAGGGAAGAGCAAGGAACTTCCACACGGGGCAGGAAGGAAGCCAACATTTAACTGAATAAGGGCCCACCAGCTGTTTCCTGACTCTTACCAGTATCTGCACTTCATCCAAGAGTTCGGTGAGGTTTCCTTCAAACTGCCCAGCTTGGGCGTCCAAAGTCCGCACCATCACCCTGATGCTCGTCCTGCCAGCTGCTCTTGTCTGCAGGACCATGGCAAAATTGCTTTCTGGAGGAAGGTCCAAGGAAATCTGGTGCAAAAGGGGAGGGACTGCATTGTGACCCCTTTTCTGCTTCTTCTCAAGACCGGGGCTCCGACTGAATGCAAGACTGCTGCAGCCCAAACAAAGTCCTGGTCCGTGTGTAAGACACGGAGCCGCGAGGCGGAGTTTACCCGCCTCGTAGAGATTCCAAATCAAACCCACCATATCATGTAAGGCTGCTACGCAAACCCAGCACTCAAAGAGGACACCTCTGTTGTCCAGCGGGCAACGGTCCTCTGAGAGGGATACAAGTTCTACAGCATCAAATTGGACAACAAATTGTAACTCAGTAATATCATGCTAGAACAGTGTTTCCCAACCTCAGCAGCTTTAAGATGTGTGGACTTCAACTCCCAGCAATGCTGGCTGGGGAATTCTGGGAGTTGAAGTCCACACATCTTAAAGCTGCTGAGGTTGGGAAACACTGCACTAGAGCCTAGTTTTGAAGGCTCTTTGCTGAAATACATGTATGGTGAGCGAGTTTTAAAGCAGGAAGTCCTTCACCTCTGAATGCCTGGGAAGAAGGTCCAAGACGTCCCGTTTGCTCATGGCCCAATGGAACGTCAGGGGCGGGTGAGTGTTCCCAAAGGAGAAAGGAGTCAGCGTGCTGGTCAGTCCAACAACGTAAACTGGCATCTGCGAAGAAGGGCTTCACGTGAGATATTCAGATTTGCATCTAGGACTGGGAGAATGCAGGTTGGAGTGGGATCTCGAATCTGGGCTTGTTCAGTGGGTAGGAATCAAGCCCAATTACTTCTACAGATTACCCGGATTGCAATGTATAGAGGACGCCTCCGTTCGTGACACACAGATTTTCACGGACAGGTGTGAAACATGACGAGATGACTCGCCGGACCCACCTTAGTGCCCGTGACAAGTCGAGTGGCAGGAGCGTGGATCCGAATCATCCGCAGCTGAACCACTTCCAGTTCCACTTGATCCTGAGGAGGAAGATAGCGGTTTCCCCTCCTATCAAGATGTCTCGTGGAGTTCAAAAGGTTGGCCTTCTCTGGCCTCATGCACTTCATGCCACACGGAACAGTTCCAGCCTTCATCCTGTCTGAATTTGCGCATCTCCCGCCCCAATGTCGAGCCCTCCAGATCTGTTGGGTTAAACCCCATCCCCCCTCCGTGCAAGGAAGACCAGGAGCCGTGGATAAGGGCAGCTGTGTTCCCACCTGAGCGCTGGGAGAGGGAAGGCTGGGCAAGTAGGACAAAGAGATGGGTTTCAGAACGGAACTGCGGTGACCGATTACGATGGCAGGGAGAGAGAGAGAGAGGAATGGAGGTGACGAGAAAGCAGTCCAAGCAAAGGAACAGTTTGTCAGCCACACCAAAAATACCTGGGAGAAGACGATGACTTTTCCCGTGTCCTCGTTGACGGCTCGAATGCTCCCCAGGATGAACGCCGTGCCCACACCCTTGGCGGTGACCTGCCCCAGTCCATTAACCTCGGCCACTGTTTGGTTACTGATTGAAAAGTGAATGAGGGACTGAGGCTGGGGGCCCCCTTCCGACATCACCTGCAGTTTGATGCAAAAAGAAACAAGGGAAGAATGCCGAGTGGAGCTCAGACAAGGCCCGCGTGTGACAGTCTTCCTGCCCACCACAAAGCCTGCTTGATGTTCTGCTAAGGCAGAGGAAGAATTGGGGAATGTCTAATAATCTGGGCTACCTCACGCCTCTGATATATGAGAAAGATATGGGATGGCTGGAACATGACCAGATGCTCCCCATCCTTGCACTGGTGACTCTCCTATCTTGGATCAGGGAAAAAGGGTCAAAATAATCTAGGTTGGATCAGCAGAAAGAAGGAACGGAAGCCTCGGAATCCTTTGGACTGAGAAAAAAATCTTGTTGGGTCTCTCTGATTACATCTGCAGGAAAACCCCCAAGCTCAGAGGACATCAAGATTCCAACAACTCAACCCCATTCTCCACCACGGTGATCTGGCGCTATCTGTGGGGAGAGTGAAAGCGACGCCTTTGCAGAGAGAAGAGGGAGGGGGCATGACCCACTAACCAGCATTGCCTGCTTGGAACCTTGGATTCACCTGCATCATGTTGTGGGGGATGAGTGTCATTTTTTCAGGGATGAGCCTGAAGGGTGGGAAGACCTGGGAAAACGCAAGTGTCAAGTCAGTTTTGGGTAAAAAAAATAAAAAATAAAAAATCACCTGGCAAGACATAGCATGTTCTGATTTTACCCCAATGGACCAAGGGAACATTCACAGGCCTTGCTACGTTAATTCAAGTTTCCCAACACTCTTGATTTTAAAGACATCGGTGAAGTATCTTCCAAGCAGCTTCTGACAGTGCTGTCTACAGAACAGCGTCACCCTCGCAAGCCGAAGGGTTACAATTCCTTACCTCCACCTTCCGTGGCGGAGACATGAATTTGACTCCCATTTTGTCCCAAGCTGTGGCCACTAAAGTTGTTTGGCCAACTGCCACGGCTCGGAGCACATAGACTTCGGAGTAGTCGCCTGTCTCCTCCATCAGCCTGCAAGAACCGGGGTGAAGGACTTCATCCTCCCTCTCTGGGCAGCAAGGAACCCCCCAGACTGGAGGGATCCTCCAGCCGGTTCCCAGGGCCCGTTGGAGCAGGGAACCAGACTGAAGGCTCTGCAAGCAAAGGTGAGAGGCAGGCTGCAGGCTGAAGACTTACGTCAGACTCACAATCGGGGAGGCGGCTTTCAGCTGAAGTTGCATGTAGGCGAAGTATTTACTGCGGAAAGCATAGCGGTGATGGCCCAGGACCCGCACCGAGACCAGCACGGACTTGCCGATCTCAACCTGGGGGAAGAAACAGAGACCTGTTTTTTCTGCTTGGCCCCTGCAAGGTGAATTTTCGTTCTTCACCTTATTATATAAGGCCAGCTTTAATAAGGAGCTGACACCGGTGGGGTAATGGAGGGGACAAGACTGGATTGACTGCTTCTTTAGGGAGGAAGTCATCATGGATAGAAGCACTGTCTGACCAAGCCACTAATGGCCAAAAGACTGGGGGCAGGGGGTTCAACCCCCATTCTACCCACCCCCTTAGGCACGGGGGGGTGAATGAAGCCATGCCTGGGAATGGATAAAGCACGTCATCCTGTTTTCCTAGAGTCCTTGTCTATCTTCTCAGCGTGACCAAGTGGGGCCTTGCAATGTTTCCTTAAAACCAGTAGAGGAAGACAGAGAACCAGCCAAGCCAACTTCCAAATTTGTGGTACAGGGAGCCCTCCCCGAAATAATGAAGATCTCTTGGCACACTCTCTGTGGATCCCCCTTCCTATTGTTAATGCCAGTGTTTCTCAAACTTGGCAGCTTTCAGAGGTGTGGACTTCAACTCCCAGAATTCCCCAGCCAGCATTCTGGCTGGCTGGGGAATTCTGGGAGTTGGTCCACACATCTGAAAGTTGCTGAGGTTGAGAAACACTGCTCCATGCATTATCAGGGCAGCGTGTAAGAGGACCTGTGTTGGCTTGGGGAAAAAAAGCCCTATTTTGTCCATGTCCTCCAATGTCCTTCTCACCTTATCAATAAGATCCACCTCCAACTCATACATGTTTGATACTCGAAGGTAAGCTGTAGCCGGTCCTAAGAATGCAAGGCAGAGATCGTAGACCTCCAGGGCCAAAGAACCAGGCAGGACTGGAACAACCTGAAAAAGGCTACCATAAGTCCAAACTGGGAAGGTAAAATCAGAGCTGCGCTATATTTTCATAATTTTGTTTTAATCCAGGTTACAATCCCAGGGCAATTTAATAGCAATGACTCATATTAGTAAAATCATGGTTTCTACGATCAGCATGGAGACGCCACTAGGAGCAAAGATAAATCTTGAATTCCGAGGTCAGAAAATGGCATAGCTGAGCCTCGTCTGAACTTCCAACAACTAAATGAACTGACAACCAACTGAGCTTCCTTGGCTTCAGCATGGCCGAGAGGGTCATATGAAAGAAAGATGGCATGACTATCTAAAATGCCAGTCTCTCTCTCTCCCCCACACAAGGATCTCCAGGACCACGCCCCACATGGGCACTCACTTGGATGGCGCTCTCCGTTTCCAGGTAGGTAATGTTTGCCATGTCCTCTGTGCTGCTGTTGACGAGGAAGTACCCAGAGCCTTCCACCAGGGCAAAGACTTCCTAGGTGGGCACAAGCACTGGAAATGTTTAAAGGCTTCCAAAACACAAATAAAGAATCATTTGGACGCTCCACGTCAAGAGCTGACTGAAGCTGTCCTTGGTCCTACCTTTACGTCAGGATGGTTGTACATGGTGACGTTATCGGGGACCACAGTTACATCCTCAACCAGCAAGAGTTCCACAGCTGCAGAAGCAGGAGAGTTAGAGACCTCCTAAGTGCACAACAAAATCAACAACAACAGTGTCTAGACAGGAAGCTCAGCCCTCATGGAGGTCATTGTTCCTTCCACTCCAAAGCCGAACAAGGTTGGTTCTTCCTATTTCCACCTCCAGGAACCATCTGATCCCTCAACAGCTCCTTTCCTTCAAAAGGGATACACCTTCAGGAGGATGGCAAGGGATCGGCTTGGATGGCTAACACCCACTGAGAAGTTATGGAACGCTATGGTTGGAATGGGCCATTAAGTCCAATCCTTTGTTTGTGAAAGGGTTCACATGACAGCATCTCAGGTGTCTACCTGAACCCATCTAGAGATGGAGAACCCATCAATGTCCTCACATTGCCCAACTGCCCGTTATTCTTTGTCTTGCCCTCTGAGATAACACAACAGGTCCTGATCTTCTGTGTAATGCTCCTTTAGGTATTTAAGAGAGGGTTATCAGACCCCCATTGGGTCTTCCCTTCTAAAGACTTTCTTCAGTCTCTCCTTATGGGGCATTGTTTCTACCCAGCCTTTCCCTTACACTCACTTTTGGGCTGCCTCTCTCAGAATACTTCACAAAGTTCACTGCAATCAAAACTGTCCCTTTGATCTGGTGCACCTCTAACAGCTGGTGTCCTGGAAGGAGCCAAATGGACAAGGCGTTGGAAGAAATGAGGAGAAAAAAGAGAAATCGGGAGAAAACTAGCAAACGCTACCTTCAAGAAGGAAGAACAGAGGAGACACAAGGTCCTCCTGGAGGCATATATGTAGGCTCAAAGGCAATGGGTGAGGGACACATTTTACTGATGTTGAGCAGTACCGTGGAGCCTTGTCTGTCCAGTCCCATCATCCTTGGCTACCATCTGCATGGATCTTGGGTGAGTGAAGCGAGCAAGGGTTTCATTGGCCGACGTCCACTCCAGGATCAGAGAAGAAAAATTGTCAAACTTTCTCCGGTGCTGGTCAAACAAAGCGAGCTCCAAAACTGTGTTCCTCAAACTGGACACAGGGACCTGGAAGCGTCAACACCCCGATTTAATTTTAACGGCACACAAAGGAGAAAGGTATGAGTACCCCATCTCTGTGTAACAAGGAGGACGATCAACTTTGCAAACTAAGGGAAAGGCGGCTTGAAATGTAATAATTGGAGGATTACAAGGAAAGGTTTCAGTGTTGATTCATCAGTATGGCCGACTTATTTCAAAAAACAATTCTTTCGACTGAAAAGTTGCTATGATTGAATACAAACTTTGGGGCCAGTCACCAATATTTGTATTTAGCCAGGCCAAGCTACACATTTCTTACTGCACTCCGATGGATCTTGCCAAGCTACAGGCCACTCTGATTTTTGGTGGGGCTAGAGCAGGGTTTCTCAACCGTGGCGACTTGAAGATGTTGAGAAACCCTGGGCTAGAGAATTCAGCCAGCAAAGTTCCACTCGGGCTCTGTCAATTTACCTTCTAGCCGAATCTCTTGATATTTCAAAATGTCAGCAGCTGTTCCTTCAAATGGCCATCTGTTTCCTGAGATTCCCAGGCAAACGTGCACATCAGAGCAGCATCCCGCGGCATCTTTAACACTTTCCTCCCACACTTACCAGCTGCTTGTGGTGCTGAGGCAAGGGACAGGGAGGTGCGCCAACTGCCAACTTATACACAGGTGTAACAGCCATGCTGGCAGGATGGGCGCAAATGAAGTTGACTTGCACCATCTCCACGGCAGGGCTGGGGTTCAGCACTCCTGGGTGATTGCCCACTTGGAAGGTGAAGATCTTTGGGGAGCAAGCAAAGCAGGGTGATCATCTGTCCCTCGGCCTGAGCCTTCCCACCAGCTGAGGGGTCGCTAGACTGCTGCATTTCAAACCAGAAAGCGACATGCAGCTGGAAACGTTAATAAATCAGCCACAGCAGTAGTGCTCCCAGCATAGGCGCCAGCGCTACAGAATCTATGTCCTCCCCTTTCAAGACTTTCCTTATCAAGAACATCTTTCAGGAGAAGATATTCACACGCCTTCCTTTTACCTGTTCCCCCAATTCCAAGCATGTGACTCTGTAAATGTACTGGTTCTGCTTCCTCCGAGCTGGCAAACGAACCTCCACCACGTGGAACTTGTTTTTATCGTCCACTTTGAGTTCCAGGAAGAAGCGGGACGGCTCCAAAACCCAGGGTCCGGGCCCTCCCTCAAAGACCATTTCCTTCATGGAGTGCCAGGTCACCAATGCCACTTGCACGGGGTTCACTGCCTGGCCGCAAGAGGAAAGCATTTTGTGGGAATATGTTGGGGGCTAGACTTTCCAACTCAGGGCAGAAGGGCCAGTTAGGTCAACAACCAAGGCTGAAAAGCAGGAGGCAAAACTCCGTCAAGCTAGAGAAAGGTTAGGAAAAAGGAGGACCAGGATTAAACCAGGAACTCCTGGAAGGGAGACTGTTGGGTGTAGTGGTTAAGGCACCAGGCTAGGAACTGGAAGCCTGTGAGTTCTAGTTTTGTTTTAGGCAAAAAGCCAGCTGGGTGATCTTGGGCCAGTCACTCTTTCTCAGCCCTAGGAAGCAGGCAATGGCAAACGGCTTCCGTAAAACCTTGCCAAGAAAACTGCAGGGACTTGTCCAGGCAGTTGCCAGGAGTCAAAAACTGACTCAAAGGCACCAACCCCCCCACCAAAAACGCTGAGGAAGCCTGGCAGAACTATCGCTATGGTGCACGAAGACCTGGCTTCCAGAACACCAGTGTCATTACCTATAGTTCTTCGGACGGAGGGCTAACTTTTCTGAAGCCGCAACCGACACCCTTGCTGGCGAGCCACCTAGTTGCGTAAGTGACCATAAAAAGAGGAAACGGGAAGAACAAAACAAAAAACGGACAGGAGTTTCCACCTTGAATCAAGGCCAGGCAGGAGATTCCCTCACCTTGAGAGGTTCGTAAGCTGCAAAAGTCGCGCTGGTTTCAAAATATTCCTCAGAGATGGTGGCGCTGGCTGTCACTAGCGCGTGCCCCAGAGACTTCGCCATTAGTTGGATACTGGAGCAGAACGTCGCGCCGACTTTCTGCTTCCCTGCAAAACCAGATCGCGACTGGTTCGTATTCCAGCTGAGACGTGGGAGGCAGAGGCTAGGACTGCCCTAAATCAACCCTCCCCAATCTCTTCGAGCGGCCCTTAGCTATCAGTCCCCCGGCATAGCTCTGTTGTTATTTTTCAACCAAACTTTTGCACAACTGCAGAAACCTTGCACAATGTTTCACCGGATTCCAGGAGTCGCCTTTGTGTCCTCAGAGGGGGGCAGGCCCTGTCCAAATGCCTCCCTCTGAAGGACGGTCTGCTTGCCAGCTGTGGCCTAGCTTGCCCCCAAAGGCGCGAATGAAGCAGGAAAGCTGCCCTAATGGAAGTGTGGGCTTGCCCCTTTACCCTCTTCGCTCAAGGCAAATACTCCTTGCTTGTCCATGCTGACATCCAAGGCTAAGAGAGAGCAGTCGGTAAAAGCGGTGGTGGCCCCTGTCTTCTTCTCCGTGTGATACATCATGAGCTGCACCTCCAAGCTCTGCCCGATCTCAGCGTCTGCGTGGAACGGCAGGAATTCCATCTTGGAGAGCTTCAGCACGTACACCTGAGTGAGGGGAAGACTAGATGTCGAAAGCACCTGAAAGGCCTCTCATCTGGTGGCTGCTCTGTTTACGTCCAATGAAGGCAAATTCCCTGGCATCTCTCTCCTCCCCATGGCCGTGACAGCTCAAAAGGCTACAGCACAAACCTGTTTCCTCCATGACCAATTTTACTGGTGGGATACAATCTGCCTTCTCTGAGCGCAGAACTTGAGTTTCTCGGCACCGATGCTTTGATATTTTGCTAAAGGCCAGGGCACCCCCACTCCAGTCCCAATTCCTGGACTCTGGAAAGGGCGGCTGGGTGCAAACCTGAGAGAAAACGGGGCTGAGAATTCCCCTCTGTTCTTCAGACTGGTATCGGGTTTCACACGAGGGGTCACACATGGGGCTAATCGGTTTTTCTGTGTTTTCTGGGATAAACCACGGCTGGCTGAGATTGTACAACTCAATGTGATATAAACCATGGATAACGAACCACTAAGAGGTGGCTCGACAGAACTTGCTAAGCAAAACGCAAACCAACTCTCTTTTGGCTTAGAGCACTGCTTTCCTCAGAGGTCCCTAAAAATTTTTGTTTAGAAGGCTGCCTAACTGGCTCTTCTTCCCTCCTTCTCTAGTGTTTTGGACTTAACAGTCAAGTGGAGTTCTGTTCCTTTGCGATCCATCTTCAGGGATTTTTCCTGATTTCAGACTCGCCCTACAGCCCACCGAATGCTCGAGAGCCCCCATCCCGGAATTCACCAAGCCCAATTCTGTTTCTCAGCCCTGAGATGTCTAGCCTGACCCTGGCCCCTTGTTGAGACAGTGCCGACTTCTAAGCGATGGGCCAGGGCTCTAAGAGCTGTGACTCTTTCTGGCTTCTTTGTGGCCAGGGAAAGGCCCGCACTTCAGCGACACTTGCCTGTATTTCCCCAAAATGGAAGGGATTCTGTACGTCTCTGGCCTGCACAGCACTTTGCCCCTCCACCAGCCCTGCGGCAACGACGCCTTTGATAGTGACGGTGGCCACGGTCTGGTTGGAAGAGGTCCATGTGAAGTTGCCGCTACCGCCCTCGACCTGCAGAAAGTTGGGCAGGCTTCAGAGAAAGGACTAGACCCCCTGAAGCCCATCCCAGAAGGCCGTCAAATGCCATGTGGGTCTGAGAGAGAAGGGGAGGGAGGGGCAATATGGCTAGAAGAAGCGAGAAATCTCCTTTCTGGGGGACATTCTGACTGTCCCCCAACAGAAGAGGGGTGGCACCAGCATTGCACGTTTCCTGGTTCCCTGAAAACCTTGGCGTGTCACGAGGATTAAGGGCTAGTGTCACTGTTTTCACGTCAGGTTGACAGTTTTATAACAGTGTATAATTCTGCTCTTAGGCTGGGATTAAATTTTAGGCCCTTTCATACATTTTGACCTTGCCAATTCATTCCCATTTTTCAACACAGGGGCGGTCGTACTTTCTAAATTCACACAAAACTATAAACTAATATGTGTACAAGAGAGGATTTTTTAAAATTATTTTTTATTCTTGGAGCAGCACCTGTTTCTGGTTTCTCCTTCTACAGGAGTTGAACTTGGTTTCTCCTTTAATGATGGAAGATTAACTTGGCCTCGTTCTTGATTTTCTAATGCCGGATGAAAATAGGGTTTATCAAGTAGAACTTTCAAAACTGGCTAATGGTTACTTCAGGGGGTACTGCTCTGGCTATAGTCGTATTCTGACTTTTCCATTTGAATTTTTATTTTTAGAAAAAGTTAGCAACAAAGGCAATTAAAAAAAACCAATGCTTTAAGAATTCTCTTTGAAGCAGGAAATGAGCCTTTCTTTTCGAGAAACCAGCAGCGTTTTCTACCACAGAGAATGCATTTAAAATATTTTTTAAAAACTCAGGACTTGTCAAGCTCACCTGAACTTTATACCGATACAAGAAGTCCAGAGGATGGTGTGGGAAGGCTAAGAAGGAAGGTGTCAGCTTGATGGGGAGATAGATCTTTACTTCTTGCTCATGGCTGATAGGGGACACGAAATAATCTTCCAAGCCACTCTGAAGAGAGATTTTTAAAAATTGTGTGATTTTTAGATACCAGCCACACAGATTATCACCAAAGAAATATAATAATCTGTGATTCTGCAAAAGCATTTAAATAGCCCAGAGTTCTTTTCTTAGTTTTTAAACCTTACCTAGTTAAACATTTTAATGAGAGATGTGCAAAACATTTCAGGGTTGAAACCTCCCAATCCCGCCATACCCCATTTCAATTGTTTTGGAACATCCTGTTCTGATGGTCCAGCTGGAGATCAGAACGTGCTGAGTTTGCCCTCCTTTAACTATTATGATGATTCCTGCAAACTCAGAAACCAGGAGAGGAAAAATTCCTTGGGGGGGGATGAAGAATCTTTGCCTCCTACCTGGAGAAGAACAGACAGCAACATGGCTTTAATAACCGTAACGCCTTCCCTCAGGACCTGAACAATGTGATAGGAGCCGTTCGCGGAAGAAGTGAACTCCTCGAAATATTCCCTGGGAAACTGGTGAGTTATTCGGAGATTCTGGAAATGCAGAAAAACCAGTCAAAATGGAAGGCTGGGGTGGAGGATACGCAGACCAGAGTCCTCCAAATTAGTTTAACAGGGTCACAGTGCAAGACTGGAAGAGTACGCACGTTTTCTCCCCCGGCTGACATCTACTCACATCCGAGGGATAGATCTTGGTGCTCGATTTGTCAAACACTTCAACCGTGATGGTGTACATCCGCATCACCTCCAAGACCCATCTGTTTCCCGGCTGGACAGTGAAGCCTGCAAATATGGTACGAGGGACGCTGAACAAAATGCATTTCCACCAGAGGATCCTCTTTTGGTGTAGAGAACAGACAGCTAAACGGCTGCCTTCTAGAGGGTTGGGGCTGTGGTGATAGTTGTCCAGGCTGATTGGGATTTACAGAAAGGACAACCTCGGACATCTGGTGTTCACTCACATGCAACACAACGTTCTGCAGGAGTTCATCCCTGCTACTTTTTCTCTTAAGGATGAAGTACATGCTTGGGCCCTGTCCCTTTCAGCTTCCTAGATGGAGCCACTGGAACAGCAGGTCTATGGGCTCTTACCTAAAAATCCAGGTTCTACCACATAGATGCTGCAGTTCGGAAGCCCTAGCGACGCTCGCATGTGGATGTCTAAAGGCACACATAAGGAATTCAACTTTTTTGCAACTGAAAGGGGGAAAGTAGAGGGCCAGGGGGATTTCTGTGGCTAAACCAGGCATCTCTGGATCCCTTGGAAGCTATTAAGGTAGGCCAGTGCCAAGGAAAGGTATTTGGATGAAGGAGTCGGGCACAAGTTGGTCTCAGTGGCGAAAGAGACTTTTGCCAAAAAAGGAAGCTACGTTAATGTTTCGCGGCAAAACCGACAGGGTCTTGTGGCACCTTAAAGACAAACCAACTAGTTACTGTCTAAGCTTTCGTGAGTCGCAGCCCCACCTCACTGGGTGCCTGATGTATAGTCCTGGGTGTGGCAAAGTCCCTTGCAGAGAGATGGGGAGCTGACTCATGAGTAACAGCAAACGAACACCCCAAAGATGTGGGTGGAAGGGAGGAATGAGAAGAAATGGGAAAAGTCGGGGATAACGAGAGTTACCTCCAGCGACCGGTAGCAAAGGATACTTTTATGGACAAAGGCCAGGTTCACCTGGCCCAGCTGCAAGGCGGTGACGGTGGCTGTGTTCACATCTAGTTGGGCCACTGGGAGAAAGTGAAACCCGCTCGGCGCCTTAACTTCATCCTGTAGTTCGAGCTCATAATGCTCCAGAGGGAGGTCTACCTCTGCAGGGAAAAGGAGGTGGAGAACCAACGATTTTGAGGAATGAGCTGTTTAGGGGTTTATTAGTCAGTGGGATCTGCAAGAGACATTATTCTAGGGCAGTGTTTCTCAACCTTGGCCATTTGAAGATGGGTGGACGTCAATTCCCAGAATTCCCCAGCCAGCCTTGCTGGCTGGGGAATTCTGGGAGTTGAAGTCCACTCATCTTAAAGCGGCCAGGGTTGAGAAACACTGCTCTGGAAATGCTCCTGCTCAGGATACTCCCCTCTATCAGAAAACACACACAAGCAGTGATTTGGGTTCACAGGATGTATTGAACCATGGCTTAACAAAAAAACCACACCTGGTTAGAAACCACACCAGCCTGAAGCCTGCCTGCTTTGATTTAGACCACCGGCTGTTGAGAATCTTATTGAAATCACTCTGACAGCTGTCAGCGAATGCCAGATTCTTTTCCGCCATGCTGAACAAACCGAATGGTCAGCAAGGCTCACGAAACGCACTGGGACACCTCTCAGCCACTTGCACAGGTCACCCCACGGCTTGGCTAGCAAAGGCCCCTGACCAATGTTCAGCCAGGGCATCCGGGAATCAGGGGGAGTGGAACAGCATACCTGTGATCTTTCCCTGCACTATTTTGCCAACTCTGTATTTGATATAAGCGCCCACTAGCAGGTAGACATCGTAGGAAGGCATAAGGAATATATTCTCCAAAACCAACAGACGCACCAAAGCAGCAGCAACTTTCTGGGCGGGGGCAGGTGGGGAGGAACAAAGCACAGGCTTAGATGGGACTCTCATCTGCACACTTTGGCATGGGAAACGGGCAGAGTTGCTTAGCGCAGCGGCAATTTAGCCCCCTCAATTTAACGAACGGGGTCTTGTCTGTGGCTGACCCTGCCTTGCCACCCCTGACGCCCTCCCGTCTGGAAGCAGGCGAGGACCCACCTTGTAAACGGGCTCCTGGATTCGGACCTTGATGACGGCTGCACCGGTTTTGATCCCCGAGACCAAAATCCTATCTCCTTGTTTCTCCTCCTTTTCCATCTGGACGATGTAGTCGGGTGGGGAATATTCAGCCTCCGAGTATTTTAAAATCCTGAAGAGATCAAACTCAGCTTTCACAGGAGGCAAAACACGTAGCTCTTGCAATTGTAGCCCTGTGTGGCTCTGGTCTGAAGGACGACTTAATAAGGGAGGGAAAGAGGAATGAAAGAGCCGAAATTGAAGATGTGGGGCTTCATCTGAGGGTCAGCCGTGGTTCCTCTGAAGGCCTACTGCTGAACTACATCACCTTCGGTTATCCATGCATTTTTTCAGTGAGCGGGGTTACTGTTTATCCTACAGCACCAGGGGGTAATAATGTGATCAAGTTTTTCTGTGTTTTAATCCTTGTGAGCCACCTAGAATCACCTGTGTAAGATGGCCAGCTATATAAATCAGAGAAGTAAGTAAACACAAATAAATCCTACGAAAGCTGAACCAGGAGTGCCTAGCAAAGGAATCTGCATCGCAACACCATCATTCATCTACCCACCTCCAATTCAACATGGCTCCTCTTAATAGGTGGGGAAACACAGGATCCAGTGAGAGAGAATATGCATTCTTTTCATGAGTTATCAACCTCATTCATCAAGACTCCAAGAGACAGAAGGTCTCTCCGATGTAAGAGACACAGTTCCAGGTCCAAAAGGTGAGCCGGCAACCACCCAAAAACATCCCCTTGTGGGCTGCAGACAACTCCACATCCCCAGAAGGCACTTGTTGGAGAAGGCGGATCCAGAACATAAAATGAATTCAAGCCCCCCAATTGAACATCTCCAAATTCTGAGCAAGTAAAGGCATGCCTGCTGCTCTACAAATGGGACTGCAACTTAACCTGGTTCAACAGACAGCATTTTTCTCCAGGATGGTAGGCATCTCATACCAAAAGTTTTGTGTGTTCTTTTTTTTTTTTAACTAATTTTAACTAATTTGTTTCCCTTCCTCCTAGCTTTGGACTCAAATCAAGACCTTTCAAATTCAACTCTACTTTTGGGGTCCTGCCACCGCCCGATATCATACATTCAATTTACAATCAAGCTTTACTACTCAGGATTTCACCTGACCTTATTTTCTTCGACAGTTCCAAGTTTTCCATTTCATCATCCTTGGCAACACTCCACTCAAATTCCATCCCTTCCAAGCTGCTGAATGTGTTCCCTATAGCGAGAAAACCAAACCAAGTACGGATGTATGGCCATATTAGATATGATGACCATCACATATTCTTAGTCCAGAGTAGCTGAATTTTTAAGAAATGCCCATCCACCCCCCCCAAAAAAGGTTAATAGCTTTTTCCTGGTACCAAAAGAACCACAATGAAGGTACCAGGTGGGCCTCCCTGGGAAGACAATGCCAAAAGAGCGAGCCACTATTGAAAAGACATTTTCTCCAGCTCTGCCTGCTTTAGATGACTGGGAAAATGGATTACAGAAAGGGTTCACATGATCATCTCTGTGGCTGGGCAGGATCAGAAGCCACACAAGAATCTGGATTTGAACAACCAGGGCCTGCTCTGGGTACAGCACCTTCAGCATCTAAAGCTCTCACGCTCAGCTCCAGCGGAGAGTCTTCCACATAGATCTCTCGAGTTCGGGAGACTATTTCAACCTGGTCAATGAGATCCACAATGATGTCACAGCGGAGCAAGTGACCGGTTACTGGGGGGGAAAAAAAACATTATGTCTCCTACCCTCTGCTGCCATCCGGCAAAATCTGGGCTGTTGAAATCAAGCAAGCAAATAACCGAAGGCTCTGGGGCACCCTCCACCAAAGAGAATGTAATGCTGGAACAGCAGCCCTGAGAAACTCTCTGTTCTAGGAAGCCACAGCAGCATCCTGGAATGGAGCCATTATCCACCGTTCCTGTCGTTGAATGCTAAAGATCCGATCAGCTTGTGCAGAAGGATTTTCCTTCAGAAGAAATGGCCCTGGCTGTTCTTGCAAAAATTAGAGCTGAACTGAACAGCAGTTGCTGCTGTGTTTCATCAATTCCTTGGAATGAACAGCTTTCCCCAAAGGGCACAACTTCCAAGGGCTTCTCTGCCCTGCAGGGGCCGCTGGACCCAAGGGTAAACATATCCCATCAGCCACATCCTGCTGTTTGCCAAATAGCCGGCAACAGTCAGTCCTCTGAGGTAGGCCGGGTCAAGAAACAAGACCCTGCAGTGATTCCAGGCACGCTACTTTAATGTTGTAGGGTCTGTTAAGAGAATCCTGAAATCCCACCCAAAACCTTACGGACGACAAGGTCAAGCCTGGGCTGTTTTGACTCCCTCTCTCTTATTTTCCACAACCATTTCACCTCTCCCTCCTCCCTCTCCAGGCCAGAGCTAAATTCCTCTACCCCATCCCATGCTCATAACCCCTGCCCTTCTGTGGGTGAGCTACCCCTCCAGACATGGCAGAATTACCTCTCCCAGCAGCTTCATCCAGGCCAGCATATGACAGCTGTAGTTAAGTGACAGTTGGAAAGCAAGTTTAGGGTTGCCTTCTCCCAGCCTAACGGGCTGTTATACATGGAAGGTGTCATGGTGGGTCATAAGCTATGCAAATCTCCAAATTGGTCAGAGCAGAAGGCTTTCGTGTCCTTATCTGCCCAACTTAGCTATGCACAAGCCAAAAGACATCCTCCTTCAGCTTCCTGTCCCCACCTACCTATCTCCTCTGCTACAATCACGCTGGCTAGCTTTGTGGCCTGCAGAGAGCGGGTGGTGAGCAACGCTTTCTGCGAGCAAACAGTCCCGTTCTCGTATATTGGCTCAATGGTGACTGTGTCGTGGCGTGTGGAGTACCTACGGGGCAGAACAGAAGTGAAGATGCTTAGGCCTCCCCCTGCTTGGAATCCATTTCCAAGCCAGCTTGGCTACAACCAGCAGCTCCCCCCCCCCAAACTCCCCAGCTGCTTTTCTCATCAGCGATTGGTCCAGACTGGATTTGAGGCAGCAGCATTAGAGAGGGAGGCAGTTCCCCGTGGTTCCCATCGCTGGACACCAACAGCCACCTTTCCATCTACAGGAGTCACTGTCATAACTGAGTGGGTGTTTCCTCTCTGCTAAATGTACCTTGTATAAAAGAGGATGCATTTACCAATGGAATAAAAACGTGTTCCCTCAAACGGTATTTTAAGTATTTTAAGAAGCGAAGATATCTTTGTGGCCAGATGCTCCACATTCTGCTTAGGAATAAGCCCACTGACTTCAACAGCATCTAATTCCAAATAAGCAGATCCTGTAGATCAGCGTTTCTCAACCTTGGCGGCTTGAAGATGGGTGGACTTCAACTCCCAGAATTCCCCAGCCAGCCATGCTTCTGGGAGTTGAAGTCCACCCATCTTCAAGCGGCCAAGGTTGAGAAACGCTGCTGCAGATAAGATGCCAAGTTCCTAGTTTTGCATGGGCTTGCTGTGCAAAATCCAATCTTGCATTAATTAACAACAGCAATAGATTTTTTTCCCAATCCTGAATGCGAACTAGCAATCGCATCGCTTTAACTAATGGTCCTCTTACTTCCCGGGTCTTCGCCCCGCCCCCGCCGTGACGTCACCCTCCCGCCCGTCCCCTTCCTGCGAGGCCCCGCCCCTCACCAGGAATAGCAACCGCCCTCAGCGCCCAGCACGAAGGGGACCCGCTTGTCCCGGCTGAAGGGCAGCAACACTTTCGGCACGTTCAGCTTGTAGGCCCCGGCCGGCCCCGTCAGAAGCGCCACGGCGAGGAGGAAAAGCGCCGGCGGAGCCCGACCCCGCCGGGAAAGCGCGCTCATCTTCGAAAGGGCCCGTCCGCGACTCCAAAAATGGCGGCGGAAAGGGTCGCTCCTCGCGCGCGCCGCGGTGACGCGCATGCGCCGCCTCGCACAGCTGTTAGGGCCGGCGCGCGTGGGCACGTCCTTCCCTCGCGCTTATTTCGTCAATCTGCGCGTGCGCGCCCGCCCTGTTCGCCACGTGCCTTGCTGTTCGACGATAGCGGGGAGACAGAGAGGCTTCCTCCCTCTTGCGCCTGCGCGGACTCTCCTTCCCGGGACTTGCGTCGAGTTTGCATGGGGGCGTTGATCTGATTCGCTTGGCGGGGGCTCCCAAAGGAAGAGCGGCGAGGCGCTTTGCAAGACGAGAGCTGCCGTCTCTGGGTTGCAGTACTGCAGACGGCCACGAGGGGGCCGTTGGGGCGGCCCACGCTCTTAAGATGCTGCCACCTAGCGGCCGCCCCAAGACTTGCAACGCAGAGAAGGGTCAATAGGAGTCATCTGCTGGGAATTCTAGGTGTTTCCCCCTTGGTGGAGGGCCCCAGCTTTGGGGTTGGTGAATTTCTATCCTTGTGGCCTAGCTGCAGTTTTGGTAGCCCCACTGGGCTGGTGCTTAACCAGGGTTATCCAAATAGTTCTAAACCAGATTCTTGCTTGGCACAGCTTGGGACAAACCCCCAGCTACCCAACTCCATAAAGCTCATGTGTTGTGTGAACTTACAGTCTGGTGGTTGAGACAGCGAACAAGGAATCATTTCAGAGTAGGCTATGGTAAATAAAATCAATTTCATGACCTACCCTATCCTAGTATTTTTGCTGCCCGAGGGGCCTCCCCACCTGATTTCTCACACAGATGGGGGCTGTCCCAGGCTGCCTTCACCCTAAGCCTTGACTGGTTGAGCAAGCCGCAACTAAGCCAAGTTTACCCAGTGCGCCGGGTGATCAGAACCTTTAACGTACTGTGTGAATGCTACATTAAGGCCAGAAGGCAGGGCAGGGCAGGGCAGACACGCTCAAAGCAAGCCCACCCACCCAATTTTAACCCAACAACGGCCAACCCTACCCTGGTGCTCTGTGCCAAAAGAGGCAGCTAAACACCAATCCCGAAACGCCCCGTGCCGATCTAGCTTACCATGGCTACGATCCTAGTAAAAAAAAAAAAAAAACCACAAGAGGGACAGAGGGAATGTTTGTTTATTATTTCAAAAAAAAAAAAAAGACAATAAAAGACCAAGGTTTGTTTTTTTTTTTTAGTATCAAAACACTTGATATAATTTCCTCATCCTCCCCCCACACACACACTGGCCATGGCAGCGTATCGTCTTCCTCCTATGAGACCCAGAAGGCCTGCACACAGATGCATTAAAAAAATAACACAACCTTTGGTGGATCAAGTCTCAGAGAGTATCAAGGTGTCCAATACATCCAGTTTCTCTTTAAGACAGTACGATCGGCTCCTGGCTAGAATAGAGGAGAAAAACCCCTCACGTCCAGGAGCGCCCAAAAGGTTCAAGCCCCGCTCCTCACAAACACCCCTATGCAACAGAAGCACCAAGCACAGAGAAAGTGAAGCCCAGGTGGGAAGAAGTTGGTTATTCAGATATAGTGGTTTCCCCAAAGTGTAAGAAATGGAAGAGAACAGGGTGAGTGCAGACAGAGAGCAAAGGGGCTTGAGAATGGTTTAAACGTGGGTTTAGAGGACAGGAAACTTAAAAAAACCAAAAAAAAACCACCCCGATACGTTTTTGACATAGTTGTTTCCCCTGGCTACAAAGAGTTATAAAAACACAGATTAAAAACACAGCAGAGAAAGGAAACCTCAGCCCAACTCATTACTAGAAAGCGAAATCTAAACACTCAAAAACTGGAATGGGGGGGTGGGGGCTCTTCCTTGCAGAGGTTAATCCCTCTCGGGCAGATGCCAGAAAGCGTTGCTGGTTTGCACTATGGGATTTGCAATTATTCTATAGATCAAAGGGGTCCATCGTCCACCCCCGCTGACGCTAATGAGCCAAAACAGCAGGAGCGCGTGAAGACAGCAAGGTTAGCTGCGCGCCTTAAAGGCCTATCGTGACCGGGAGCCTTGACGATATGAGCGATGCTCAGCAAGGGAGGGCTGTTACCCCCTCCCCAACGCACACCGCCACATATCGTCCCACTTTAAAACGGCGCGTTTCAGACACTCCCTCCCTTGAAGAATATCCCTGCACCAGGTGCCTATTTCCCCTCGGCAGAGGTCTTTAGCTAAGTTGGCCACAAACATCAGGAATGTAACTGATGACTTCTCTCCCCCCTTCGAGGGTTAGAGGTCAGCTTTGTGGTGGTGGGTTGGGGTTCCCCCCCCAAAAACAGAAAAGAGCTGGCCCCAGCAGAGAATCGCTGCTTGAGACGCCCCATAGGCCGTGGGGTGGGAAACGGGGTGGGGTGGGGAGGCTGGTTAGCCTGCAGGCTGCAGAGAGGGTCTTTTACATGTCATTCAGGTCAAGCAGAGTCTGGTCCAACATCCGTTGCGTACAGAGATGTTCCTCTTTGGTGCATTTCAGCTTATCTGTAAGGAAGAGCAGAGAACGTTAATTGCGTCCAAAGAGCTCCGGCAAAGGAGCGTCTTGGCTCTCTGATCCCCCCCCCGAAAAGGTGCACCCCTGCCGACGCCGTGCCGGCCACGCAAAGCTTCGGTTTGCAAGGGTCGTGCTTCTGCCCCACAAGCTCCCACTCGTACGGTTCTCATTTACTCAACGCCCCGCGGCTGCCGCTGGGTCTGCTACGCCTCCCTCCAAAGATGTGCGCGCTCTGTGCTCGAAAACCAGAAACCCAGGTCACATAACCTTCCACCTCCAATTTCCGCGGTGGATTGCACGAAGGGTTAAGATGGCTTGGCTGCTTCGGTTTGATCTCGTCGTGGAGGACAGGCAAAGCCTCCACCCTGCTTTGCCAATGCCGAGAGCTGGGACGCTTTGTGACAAAGCCATGTTAACTCGAGAACCTCTGTTCCAAATCCGGAACCATGAGGGTACATGTTCTGTGCTCCGATGACACACGGGCACCCGCGTAGCTCTTGTGACAATACTTGTGACATCGTTTCGCTTGCGAGGGAAGCGCCTTTCGTGCCCTGCGTGGAACAGATGCGCACGCCACCCAGCGATCTCCGCCACGCGCAGGGGGCAGCCAGCTTTTGTGAACGCTGGGGCAAAGGGGGTTGTGAGGCTCGCAAAGAAAAAAAAAAAAAAAGGCAGCGGAGAAGCCTACACTCAGGATAACATGCAAGGACAAAGAGCCCAGCCTCCTGCTCTTTTAAAAGCTGCTGCTCCTCCTAAATCGCAATAAAATCATAAACGCCTTCTTTCTCCAGGGAAGAAAACTCAGGTCGATACCTATAAGAATGCCCACATTTGGCAGGGCACCTTGTCAGCTCGGCCAGATCGTGGTTGGTTAATTTAAATTCCTATTTTGGGGGACACCGATCCTGCCAAGCAGGCTGAGCTGAGGAAGAGCAAGTGGCCCAGAGGGCCCCCGGGAGTTTGGCTGACAAGCCGCGAGAGCTCCTTTCTAAATCTTCCGTCTCCGGGCCCCAATCTTCACCCCTCAGCATCCGAGGCCAAAGCTGAAAGCAGCTTGCTGTCCGCAGAAGCAGAAGCCCTGGGCTAGGATTCCGGGAATAGGCGTCCCCCGATATTCCCAACTCCGTAGCGGCAGGAGGGGAACAACCCCGGGAGAAGCCCCATTCGTGGTCCAGTCCAGCCCAAACACGAGCAGCCAGGAAAGGAAACAAGCAACGATGGATTTTTCTTTTCTCTTTTCAAAATAAAAAAACATGCTTCCTACACAACTAACTGCCTCTGGCCGTTTCCACCTCCTGCATGGCGCTCCAGGCACGGCTCCTGCAGCAGCGGGGCATCCATTCCATCCGCCGAGCCGATTCCAGGAGGCTGGCATACCTACCCTCTGCCAACCGCGGTGTTTTTTTCCCTGTTGAGCAGCAGCTTTGGGGGGAACAGTTATTTGAAATCAAAGAACCCCGCAGGGGGGAAAGAAGAAGACCCCAGGCGGATACCAAGTGGGCCAGTGACTTTATTGGTACACGGAAAATAAGAAGCGAATTATCATTTGGGGAAACGTGAACGAGCCAATCCATGCAAAGGGAGCTTACAAACAGGAAAACGCTTAAGAGATATCATAAAGGGGGTGGGCGGGGGTGCCTCTACAGGAATTTGAAAGAAGCAATGGGGGGGCTGCGCAAAAAAGCCCGAATCAGCATCTCGGCCCCCAGAAAGAAAAAAAAAATGCTTCTGGAACACGCGACTCTCGGTCCAGGCATCTAAGATCTTCTTGGGTATTTTAGCAGTCTATAATGGCCCAACAGGCTGTGCTTATGGGGCGGCGTGCTTGGTTTAAGCTTGGGAAACGTGGGTGTTAAGAGGGATAAGCATCCAGGGCTTGTGGCGGAAGACCATTTTTCATCACCCTAACTCGGCTCCTTGGAGCGAACAGGGTGCTCTGCCTTCAAAGGCCGGCCTTGCCACCCTTAGCCCGCAGCCACGCAAGAAGTGGGTTAAAATAAAAAGAAAAAAACGGGGGGGGGGCGGTTTCTCAATCACACAGATCATGCAGAGTTAACTTCAGCTCCTTAGCGAGCAGACGGTTTTTCTCAAGCTGGCTGGATAGACGCTCTGCGGCCGGTGGCCCGAAGGAAGGAGGCGGCAGATTAGGGGTGGAGGGGGGAAGAGAATGAGAAGAGAGGAAGGGGGGAAAGAAAAAAAGAAAAAGGGGTTAGTTAGCCCCAAGGAAAAGCCCCCCACCGCCTTGATGCCACATGCTACCCCTGCCGACAAATCAGGACTCGCTTTTCGGCGTGAAGACCAGGAAAAAAATCCGAAAGGGACGGAGGGAGCGGTTTCATAGATAAGGTCAAGTGGAAATGCAGAAGTGGCACCTGTTGGCAAGATTTAGCCCGGGCAGCCTGCCAGCTGAGGAACAAAGAGAGCTTCCAGCAGGAGACACCCTGCCCGGAAGCCATGCAGGCTTGCTTGGGAGCCCACAAGCCAATTTGGGGCCCACAAGCCAAGGACTTGAGGGGTGGGTGATGGTCCCAAGCCACGAAGAAGCAGGCTATCGGTGGGCCAGGGAAGACAGGCCACGCACTCCAGAACCCTGTAGGGTTTTAGGCTTCACCCGCTGGTCCTTCCAACCCACTGAGCCGCAAAGAAATTCTCCAGAGTGAAAAACTGAGATTTGCTCTGCAACGGGGGCTCCCTGGAACGTAGCAACCAACCCCGATGCTTTGGGCCCTGGGAAATGCCCCTTCCTTGCTGCGTTTCCGAACGACCGAGCAGAAGACAGCAGCAAGACTCACACTATCGCTCCTCATGGCATGCTGCTTTTCTCGTATCCAAACGTCGGCATCTTAGCCCGACCGCTGAAGATTTAAGCTCTTCCTGGAGGGGCCCGGCCTGAGCGTGGGGTTTTCCAAAAGCCGAGGGCAGCCCTTCCCACGAAAGGGCTGCAAACAGGACCTGAAGACCACCCTTGGCAATGGCTTCGTCCTACGAGGGTATGAACAACGTCCTACCAGCCAGGAAGGGGCACCAAGGCTATGCTAGGAAGGACCTTCCCAGGCTTCAGTTCCTCCTTTTTGCAAAGGAGATGCTGGGAACCAGTCCGTGGGGTGTGTGTGGGGGTGGCTGGGAAAAGGAAGTGCTTATCTGAAGCCCTGGAGAACTGCCATCACGCCAGGCATGCCACGGCCAAGGGCTTCCAACTCTCCTTTCTGAACGTGGCTCTGGTGGTGATGTTCCATCACTAAGCTTCAAGTACCCACCTTTAGTTGGGGGGGGGAATCCCAGGGGTAAACAGAGCCCCAGCTGGGAAAGGGGGGCAGGAAAAAGTACAATACCCTAAGTGACCAAGACATTCATACCATTGCCATGATGCCCAGAAAAGAAAGATTCACAGTTGATGCAACAGCAGCGTGGATCTGTGCCAGAGGAGGAGCGAATATCTGTTTTTAACCTGCTCCTGAGGATTAGCAGGAAAGGAAGGGAGGGCAGGAGGAGCGTGAGAAGGAACTGAGAAACCGAGAAGGTCCTTGCTTCTGGTCCCATTTGCACAAGACAGAAGCAGAGGATCCCTTAGAAACCTGCACAAGAGGCCCCAGTTACAGCCAGAGCAAATGGACTCCCAAACGTTCCCCAAAGGTGTCAAGAAAGGAACTCTACCCTCATCTGTGTCCTCCCCGTCATTCTAAATTAAAGAAATAAAGAAAAGATGCAGTAAAGGGAGCGAGTGGGGGGATAGAAAGGGAGTTATGAGTCTGCGTTCACACTCTGGACGCGTTTCGTGCTCCCACCTTGAGAGCCGAACCTCTTATCGGCTTATTCGGGCGAGGCAGCGGCAACTTCTCAAATTCACAATCTTGTCAGGTCCACTCCGCTTTTCAAACTACCGGACCCCCGGCTCTCCCCCCTATCTTACAATCCCATGCTTCAGCACACGACAAGCCAAGCGGGTCAGTTTCCCGAAAAACAGCTGGTCCGGAAACACCGCACGCCGGGCTTCCTTTTCTGAAACCCAACCAGCCCTGTTGGAAATACAACCCCCCCCCCAACATCTGCAGGGAGCATCAGGCCAGGATACTCAGGGCTGCAGATCCTCCAAAAGACCAGCCTTTTTTTTTTTTTTTAAATTGAGCAGGCGTGTGTAGAGCTGGTTTAATGCACGGGATGGACAAACAATCTAACGGGGCCTCTTGGCTCTCGGCTCCAGGAGTCGTGGCTAGGAGGGCCTTTGCATGGTTTCCTCTTGCGGCAAGATGGGGAGGCTGAATTCACTGCCCCTCGCCTTTCCCCTCCGTGAATTTCACTGGATTCCTGTGGACTTCCAAAGGCCATTCAAGGCTCTGACTGTCTCTTACAAAGTCTTGATGGTGTAGGGCTGGAGAATTCGCAAGAACACCTGTCTCCTTTATGACTGCGTGCCCCACAAGGCCTGCAGGAAGGGCACATGCCAGCTCCCCTTCCTCTAGCAATGTCATCGAATGGGACCCGGGAAGGGGGCCTTCCGGGAAGGGGGCCTTCCGGGAAGGGGGCCTTCTGTGTCAGGTCACCCGTCCCACAGAACAGCAGATCCCCCGAAATTTGGACAACCCTGATCTTGCTGGCCTCCTCAAAGGCATTAAAGCCCCCGTCCTTCCTTCTGAACTTTGCTCTTGAGCCCGTTGAATACAGCGATAGTTTATTGCTTTTACTCCAGGCGTGTAATGTTCCCTTTTTTTTTGCTTTTAACACCAATGGTGGTTTTTATTGATCGATAGCATCCATCTAAAATATATAACCCACGAGCCCAACTGGCAGCTTGGGGGTAGGGAATCGAGACTCCATTTAATTCACACCTTTGAAATGATTTTGCCTTTCTCCTCTCCCAAAAATGCAGGCAAAAAATGCATGGCGGTTTCTGAAATTCGGGGAGGTTTAGCTGCTCAGGGAAGAGAGGGGAGTGTTGCAAAAGTGAATAAACCCAGAGCAACGCTCCCCACCATTATAGGGAGGGCAGGGCTGAGATTTTTGCAAGCAAGGAAAGAAACGATACAGAGACCAACACAAGTGCATTTTGCCTATATTCCATTCCACCGACAGTTTTACAAATCAGCGATGGGGAAACCACCTTGTGTTGCAGGTACTACACAGCAGCGCTTCCGAGCCGCGCCCCAATCCCACGTCGGCTCTCTGCGGAGAAGAAAACCCGGCCCCCTCCCAAAGCTGCCCCAGCAAAGTCCGCTAACGCCAAAGATCACAAAGGCGGCCGTTTCGGAGAGGATCCCACCACGTGCGAGGCCAGACGGCCGCCCCCACCGGACGGAGGACGCTCGTGCAAACGGAGGACCCTTCTCGCCCTGGCGTGAGATGCATGTGAGATTTTTTTGGGGGGGGGGAGAGAAGAGGCAGGACTTCAGAAGGAAGAGGAGAGACAGACGAGGCCAGGGTGAAATAAAAAAAAAGGGGGCCCTCAAAAGCTGCAGGCAGAGCCGCTAAGTGGAGCTTTGGAATCACAAGTTTTATCTGTGTGCAAGAAAGAGAGAGAATGTTTAGGTTTTCAGGAAAGGGGGGGGGTTGATGCAGCAAGCAGAAAAACAGAGCAGGACGAGATGATAACGGAGGGTGCAGTTAGGAGAAGCAAAGGGTTAAGGAGTAAGCCCAGTTCACACAACCGTGCCAACACCCATTGCAAACCGCAATGCCAAAGAGTTTTGAGAAGGGTTAGACTCCAGCAATTCACAAGCAGTTCACACAAGGCCCTTCGCCAAGAATGGACCTGGAACACCCCAGCACCACACCTCAGTCAAATCTACAACACACACACACCCTGTCGGGGATGCCAAGAGCTCAGGAAGCACGAGAAGAGGACCCAACCTGTCCTGACCATCTATCTCCCTTCCCCATCCTGGGATTCTCCCGAACGCATTTCCTACCCCCATCAGCAACTTCTCTCCAAGCAATGAAGGAACTCCAAGTCAAAAAAGATACTCCAGTGCTGGCAATCTAATATGGCCATTGGAGTCTGTGTTTTGAGGGTGCGGTTCATTTTTGGCAAGAGGAAAGGTGTCATCTGCTCAGGAATTCAAAGGTGCAAGTCACGGGCCGCTGAAGGGCCATGACAGGGGCTCCTGCTGACCAGTTACTGTCCAGCTGTCGGCTGAAAATAGTAACCCAACATTTCTAGAGGTCCACCAAGCTGGGAAAAGCTGATCATCTGGTGCCAGTGACATCACCTGGAGTGTTCGTGGTCCACCTTCATCCTGGCTTCTAACAGACCAGGATGGGAAACCCTCTGGGGTTGGCTTTCCTCCTGAAGTTCTCCACACCTTCTGGGTCTGCCTTTCATGGCTAGAGCATGTTACAAACCAGGCCAGGTTTACTCCTAAGTTCAGCTTAATTTTTGTTCTGCGGCTCTTGGACATTTCCAGCCTTTGGCAAAAGAAACTCTTCTTGCGAGAAAAGGCGAGTAAAGTTACGCCGTTCACTGAGTGGCTATGTTTCTTTCTGCCCCAACCCTTGCCCCGGGGAAATTGTTCATTTTATTCAGAAGGGGGCTTGCGCATATTAATTTCTCCCATTCCTGGGATGGGGGCGTTGCAAAATTTGAGACCCCCTGGGCTCCATCACTGGAATTTAATCCCTGGTCTGGGAGGAACACACAACCTGGTAAAGCCGAACAATAACATGAGTGAAAGCGTGTCATGAGAATGAGACCCCCGTCCCAATCCTCTTTGAGCACCCTCTGTGGCTGGTTGGCAGGATCAAGCTTCAAACAGCAGCAGCACAGAGCTGGTGAGAAATCCACACGCGTGTGTTTTTTAATAAGAGGCCGACGTTTCCCCCAAAGCTGGGACTAAAGGTTGAAGGACAGTGAAGCACCCACAGACAGATGCATTTTGTGACAAGAGGAATAATTTGGGGAAAGTGCGTCCCGGGGATCTGTCTCCACGTGCCTTGGAATCGTGCAAGGGAGAGCAAGCTGTGGCAACAGCGTGGATCACTCAAGCTGCCCTGAGCATTGCTTAACCCAACCCCTGCGTAGCTTCAGCGTTGCTCTGGCCGCCTCCCCCCTCCCCAGCGCACACAGCACGCCCAACAGAAGGCCAACACACAAGCCCCCCCCCAGCTCACTCCAAACGTCGATATTTACATGGAAGTCATATCATTGAGAGCATGGTCCAGTTCCTCACTAATGGCTTTGTACTTCAGTTTCTGAGAGTAGAGCTCATCTAAAAAAATGGGGGGAGGACGTCACAAGAGAGAGTAGAAGGGGGGGTTCCAGCATCGGGAGGCCAAAGTCAAGCAGGGTTGGTTCTACTCGATGCAAGCTAGAGGGGTAACCACGACCCAACCCCAAGCTTCAAGTCCATTTGAAGGGAGATACCTTTACAGGGCAGGCTGCAGATAAAAATCACACATTTTCTGCCCCCGGCCCCCCCGCAAGGGATACCCAGCCACTTTTTCAAGGTGGTGGTAGGGTATCCAAGTGTGCTTGGTTAAGAAAACCTCACATTATGCAGCTTTGAAACGACTCCCAAGCTGAAGGCAAGAAGAATGCAGACACTTAGGCTAAATTCCCCTCCAGCTCAACCATTCTATGACTATTCTTGATTACAGACTTCAGCAGATTATCTTTTTGCCCCAAAGTGTGTAGAAGGAAGAAGAGCATGAAAGAAACACTGGGGATCCCACTACAATTCCTAGGATTTGAGAAGAGAGGGGAAAAAAAACCCTTCATAGATTGGTTTAAAGCACAGTGCTTCGGCCCCCTTGAAGACTCCAGTGGAAAGCGGGCTTTAAAAATTCTACTTTATCTCAATGAAATTAAAGAGAAAATATCTACGTGGGTCCCACCCGTGGTACAGAAGGAAAAGGTGAGAACTCAGACCAAGCCTTGGCCTAGGTTATTTTGTGCTGGCGACACAGAATGAAATGTTTTCAGATTCCGCACCGCACCACTGATGAGGACGTAACTTCATTTGAATATGTAGGGAAACAATGCCGCTCTGTGTGGGCCCAGAATGGCTGGAGAAACGGCTTCAGGCTCAGAGATGAACCATTTACCCTCTCCTGACTATTTTACATTTTAAAATGTAGAAGCCCCAAAGACCTAGAGCCAAATCAGACCCAAGGACCTGCAATTTGCAAAATACGACAAGGGCAGAACATTTGCATTAAGAGTTAGCTATCACCCTAATGCATCAAGGGACGGTTGACACGAAATCTCTGAGAGAAACAAAGAGATAAACTGTGCGCTAAAGTAAATATATCCAGTTACTGACACTTCTGGAACCGAATCTCTTTTCCCTTTCAACAAATCTGGTTAAAGACGACTCTGTAGAATTTTGCTGTTTGGCTGTAAGCGGCTGGCTGTTTTGAGCGTCCTCCGTATTTAGCATCTAGGTCCAACCAGAGAGCTCACATAAACTTCTGCTTGTGCATTTGTGCACGATGGTTGCAGATCAGAAGTGGGAAACCCACTGTCCTTCCAGCAGCCCACAGCACCCCAGTGATGCATACCGAGAGTTGAGGTTTGGGAAGACCTGGAGAACCACCCATTCCTCATTCTCGTTCTAAATTCTGATGGTAACATATCGCTTTCACGAAGCATGTCATATTGCTTTTCAGGTGAAACTTACCTTCCAAGTCATCAACGGTCTTCTCCAGTTTGGCTACCGATCTCTCGGCAAACTCAGCACGGGTCTCTGCCTGTGGGAGGCAGGAGAAAACTAGTCAATTGTGGAAGGAGACCAAGCAGCTATTAAGGTTCCTGACTGAGTGACAGGATGGTTTTAAGCCAGGGCAGGCAGAAAAGTCGTGAAGCGATCCAAGCATCTGAAAGATGGCCCACTCCCCCCAAAACAGCAGGCGGCTAAATCGGAGGCCAAAAGAAAACTGGAAGTGAATTATGCAAGAGATGTACCCGTCGGCTCTTTGATTCCAACTTAGCACAAAAGGTAAGCTGGTCATTAAGCTGGTTCTGTTTAGGTTTCCCTTCCAGACTCAAATGTGTTTCTCACACTCATGATTAAGATTTTCTGATACACCCAGCCTCACACGCCACTCACCTCTTTGAGTTTGTCAGTCAAAATCTTGATCTCCTCTTCATATTTATCCTCTTTTTGAGAGTACTGGAGGGGGGGAAAAGACACACTCAAGATCCAACTGTAACAGGGTGCACATCACTAGCACAACATCCCTCAGTGGCAGCTCCCTGGCTGGGGAAGAGCCCCCCCCCCAAATAATTTCTTTGGGGTTTATTCTATGCCTTTCAACAGTTTGACTCAGACAATATGCTCTTTGGGGTCATTACACCTTGGCTTAGCCTGTCGTGTGAATCCAGCCACGGGGAATCAGCAACCCTAATTTACAAACGCACCCATTTGATACAAACCAGCCCATCAGCTTCATTTGACCCGTGAAGCTAGCTGAATTTCTAGTTCCCCCCCCCCCCCAAGCTTCTTAGTGGACTTTCCATTTTTATCCAAGGGGCCACAGGAATTTTTGCGGGCTGCCTTGTTTCAAGAAAGATGACCCCCAGCATCCCTCCCAGATCTCCTTCCTGGCCGGATCAGCCACGATGGGAAGAAGCAGAACAGAAAGGTTTTTATAATCCTCATGTTTCTCTCCCTGGGGGGATACAAGCTGAGATGAGAAAGAGATCCCGCCCTGGACTGACCCAAACTCTTCCAGCTTAACCACAATGGCTGTCTTTAAAGTACAAATCAGGGGTGGGTCACCTTTGCCTACATATGGCAACACCGAATCTCAGTAAAGGAATCTTGATGACAGAATTGGGGAAAAGGGAAAGATGCAACGACTGGACATGGCCAGTTGTCAGCTACTGTTAACTCCTTTAACATGTCCTAAAGTACTTTCAAAAGATAGACGCTTAGCAATTTGACAGCTGTGGAAAGCTAGAATTACGATACCCAAGATATAGCTAACAGAGTTGACCAACAACCGACCCCCCAAGAGGGCCACACGCACTTGGTTTTCTCAGCAGAACAAGAAACCAGGTGCCCCAAAGGCCATTGATGATTTTATTTCTTAACAACAACAACAAAAAGATTTGATTTCTCAGTGGGGAGAGAACCACCCTACCTTCTCCGCCTGAGCCTCAAGCGACTTGAGGTTGTTGGTAACGTTCTTCAACTCTTCCTCCAACTCTGAACATTTACTGCGTGTGTTGGCAAGGCAGAAAAGAAAGGAAGGATAGGAAAAAAAAGAAGGGGAAAGGTGGGGAGGAAGGACAGACAGGAGAGAGGAAGAAAGAAAAGAGAGTGAATCTGTGGACTGGGGAAGTGGCTGAGGTTTTGAGAGATCCCCCGGGCCATCGGCACCCGGTTGTAATTACTCGGGGTCAACGCAGCATATAAAACGTGATCACCTGCTACTTCTTGGAGTTTTCTTTTAAGAAAGAAAATAGCCCAGGGATATTTTAACCAACGATTTACAGTAGATGTGGGGGTTTTCCCCCATCCTCCCTAAGTTGCCAGCTGCCAGGAAAGTAAATACTTGCTCAGATTGTTTCCCAGAGTTTCTGACACTGGACAGACACCCCTGCATGGCTTCTCCCCGAAATCTTGAAGGAGAAGACAAAATGCAATATTCCCCCTACCCCCCATCTCTCTGACACTTTAGCCTGATCGTTTCAGCCCCAAGTGGAAGCTTTTAATGTTTCTTTGCAGGCCTTTAAAACTTAAAGCACACTGTTCCGCTTTGCAGAACCGGTTACGGTACGAAGTCTGCGAGGCTTTCTTTCTAAATTCACCCTTCCTGGATGCAGCTATGGGTGAAAGGATCACATTTAAGCCAATCAAATGTTATTGGAAAGGTAGGCGCTAAAGGGCAGAATTCAACACGCATTTGTTGAACTGTACAAATTTCCTCGAGAGTAAGGCGTGCTCCACTCAGCCAGGACCGCTTCTTTATTTTAAAAGATGAGCTTTTTTCTCAAGCGATCACAAGGCCAAGCACCCAAGCGTTCGACTGAGCGCATATGGGGCGCCGAAGAAAAGCAAAAAATACTTAGAAAACGTGGAAAAAGGCATCCATGAAACTCTGCAAGGGCCTTTGTTACTAACTTAGACAAGGTGGATCGCCCCTCCCAGCCATTGGCAGACATTGATCTGTTTCTTGGATGGGCTTGTATCAAACATCCTTAAGATACAGGGCCTCTGTTTCCTCGTGAATCTAGTTCTATGTTATGCAAGTCTCCTCCTTAGCTCGCTGCAGCCAAGGGTTAACAAGCAGCCCTGTACAAGAGAAGCCCCCCGCTGCTCCCCAACTGCACTGGGACTTCATCTCCCAGAATTCCGTGTTGTCCAGGAGAAGACCCTCATCAGCAGGCCCCTCCTATTCAACTCTGGGCTTCAGCTGGCTGGCTGAAGAACTGAGATTGGAGGAGGCATCAGAAATGATCCTGGGAGGCTAAGACTGGACCTACTGGGGGCAAGGGAGTGATACCCCGCTGTGCAGACAGACAGTAGATTTTCCATTCCTTCCTGGTTCTTCTCCCCCTCTTTGTTCTTCTTTTCATTCTAAATTAGGCCTTCCTGCTTGGAGCAGTGGAAAACCATACTGTCGGCTTTCAGCAGCTGTGGCCAGAGCAGGGACTTCAGGATGACAACTTTAGGGCAGCCAAAGGCCCAAGGATTTACTAAACGGGGGCAGTAGCACACAAAGGCCCAGGCACACAGCCTACAAGCTGCCATGATGGCCCCGAGGTGGGATGTGCCCAATAGTGCCAACACTGGCTTCAATGTGGAATTTGGTAGGAGCTGCCTGGCTAAAAACAGCCTCGGCAACTGTCTGCTCAACAGAAAGCAGAAACAAAAAAAAAAGGGGGGGAGTGGATTGGAGATAGCAAGATTAGGGCAAGCAGAGCATGTAAAGCATCTAAGGCAGCAAGAAGAGGAGGCGGAAGAGGAGGAGAGATGTGCATGAAGGAGCAGGGTCAGGGGAGAATGAAAATTAAGAGCTTTAGCGCTCAAGGAAGGGGGAAGAGATTAGTACCTTTTCTTCAGCCTGAGAAAGGAACTTCAAGTTTTGATCCATCAACCGGTTCTGCTCATTCAGTTCCCGTAAACGGCTGGTTAGGGACGGCCAGGTGGAGAGGCACGGGTCGAAGGGGAGAGGGAAGCGGCAGCAACAACAATGGAAAAGATACAAAGCGCAGCCGTAAAAGGGGCGGGGGGAGAGAAACAGGAAGAAACAAAAGAAAAATAAAAGTTGGTCACAACGCATGCTTGGCGGGCAGGGGCCGAGTGGGCCATTCTGCAGGGTGCATGCCATGGGGCGGGTTGGGGGTGGAGGAGGGACGCATTACACGAGGCCAAGAAGCACAGTGGTGAAAAGCGTGAACTGCAACTTTCCTTGTGGAGGGTTGCTCAACACAGCCTGTGAAGCCGCCCCCGTTGTCCCCAACTACCCAGACATGCAACCAGACTGCTCTATCAAACCAGGATGTGCAGGAAGTGGTGCAGTGGGGGGAATTTTAACAGCTGGTGGCCAGGTGCTCAGGGGAAGGAGAGGACCACCAGCTTGGGAAAGACCAACTCTTTCTTCTTCGGCCACCTGAAAGAGGGCTGCAAGGGATTTTCGAGGGATTTTTCGAAGGATTCAGAAGGGGTTATGGGGCTGCTAAGCTTCATGGCCCCCGTTTGCTTCATCAGGCCGCACCATTCGCAGCTCCCCAATGTTGCAAATGAACTTAGACAGATGGGGCTTAGTTCTGAGGGGTTTTTTGGTGGTGGCGGGATTAAAATCTGCTTTAGAAGTTGAGTTTTGATTCTGATTTCTTTTTTTTTAAGATGGGATGGACACAGGCCTGGCTCTCAACCTAACTAGCCAAGGGCTTAGAAGTTTCCCCCCTGTACAGAGAGGCAGGCCACCAAGAGCAGTGTTGTTAATCTGTTGTTTTTTGGGTCTTTTTTTTTTTTTTTTTAAAGGGAAGTGGGGAGAAAGGCAGGGGAACTGACATTTGACCTTAATGCTTTGGCTGTCCTTTTTCTTGAGCCTCAAGCAGCCCCAGGAGACACAGCGGATTTTATTCCACCCTTAAGAAGTCCTGTGAGGAGAGCTTAAGAGGCTCTGAGAAAGGTTTCTCCGGCCCACCCAGATGTGGAAGCGACTGCCTGATGCTTCTGAAGGCGTCTGGCTCCCTCCCCCGCCACACTTTGGCACATCGGTATCCCAGATGGGCGGCAGACCCCGTCTGAAGCTTGGAAGGCCTTGACAGGACGGTCTGCGCGAGATCCCCAAGAGAGGAGCCATCCCAACAGCAGTGGGAATGACCTCAGTGGTCAAGGGAGACCCCCTGCTAAAACCAAGACTGAGCCCCCCCTTGCAGGGAACCAAGTACCTGCAGGACCTCGTAGAAGGACCTCACTAGCTGGGACTCTGACCAGGAAGAGTCTGCCTAAATTTTGCTCAATTCCTGCTTTTCATTCCGTTTTGGGTTTGTGGTCTTTGAGCAGGGGCGTCTCTCGGCATCCGCCTGTCAGCCTCACCTTGTCCCTCCAAGAAAGGGCGAGAGAACAGGAAGGGCTTCCAAGGTCCTTCCAGCAGGAGCAACCTCCAGCCCTCTCCCCCAGCTTCAGGCCTCGTCTAACCGGGAAGCAGAGAGCCAAGCCGCTGGTGTTAGCGTGCATGCGGGGCACGGGCAAAGGGGTGTGTGCCATGCTAAAGAAGAAGTGAAGCTGGAAAGGGTCCAACACTCACGATTCAGCCAGTTCGGCTCTTTCCTCTGTACGCTCCAGGTCTCCTTCGATGATCACCAATTTACGAGCAACCTGAGGAGGAGCACAAGGGGGTTACTGAAACAGAGTGGCACAGAAGAGAAGATGGTACATTCAAGCTTGGGAGCAGCACAAAGAGCCTTGGGAGAGTTGGAAAAGGCTCTGCCAATCCAGAAGGGAGAAAACATAAAGACCCTTCAGGGGCCATCACTCAGAAACACAGCAGGGAACCCTCTGCGTGTTCCACTACAGGTAGGCCTCAACTTACAACCGCATATGGGACCAGAACATCCACTGCTAAGCAATGCAGTCATTAAGTGAGTCACGCCCAATTTTACAAACTTTTTGATTGGTCGTTAAGCAAATCACGCAGTTAAGTGAATCTGGCTTCCCCCATTGACTTTGCTTGTCGGAAGCCGGCTGGGAAGGTCACAAATGGCAATCATGCAATCGCAGGACGCTGCAACCACCGTAAATTTTATTTATTAAATTTGTATGCTGCCCATCTCCCCCAGCGGGTGACTCTGCTAAAACCAAGAATTCATGTCAGTTGCTGAGTGCCTGAATTTTGATCATGTGACCACAGGATGTTGTGATGGTTGTAAGTGCAAGGATTGGTAAGTCACTTTTTCAGCACCGTTGTAACTTCGAACAGTCATTAAATGAATGGTCGTAAGTCAAGGACTACCTGTAAAAGCATATCACCCTAGACCACCCCCTCTCTGGGTGAAAGTCAAGCTACCAAGTCTGAGAGATCTGGAGCCCGTGGGCTTGACTGTATATATCTACTCTAGGATTTCAGATGGAGCCCTGCCTGGCGATACAGAAGTTACCCCAAGGCACCATTAACTCACAAAACCAGAGGCACCTCCCTCTGAGCTGCAGCCTGTCCCTTAAAACTAAAGACCCTAGTCCTCATGATGCTGAAGAAAGGCTATACTGAAGAGGAGCTCCCTTAGTGTCGGAACGTTGCTCCGCATAGCTCAGCTTTATCCAGAGAAACCACAGGGTTAGGGCAAAACCCTCTACCTGAGATTGAAGCAGAACATTTCTATATGCAAAGGAAGTACTCTGCCACAACTCCCCCCTCCTCCCCACCAAAAAATTCCAGATTATCCAGGGAAGCTGCAAAGGAACTGGAAGTTGTTAGCACTCAGGGCCACCCACCTCCTCGTATTTCCGGTCGGCTTCCTCGGCAATATGCTTGGCCTCTTTCAGCTGGATCTCCTGCAGCTCCATCTTCTCTTCATCTTTCAGGGCTCTGTTTTCAATGACTTTCATGCCCCTGCCAGGAATAAAGAGACAGGACAGCGTTTGTCTACCCGAACCACAGCTAACTCCCCAAAGCAAGAGGTAGCGCTGGGATGCTGGAGGTAACTGGACAAAGCTGGGTGGTTGTCATCATTATTTATTCCATTTACACAGCCGCCCCTCTCGCATACACGAGCTATTCTAGAGGAGTTTGGGGGTGAACTGGGCCACTGTCAGGGTCCCTTAATTTTAAGGGACTGGGAATCCCACTTGAATCTACCGTGAACATTTTACTGCTGCGCTTGATCATTGCCGCAAACAGCCAAGAATAGCCAGATGTGGGGCTGTCCTCGTTTTCCTTTCGAACGGCTCCGATTCTTATTTTTAAGGCTTACTGCGGCTGCTTTCAAGTTTTCACATCTGGGATACTGTAGGTGTAATACAGTGTTGTCCAAACTTGGCCACTTTAAGATGAGTGGACTTCAACTCCCAGAATTCCCCAGCCAACCATGCTGGCTGGGAAATTCTGGGAGTTGAAGTCCACTCATCTTAAAGTGGCCAAGTTTGGACAACATGGTGTAATAGGTGGGATAGCGTAGGTGTCAATCAAACAGTGACTTAGCCAAAGGTGGTATCGGGGTCTTCCTGCTGCTTCGGGCTCCCAGCCTGAAGACAGCTCATTCAACACCTTCTGGTCAAATTTCTCCAACCCCCAAGATTTTTGGGTTTTTTATGGTGTATGCCGCCCAGAGTCACGCTGTTGGAGTTGGGTGGCCTTATAAATCTTTAAATAAATACTCAAGCCAGGGTACTCCGGCTTCGTTTGGGAAGATCTTACTCGAGCCTCCCATCCCTCTGTCCTCATTTGAAGTTACTCTGCTTGCACGAAGGGTGTCTTTAGCTATCCCAAGCCGGTCGAAAGGCCCCTCGCTTGCAAACCGACGCCCGCCCACCTTTCGCTCTCATCTGCAGCCTTCTCTGCTTCCTCCAATTTCTGCAAGGCCGTCGCAAGACGTTCCTGGGCCCGGTCCAGTTCCTCCTCGACCAGCTGGATGCGGCGGTTCAAGGATGCGACCTCAGCTTCAGCCTGGGGGAGAGGAGGAAGAGAGGTGATAATAAGCACTGAACATAGCCAACTTTTCTCAGGAACGTTGGGCTATAATTGCAGCCAGTTTCTGCACCTCTCTGAAAATTGAGCCTTGGTTTGGACCTAACATGCCCTCCAGGAAAAAGCCACCCCAAACTCCCCTTCCTTGTTAGAATCTGGAACCAAACAGATCTGCCTCTTTCCTTTATTATGCCCGTTCTGCTTCCAAGACAGGATGCCTCGCCACCACCCCCCAGTTGAAACAAAAACTCTATATGATAGGCACGCTTGGGCCAGGTGATCCAAAGCTTTCAGAGTTTGATGGGGACATAAACGTGGGCCTCTACACCCAGCCCCCACGTTCGCAGCCCAAAACGAAAGAGGCAGATCTTCAGGGAGCAAACTCTTGAACCGAGAAGTCGCTGCCGTTGCTGTTGTGGCTCCCAAGAGAAGGCCCAGCCCAGGAGGAGGGGGAAGGCAAGCCAGCCCCGCTGCGTGGTAAATTCAGAGGACGAAAGCACAGCCACAGAGCCGGTTCTGCCTCCTGAGCAGGGGGCAACTCCAATTCAGGGGCTTCTGCTGAGCCAGGAAGGGGGTCTAGAACTGCAAAGCAGGGAAAATTGAGCAAAGGGGTCACGGGGCTTGGAGGGGTGGCAAAGGTCACAAGGAAATTGAGCCCACCCTGCCTCGCTCTAAAAAAAAAAAACAGCTCCGAGTTTTCCACCATGAATTAGCCTGATCCGCAGCAGGCAGGCTCCAGAAGCTGGGACCGTTTCCCCCTTTTTAAACCCCAGTTTTAGGCACGGCCTGTCGGGGAAAGCAAAAAGCAGGATCCACCCCACACACTAGGCAGGCCCTAAGCCAAGACTGAGCAACCCAGTTTGCACAAGCCGGCCCCAAACGACCCACCTTCTTGGAGGCAGAGGGGCCAAGCTAGCTTGTGCCTGGCTGAGTCCTCCCAGGGGTCTTCAATGACCCAGTTCCCCAGCCCCATCTCAGGGCCAGATCTGGAACAAGGGGATGGCCTGGTTTCTTCTGCGCATCCCGCCCCCACCTCCGCTGCAATGGGCACAGTCCACGCCACCATCTGGTGCCAGAGGGACAAACTTAATCCCGAACAATCTTGGCATCATCTTCGCACGCGCACCTTCCCGGCAGAGCATCCCAGGCTGAGTTTGAAGATGTCTCAGCAAACTGATCTATCGCACATCTGCCCCTGGAGCAGATTTGCAGGAAGCTCTCTAGCTGGTGGAGAGGCGAGCGAGGGGGGCCTCCGGGTGGGGCCTCCCCAGCAAGGCTGGTGTAGCTATCAGCTGCTTTGGGAGCTGAATGCAGGCATTCCTCAGCTTCTGGAGAACAGGCTAGGGCAAAGCAGGGCAGACCCCCGATTGCAAGTTCACACATGCTCGCCTGGGAGAGTTTTTCAAAGATTTCCCTGGCTTTTTTGCAAAGATTTGGGGGTGGGGGATCTGCAGGACTTCAACCACAGTGGGAATGTTGCCCCTTGGGGTTTGCGCGTGTGGAATGGCCAGCTTTCCCGCTCCACCTCCAATGTTCGGGGACTAGCCCCTTATGGGAATTCAGCAGCAAACTTGGGAAATTTCCCACCACGACTGGTGAGGACATCGCTTCCTGCCCCTCCGGTCCGAGGCCTGGAAGCCCCTGGCCATCCCCAAGGAGCCTGACTGGAAGCAGACAAAGAAACCCAGCTATCGCCACCGGAGGGGGCAGAGGAATGCGAGATCCAGCCGGGAAGGCGTGGGAACAGGGCCAGCGCTGCCCCGGAGCCAAGCTGGCGGGGAGGGGCTGGAGAAGCAAGGGGAGCCCTCGCCCTCACCCAACAAGGAGTGCTGAGCTACAGAAAAGCAAGCACCTTTTTGCCAACTAGCCCTTGTCAGCGCAATGCAAGCAGGCCCACGCTCGGGGAGGGATCCGGAAGCCATTTTAATTTGCAGTCGCACCCACATCCCTCCCTTTACAGCTCAGCCCCCTCTTTTCCCAAAATCCACTAACATTAGAGCAGTGTTTCTCAACCTTGGCCACTTGAAGATGGCTGGACTCCAACTCCCAGAATTCCCCAGCCAGCCATGCTTCTGTCCCTCCCGTGCTTCCCTCCCCTTGTGATTTGGCCCCCTCTTCTCCCTAAATCCACTAACATTAGAGCAGTGTTTCTCAACCATGGGCACTTGAGGATGGGTGGACTTCAACTCCCAGAATTCCCCAGCCAGCATGGCTGGCTGGGGAATTCTGGGAGTTGAAGTCCACCCATCTTCAAGTGCCCACGGTTGAGAAACACTGCCTTAGAGGGACTCACACTGTGCATTTCTGGAAGCCAGAGGACAGCCAAGGAAACCGTCCTCAAACTCACCTAGTCAATGCTTTACAGCCCTTCAACCAGTGCCCAACTCTTACAGGTAAAAGGAAGAAAAACACCTCTCCCCCAGCAAAGATCAAGACCTGGGAGATGTTTTAGCTACTCAGGCTAAGGATCTACGGGGTGGTGATTTGCCAGGCCATATTTCACCAAGTCCTATCAGCAGGCGATCTGCACAAGCCCTGCAAACATTGATGAAGATAAGCAAGCATGGACTTGACCAGGCTCTGTTGTGACTCCAAGGAAGCAATGCGAGCCCTGGATTTTATTCCCTAAATAGAGCAAAAAGGAAAAAAAATCACCCCCTACATTCCTGTATGTCACTGGCCCGGCCAGGCCTCCTTTCAGACCCTTTGAAAACCGTTCGATTTTGCTGTGTAAGAAGAATACCTTGGAGGCACGGAATGAGGAAAGGGGGTGATTCATTTGGGGAAGGCTAAAGCAGTGATTGGACAGGTCACATTCCCTGCACAGAAGGCAGAAATAGGGGTTTTTAAAAAAGAATTTTTAAGAAAAGGATATGGTGGACTAGTAACTTGATTAGGTTTGCAGCTTTGTTGTAGCCCTGCAGAAAAATGAGCAGAACGGGGTTGATTAAGCCACTGTGTCCTTACAGAACTGGGGGGCAAAAAAAAATCACTGCATGTTTCAGCCCCCAAAGCATTCAAATGGGTCAGAAGAATCGCTGGCCTGCAAAAAATCTCAGGAGCTCAAAAGAAAATGTCGAGGAAGAGGAAGAGGAGGAGGGCGGCGTTAATGATGGAGGAGGAGGATGCTCAATGCCGCAGCCAAGTACGTGTCCACAAAACGTTGCAGCCCAGCACTCGGCCAGGAGCAATCTTCTTCGCTAAGCCTCCAGGAAGTGACAGGGAAGGCTGGCTTACAAACAGGGTTGAGATAGCAGCCAACGGCCAGAAAAACCAACGGCCGGACGTTTCTGGGTTGACAAGGAGCTTTGCACAGAGGCCTGCAGATGTGCAAACAAGCGGTCCCTCGCCAGGCCACCAAGAGGCTCCTGTGCCAGGCTGTCAGTGGCTGACACGCAGCTGCGCCATCGTCATGCACCATCCAGAGGCCTTGTCTGGGTCCAAGGCTGGCTTTGGCTTCCTCCCTGCCCTGGGCCTTCCACACCCTCCTTTGCATCCGTGCTGATCCAGAGCGAGACTGCACGGGGTGAGCGAGGCAGTTCTGCTTAACCGGAGTCCCGTCCAGGTGTAACTGAGCAAGCATCCAGAGGAACGCCAGCCTGAGAAATATTCCATGGGCAATATTGTTCTGGTTTAACGCTTTCTATAAGGCAGCGTTTCTCAGCCTTGTCAGCTTTGAGATGGGTGGACCTCAACTCCCAGAATTCCCTAGCCAGCCTAGGCCTAGAAACTTACTCCGAAAAGAAGACAAACTTAACTTGTAGGTCTCCTGTGCAGGACCCGTTGAGAGAAGCCCTCTGGCTACATCCCATGTTCACAGCACTCAAAATTCAGAACGGGTCTGTTTTTCTTTATGATAAGCTCGGGAGAAGGAGGGCTTAAGTCTCCAAGTCTAGAGGGAGGGGGAATAAAAAGTTTGGGGATCAGGGAGAGGCTTGCTCACATTCCCAAAAGCCATTTGACTCATTCAGCTGAAGGACAGCCAGCTTCTATCAGCAAGAGCCGGTAGCCTTCCGGAGGGGGCTCTCTCAAGATCCCTTGGCTAGTTTGGCAATGCAAATGCTACTGCAAGTCAACACAGGCCCAGGAGCAGGAGAAGGCAGCTGGAGGTCTCTTCCAGACCCCTGAACGTGCAGCATGGCAGCGCCGCCCTCAAAGGCTGCCCGGGGCAAGGTGAGCCAGACGCCTTTGAAAGGCTCAGCCGCACTGGAGCCCCAGAGCCTCTCGGTGCTGCTGCTACGTGGGTGATCTGCGGGCCAAGGGACACACTCAGGAGTCACCTCCTTCCTTTCCAATCAAAGCTGGCCTGCTCCGAGGCATCGTCTCCTCCGCCTGGCCACATCTCCCCCACCCCAGTAGACTCCAGCCGCCAGCCAGCGTGGGAACCAGGTCACTTCAAACTCCCTTGCACAAATAACCCCCCCAGAAAAAAATCTGCAGGCTCAGCTAAGAGGCTCTGCAGATGCTCCAGTTGTAGAGAAGCACCTTCCCCCAAATTCTTTGGCACGAGGGATTTCTCTCGCTGCAAGAAGACTCCGCCGGACACCTCACACCGCCCAATTTCCACTACGTTCGGTTTTCCAGCGAGGCCCTTCCTCATCCCTGCAGCTAGAGTTCTTCTCGCTACCGAGACGCTGACGCTGAACTCTAGACGCAAAAATATGCTTCTCAGACAGAAAACTACTGCCAAAACTCACGGCTCGGTCAGGAACCAAGACTCCCAAAATAAGAGAGTGTGGCGTCTGGGCAGACCCCCTTGATTTACTGCAGCATGCTCTGCTGGGGGATGAGGTGATGGCAGTGGAACCAGAACAACTGGGGCAGCGCCACAAATGGGGATCCAACCCATCAACAAAGATCTCCTTACACCAGGGTTTCTCAACCTTGGCAACTTGAAGATGGGTGGACTTCAACTCCCAGCATTCCCCAGCCAGTGTATGTTTTGCTGGGGAATTCTGGGAGTTGAAGTCCGCCCATCTTCAAGTTGCCAAGGTTGAGGAACCCTGCCTTATCCACGATGTTCAACGCCGCAGGCAGCCCCCAACTGAATTACTCAATGCTGCTGGGGCACCCGGCCACACCACCTCGGCCTCCCTCACGTCGAAAGCCGACGTGCCTGTTTCCAACAAACTAGAGGTCCGCCGCCCACCCCCTTAAGCAAAGTTAAGCACCTCCCGGTGCCCAGGCTGTCTCCTGGAGCTGCTCCCACCAAGTCTGAAAGGAAGACTTGGGGGAGAGGGCGGGGGGACCCGGCGGGGGGAAGGAGAGTGACAGATTGCTTCCAACCCTAGACTCAGTGTCTCCCTTGTTCAGATGAAGGCGAGCCAGCTATAAATCTTTCCTCTTAGCCAAAGGCCTGCTGACAACATCCCTTCCCGAAACGCAACCAGAAACGGCTTCCCACCCCAACAAAAAAAGAAGGTGGGGGTGTTGGGAGAGACAGAGAAAGAAGAACAGCCTGTGTATTTGCTCTGTGACTTCAAGAGCTTTGGCCCAAAGAGCCAATCTTCGAAACGACCCCAAAAAAGGCTCAAAGGGGAGAACAGAAGCGCCTCTGTGCCAGCATCAGCAAGACAAAAGGAGAAGTCAAAGAGCTTGGGGTGGGGGGGGGAGAGAGAGAGAGAGAGGAAGGGAAGATTATTCATCATAACATGTTAATCCTGGCCAGCCAGCTTGGCTCTCCCTGAATTTCCTATCCGCACAACAACGAACACCCTAAAGGGAGGGTCGATGGCGCGAGGCCTTCGGCTTTGTCACTTGCCCTCCAGCAGGATTGGCAGTGGGGATATCCTTCCTTAGGTGGGGGGGGAAGCAGGGATTACTTAAACGTGGGGAAGAGGAGAATGGACAGGAAGCCACTGCCCCGCTCGAAGAGCAGGCGGAAATGCAGTCACGTCCAGCCAGAAGTCTGCCCTGTTCTGCCCCTAAGCCTATGTTTCACGAGCTGTCTTCGAAAAGCCATCATTGACCACGGCTTAGCCAAGGGAAGGAAGAGAGAAAGGCAAACCCTGACCTAGCTCCCTTCTCCAAAGAAACCCAGCCAGGCGCTAAGTTAGCCCCCCCCCCTTTGCTCACGCGACTAAGGGGTGGAAGGCTAAACTTGATCAATCTTCCACAGAGCTGGAACACCAGCAAGATGAGGCCGTTGCTAACCCCAACAGCAGCAAGGGCATTTTTCAGAGGTGGAAACACCCAAGGCACTCTTTTTAGGGAGAGATGTTAGGGATCAAGGCAGGAAGGCCGCCCCCAAATCTCTGCCATCTGCCTCCTCCAGAGGCAAGGCCCAGCGACCCTCTCGGCGGGGCTTAGACATAGACCAAGCAGCGTCGGATCCCAGCCAGAAGATCAATAACCGAGAGTACATCCCAGCATAAGCTGGGGGCAGGGATCTAGGGCTGGGTTACCGCGCCACTGTTTGTTTTTAGAAGGAATGCCAAGAACGGGTTTGCTTTGGGAGAAGGGAAGCCTGCTTGCCAAGAGTTTCTGAGAGGCGCGGGAAGAATACCTGTAATTGCTAAGGAGCACAAGGAGAGTTTTTTAATGGCTCTGGAGCCAGAAGACCATCGAAAGAGGAACAGCAAACCTCTCGCTAACAATTCACTCCGTAGCTATTTTCTGGCAAGCGCGTAAGCCGGTTCCAGGAATGCTTAACTATACAGAGGGACACTTGGCTGAAGCTCTCTGGTTTTGACACTTGGCTGAAGCGCTCTGGTTTAAAATGAAACGGTCTCCACAGGTGCTTCTGGGAAGAGGAAAAGAAAATGAGGGTTTTCAAGGAACTTCTTCCAGTCTGGGAAACTGATGGCTCTGCGTTGGAAGATAAAATAGATTTATCTCGCAGGAGGCCTCCGTTATGCCGCTCCGGTTCTGACGGAGTTCACACGTCCCACTGAACCGCAACGTGGTTTGTTCAGTTTTCACTTAAGAGGCGGTGTGAATTTGTCCCCTGTGGTTTGCGAGCCATGGTTTCCGACGGAGCCAAACCGTGGTTAAACAGGCAATGGCTTGGAATCCAACTCCACCAAAAAACAGGCTAGTTCATTTCAAGGCAAGGTTGCACACGATGCAACCGCAGCAGGACGACATCCGTACCTCCTAAATCCCACCTCTTTCCAAATTCCAAAAAGTGCCCTTTTTAAAAGATCATCAAAAAAAACGAACCACGTCTCAGGTTTTGTGCTGGGCCAATCATCCTCAAGGGATAAAAAAAAAAAAAAATTGCCTTTTTGCTTCTCACCAAGGAGGAAGTCCCCGTTTCCCATGTCATTTTTTACACCACCCATGTTAGCAGAAACTTGCACTCCGCCAAGCTTTTATATTGTTTGCCTTTTTTACAAGCGCAGATAAGAAGTGTGCCAGCACAAGGGGCAAACTCGAGATTGCTGGCATAACAATATGGTGATCAAGAATCCCAGACAATGAAGTCAAGGGTGCAAAAACAAGAGAGGGAAGGCGTTTCCGATCCACACCTAAGCCAGCCCCCCCACAAAAGGAGGCAGGGAAACACAACCTATTTTCCAGGGCACTCTTCAGAAAGCAACTAGATATTATTCACTCCTAGAACCCTGCACGGCTCCAGGAAAAGCTCGAATCGCTATTTTAGCAAACGGAAAGACAGGTGCCTGGGTCCACAAGGCGCAGATAGAGCTTCTGTTCTCCAAATGCGCTGGGAGAAGTCAGAGAGCTCAAGCACAGGAATCTGCCCGCACACACAGACACGATGCGAGATGGGGCCTGGGCTGAATTTGCCAGCCTTTTTTAGGCGACTACAAAAAAAGAAAAAGAAAGAAAACCTCCCATAGTCAGAAAATGGAGAACCAGCCTCCTCCCAAAGGCTCGACCCGCTGCCAGGGCACTCTAGGAGAAAGGCTGTTTGATTTCAAGTTGGCAGTTGGTACAGAAAGGGTTCTTCCTCCCTTCGTAATCTAGGAATGCCTCTTTTCAACTGCACCCAGCCAGTCACTGCTGGAAGGATGAGACACACACACACACACCAGCTGGCTTGCTCCACCGAAGCTAGATCTCGGTTGGACAAAAGGAGGCGGCAAAGAATGGAGAGATTCGGTTGCGCCCCTCCACAGCTCAGCTCAGCGCCCCGCTGGAACTCCCTCTAGCCAGGCAGGAAACTTACTGCATCTCCACCCGTCCATGGGCATGGCCTGGCCCGCAGCCCTATTTCCTAAATAGGGAGAAGAGCTCCTGCCATGACCCATTTCCCATTCGGAGTTGGCTTTCCGGGCAACGCCTCTTTTAATTTTTTTTTTTTTTTTTTTTTTAAAGAAAGGACACACAGAACCTCCGTTCGTACAGCACAGGGGGGATCCTGGCACACATTTCTCCCCAGCCACGCTCCTGGCGCTGCGCACCCCACAGGGCCACCTCTTTCACTGCTAACCACCAATTCCTTGCCGTTCCCGGGCCTCAAGATGCTGTAAAATCTTTTGTCACTCGGGGGTCAGCTTCCCTGCACAGGGTAAAAGGTTTCTATCTCTCTTCCCTATTCCAATTCCGGTTTATGGCCTTGTTGAGTCCCAAGGTCGAGAAGGATTAGTGGCACACCTTCCTCTTTCAAGCTCTCGGTCTTGCCCTTCCCCAGACAATCATCACCTCCTACCTTTCAACAGGAGAGATCACCCGTACACCCTGTGTGCAAATTTCTTCACCTTTCTCCACCTGGATCCCAACCCTGTCTTGGAAGACCTCCCCTCTCCCCCATGGAACCTAGCGTCCTCTTCTATGCAGCCCCCAATCCTGTAAAAGCAAGCTATTTTATACACTCCCTTATTTTCATACGTTGTTCAAAAGAAGGGATACCCTACATCACGGGTGTTGCACAGGGAGGCGAGGACAGGAATATTTCTGGAAAAGGCATTTTATTAGGTTGGGATGAAATATACCACACAGCACTAAGGATAGGGCAGGGTGGGGCAGTGGGCAGAAAAAGCTGCTCCACGCCAAAGGAATTAAATGAAGAATAGGATTCTGGAAAGCCCAAAGCCACCTCGTCTTCCGTTTTGGATCCGTGCCTGCACAACTTCAGAAGAAGGCCAAAGGGTTAGGTCTTCCCAGCCCAGGCTCTGCCCTCTCCTAGCAAAACCACAAGTTGTATGGCTTTCCTGCGACAACGCAGGGAGTGGTAAGTTATTCCAGATCAACCAACTTGAGTCATGAGCCTAAAGCCGTGAGAGGGAAGGTAGATCAAGCCTCCAGGTTCAGAGGCAATGTACCAGATGCCAGGCACAAGGACAAGGTCATTGAAAGAGGCAGCTACCTGGGGGGCTTCTGCTGAAAATACAATGCTGGGCCAATTGAGCCAGGCTAGCCTCATCCTAATAGCAAAGATGGCTTAGAACAGAACCTCCAGGAACAGGAACAATCTATCTCCAAGCACCCAGATGAGCAGAAAGAGCTGGCCACTATTCAGACTCCTTGTTGGTCCAGCAGAAACTCTGGGCAAAAGGATCCTATTGACAGGGAGGGGGAAGCAAAAGAGACGCCCTCCCGGTCTTGCTCAGGGTGTCACGCAGACGGTCGAACAAGCCTTCCCACCTGCTGCAACCGCCAGCCACCCCGGGGCTCAGCAGGAGCTCCCATGCTCAGAGGCAACGTTGCTGTGAGTCGCCAGCAGCCGGGCTCGGAACAAAGGATGGTGCATTTCGCTGGGAGCCCTCGAGGGAAGCCCCTTCACACGAAAAGGCTCCCTGCCAGGAGTAACAAGCAGCCCCAGGAGAAAACTCCTCAGAGGGCTTTGTAGATGCCACAAGGCCAGCCGTGGGGGATTCTGGGTAGCGCCCCCAGGTCCTCCTCACCGACTGCCTTGCGTCAGCTGGGCCAGTGGCAAAGCATGCTGGGAAGCACCCCATCGTTTTGAGACGCCTACTTAGAGCAGGATTCCTCAACCTTGGCGACCTGAAGACGGGTGGACGTCAACTCCCAGAGCTGGCTGGCTGGGGAATTCTGGGAGTTGAAGTCCACCCGTCTTCAGGTCGCCAAGGTTGAGGAACCCTCTACTAGGCCATCCGCAGAACAGCCCCCACCACAGGATTCTGGGTAGCCGTTCCCCACCCTTGGCTGCCAAGGATTCTGGGAAGCACCGCACCGTTTTGAGAACGGCCCCCAACGGGGGATTCTGGGTAGCAGCCTCCCCACTCTTCCCGGGCCGCCCCGGCAGCTTGGCCAGTCGCCAAGGACTCTGGGAAGCAGCCCCCCCGCGCCGAAGAGCCGGGGATCCTGGGAGAGGAGTCCCCCAAGGGGCTCTGGGGCGCAGCACAGGCCCCTCCCCGCCCTTCCGGCCGCGAAGGGCCCCGGGGCGCGCGGGCCTCGGCCCAGCGCGGGGGCTTGTGGGTAGCCCCCCGCCCCAGAGGCGGCCGGCCCGCCTACCTGCTCGCGGGCGCGGCGCTCGGCCTCGGCCTCCCGCTGCAGCCGCTCGGCGCGTTCGTCGGCCTCGTCGGCGTGCTGCTGCAGCACCTGGATCTTGCGCTTCACCGCCTCGATGGTGGTCGCCCCTGCCATGGCCGCCCGCAGAGACTCCGCCGGCGACTGATGCTGCGGCTACTCGCTGCGCCCTCGCGCCCCGCCCTGAAATACCGGAACCCGCCCCGCCTGGGCCCGCCCCCGCGACGTCACGCCGCGCGGGGCCCCGGATGCGGCCTGCCCTCCGCCCGCGGCGGGGTTGCCGTGGAGACGGGCGCGCCCGCCCGGTCTGCTCCTCGCACCCGGGCGCCCCGGGGCATGCTGGGAGCTGTAGTCTGGCGCCTGTGGGGCGCTGAGGGAGAGGGGAGATGGAGTCCCCTGAATGGCGGGGAAGCCAGCCTGGGAACAGCCTTCTCCAACCTGGCGCCCCTTGCAGGGGCGGGGGCGCCCCTCCTCCCATCCCCAGAGGCTCTGGGCACACCCCACCAGCTGAAGCTGAGCTAAGGAAGCACCATGGCTGGTGCCCCCCAACCTCTTGTGCCCGGGCGTTGGCACAAGACGGCAGAGCCATGCCGGGCATCGCGGGGCTCCAGCGAGCCCTGCCCGCGGTGCCAACCTGACCCAAGAACTGTAATAATAAAAAGACCGGGGGGCTCTGCCTGTTCCTGTGGCCTCTCTTGCCCCACCAGGACGGGCACCAAGACCTGATGGGTTCAGAGGGCAGCGAAGGATCCTGGCATGGCGACCCTTCACCCTGGTGAAGACATCCCACCAACCCACATGAAGTGCCTTCCCCAACGGGGGCTTCTGGCTGTGGGAAGGCGCCTTCAAGCTATGGACTGCTTTTTTCAGTCCAAACCTACCATCGCCTGTTGTTTTAAAGCCGAAAAATCCCTCCAAGGCAGCGTTTCTCAACCTCAGCAACTTTAAGATGGGTGGACTTCAACTCCCAGAATTCCCCAACCAGCATGGCTGGACTTCAACTCCTAGAAATCCCCAGCCAGCACGCTGGCTGGGGAATTCTGGGAGTTGAAGTCCACCCATCTTAAAGTTGCTGAGGTTGAGAAACACTGCTCTATGGGAAACGTCAATAGCTGGGCAGGGATGGCATGATCCTTACCACCTCTATGCCCGGAATGCCCCTCGACCCCGGATCCGGCCCCCATCAAGCCTGGCCTGGCTCCTCTCCCAGTGGGGAGCATCGCTCTGCAAAATGCCTGAATTAATTCCTGTCCGGCACAGCCGGTGGGCAAATCCATGGAACTATGAAAAAAGGAAGAAACGTGAGAGTTTGCGAAGCCGGGGCTGACGGCTGGGAGACCGATGCAGGACATATATGGATATGGAAACTGAAATTAACCTCTGCCTGCAGCATCTGGGGCTTTTTCGTGGGGAAGGAACAGGGTTGGGGAACATTCCATTCTGGTGAGATCCTCAGCTTTTTCTTTTTTTTCCTTGGGTACAGGAACACACACACAGACACACAACTGCATGCATGCCTTCCCCCTGACAGGATCAATGGAAGATCTGAGAAATCTATTTGCTAATGGTTTCCCTTCTGCTGCATTATTGATACGTGGGATTGAGGGCTAAAAGACGGCCGGAAGAGCGGGTTGGGATCCATTAAAGCTTTGCTGCAATAATGGATTTTTTAAGTGGCAGGCGTGTTTCGCTGCCAAAGTTTGGCCCCTTGGAAACTCTCCCTGCTGTGTCTGAAATGGGGAAGTCAGCGTTGATTAAGGAAGAGAGCTCCTGATCGGAAATATGACGCTCCTGCGCCTTGATTGACATCCATAAAACTTTACTGAATAAGAGTCGGGTTAGCACGAGTTCTATCGTCGTGTTTACAAGGCACACTCAGCTGCAAAAGTGAATTCTAGATGCCCCCTATAACTCCTCATTCTGTAAGTGAAATTTGAAATTTCCTGTGTCTTCTAGACCAATGGTTAACTTCTGGGGAAGGGCTAAATCAAAATCAACACTGTGTGGCCTTAACAACCAGGCTCGGCTTCCTGAGAATTTCAGATTACTTTTTGCTTTTCAAGTCTCTAGTCCTTGTGAAGGCACACTGGGAAATGTGGTAGATTTGGCCGGGGGAAGGAGCGTAGGATTGGCTGAAAGCAGTTTCACAGCAGAACAACAAATGGGGTGTCCTTTTTACCACCTCCCCTTAACGAAAGGGGAGCTAGGAAGATCTGGGAGCATCTGTAGACACGGCTAAATTATGCCAACGTTATAAGAGTCACATTCGTGAGATGGGCAGCTATATAAATTTGATAAATAAAGCATCGTGCCAAGTGTCTTGCTTTGCACGATATAGCAATCTGGAACCTGCAACACTTTTTTTCATGATCAGTTTAGACCCTGCAAGACTTTCTCAACCTTGGCGACTTTAAGACATGTGGACTTCAACTCCCAGAATTCCCCAGCCAGTATGCTGGCTGGGGAATTCTGGGAGTTGAAGTCCACATGTTTTAAAGGCTGAGATACACTGTGATAGATAGATAGATAGATAGATAGATAGATAGATAGATAGATAGATAGATAGATAGATAGATAGATAGATAGATCTGCTGCTTCTTTCTTGATCTATTTTCTCCTGCCAGTTCAGAGTTTCTAGTCTGACGCTCAGTAAAATTGACAAGATGAGTTGGGAAGTCAAAAGTTGGCCGTGGGGAGCCGCTTGGCAGAAATGACTTCACTGAATCTTCCCTGCCCGGTTTCCTGGACCTATTGCCCCTCGCTGTCACTCTTCACGACAGCCATCCTCAGCCTGGCTTAACACTTAGCGTCCGAGAGCCGCCGGGCATTCCTTGCCACCCCGGGCTGGTCTCTGAGATTATTCTCGCCCTCCTGAAGCCACGGGAAGGGTGTCCTCTTGGCGTGGCTGGGATTCCTAAGAAAGCTTTCCTCTTTCCTCGCCAGCTAACGTTCAGATCTTCGATCCTCTTTTCCGCGCTTCAGTTCCAGCACCGCAAAGAGAGGCGGATGAATGATCCCCCCTTGAGTAAAGCAAGGGGCTCTCTGAGCCCCTCTGCTGGCCAGCCCTGGCGAAGCTGCATCGAACAGACAAGGAAGATCCCCCCACGCAGCCCTTTGACCCATGCAAAACACCCAACGATGCAAGGAAGAGGTGGGCTTTGGACCCTCCCATTCCTCGGCACTACCAAATAACAGGACTGGGACTGGGGAAGCTTCTGTTAAAGCTGAAAGAATGACAGCTCCCTCCAAGAGCTATTTAAGCACACCGAAAGCCAACCGCACCTTATTAAATGCTCTCCCACCCACCCGCTCAATGGGCGAGAATGGTCAAGGCTGTGCCTCCCGCCAGTCAGAACCTGGAAGGGGAAGGAGTATACTCGGAGGCGATGAAAGCCCGCGTGTCCGTCAAAATAGTTTTGGGTGATAAATCTGTACATGGATGATCCCCTCTGAATGCCATGCGGCAGCTGCACGGAGCGCTGACAGCCCTTATATGCTTGACAGATGGCTCGGCCATCGCTCCGGGAGAAAGCCGAGGCTGTTGTTTGCCTAGCGAATGCCGCCAACTTTATGACAAGTAGCTCGGCCCCCAAGGGGGCACGGCATACCTTTCCAGCTCATCCTTAGAGAGCAAGAGTGACATTCTCCGGTTGACTTCTATTTATAGGAAGCTCAGAAGGGCCTGCTGCCAAATCAGAGATGGGGCCCATGGTCTGCCCTAAGGGTTTTCTGGTTTCAGGCCTGGTTTTGTCACACCCGGATGTTAAGGATCAGCTTCCAAGGAGGAGCAGGAGACGGAGAAAGAACCTGAAGGACCTGATTGAAGGAATCTGGACCTAGCTTATGGACCTCCATAGTTCCTGGCTCTTCCATTGGACTCCAGCATAGTGAGACCGCTTCTGAGTCCACAGGAGCATCGCCACTGCCATGTTTGACACAAAAGGGTGGAAAGGCAGAAGAATATCAAACTGCTTTGGAATCATGGTCTGTTCACCAATTTAGGGAGAGATTATTACTCGGAAAGGACAGTCAGCTGTAATCTGGCCATCCCCATCTATCCAGAGGTTGAAATCCATCTCCCCCATCAAGCTTAATAAAAGGGGAGAACAGTTAAAGACAGTGTTTCTCAACCTTAGCCACTTTAAAATGTGTGGACTTCAACTCCCAGAATTCCCCAGCCAGCACACTGGCTGGGGAATTCTGGGAGTTGAAGTCCACACATCTTAAAGTGGCTAAGGTTGAGAAACACTGGTTAAAGATAATTGGGCTCAACTGTCTGACTGGAGTCCAGCTAATTTGTCAATGACACTCCAAGATTTCAGACACAGGGGCCCAAAATTACACTTAGGCCCCTTGGTGGCCAACACACAAGCCATACATTCCTGGTTACCCTCTTTCCAGCTGATCTTTGCTCCCCAGGCGTTAGTAGCCTTGCAACACAAAGAGCGGCGTTTGCCCCGATCGCTCCCCCCCTGCCTGCTGCAGACACATGTATCAGCACGGCCAGGAGGACTGGGGGTCTCCAAAAACAGGCACCATGGGCGAAACCCAGCCAATGCTCGGCAGGAGTTGTGCAAGTTTAACCACAACATTTGGTGGGGAAGATAAGGCTATTTTCAGATGCTGAGCGTCGCCTGGGCTTGGTGGTTAACTTCCCCACCGTTTCCTCTGCTTCCGACAAACAGTCAAAGCAAGGAGGAGGAAGAAGCCAAGGAGATCTCTTTGCTAGCCTTTTCACACCCCAACGTAGCCATTTTCAACCTCTCCTAGCCGTCACGAGCTTCCTCCATCAGGAGGTTCTCTTGGGGAATCTGGCAGAGAACGCCAACCTCTCCAAAAGACTCCGGAACATTTATCTAAGGGGCACGCCATGCCGTTTTCGCCCTGCCCATGTCGGAGAAGACCTCTTTTCCTCCCCTTATTCCCGCTGAGGACTTCAAGAATCTCAGGAGAACGTTTTTAACCCATGAACCCCAAGGTGGCCTTTCCCACTAAACCCAGACTAGAGACGACAACTCCCATATTCACTCTCCAAGCTTGGCCGGGGCAGTGGGGAGTTGTAGTCCAGCCCCTTGCCTTCCTTCCTGGCCTGGTTCCAGGGACATGGACCTTACTCATTACATCTTCATCATCATCGTTATCCCAAATCTATCCATTGCACGATGAAGCCTTCCTTCGTTGGAGGTTATGGATGTAATCTGTCACCCTGGTGCAATGACGATATGTAGATGTTTTTCAATTTCTAGCCTAGGGGTGAAAGGGAGGACCATCCCCAAGTCCCCCCAGGAGCTTCTGTGGCTGAAGGGGCACCAGAACTGGGGTCTCCCCACTCCTAATCCAGCTTCTTTCCCCCGACCCACACTGGTTCTCCCCTACTTATCTTAAGTTGGGGGAACACCAAGCTAGAAGGTGATTCTCAAGCTCCCTTCGACTGTGGATCTAAACTAAATAAACGTTTAGAAGATACAGGGGCGTTGCAAACACCGCCTCTCTGCACTGGCATCTGGAAAAGCTTTCCCCAAAATAAAACCTAGATTACAGTGACATTTCTGTGTGCCTTCCTACCCTCCCTCCGTTTTTAAACCGAACGGGAATTAAACAGGTTTCGGACTGAATTTGGCCCCAAATGTATACTGCCTCCAAAACGAAGCCAAGTGGTTTGAATTCTTTTCAAATCATTGAATTCTTTTCCAATCATCCTTTGAAGTCTTTCTGGGAGCCCGCATCCTAAAGGGAGTAATTCTGAGCGCCAACTGGCTAGGAATGGCCTACGATAGAAAGCTCTGAGGACGCATGGACCCGTGAGGATGAGTCTCCTGCCCCACCAAGCCCCATTGTTAGATATCAGCCATTGCATTTCTGATTTGCACTTTTCACTCGGGAGCGCTTGTGCAAGATCGCGGTTCCGCTGGGCAAAGGGCACGCGGAATCACGATTGGTGCAAACCACATTTGAGACCTGTTCCATGCTGCCTGCTTCTGAGTTACCTGTTATCCCTATCGATGGACCATTTGCAGCCACTGAGCCGTTCGCACAAACCAACCGTGGGGAGGTGCACGTGGGGAGGTGGGGCTGAGTCGACCTGAGTTCCAGCCCCGGGGCGGAAAAGGAGAAACGGCCAGCTTCACTTCAAGAATCACCGTCCTAGGTCAATGGACTTTTTTGATCAGAGGAAAGGCAATCTCTACGTACATTTCTTGCTGACTGGAAACCCCTGATGGACTTTTTGCATAAGACAGAAAAAAACCAAACTTACGATTTACGGTTTTGATGATGAGACCGGAGAGGTTATAGAAAGAAGAGAGTTATGTGTTAACCACTGAGTAAGAGGCAAATTTATCATTGTACTTAGAACTGCTGTAAAGAAGATCGGAAGCCTCTTCTCTGTATTTTTCTTTTCTATTTTTCTTTTCCTTTCCCCCCCCTTTTTGCCTGTTTAGCTTCCTCTTGGATTCCCTTTTCTTTTCTTTTCTTTTCTTTTTCTTACTTTATATTAGTTTGTCTTCGTTTTTAATCTTCCTTTTTAAAACTCTTTAATAAAATTATATAGATATATAGATCTAGATCTAGATCTAGATCTAGATCTAGATATAGATATAGATATAGATCTAGATATAGATATAGATATTAAAAAGAAGAATCACTGTCCTAGGAAGTGTTTTAGGGCAGAGTTCCTCAACCGTGGCAACTTGAAGATGCGTGGACTTCAACTCCCAGAATTCCCTAGCCAGCCATGAATTCTGGGAGTTGAAGTCCACACATCTTCAAGTCGCCAAGGTTGAGGAACCCTGTTTAGGACCTCTGGGAAAGTGACTGGATGGATTATGAAATTGACTAGAGTAGAAGGGAAAGGAAAAACCTCTTCCTGCCTGGGCCGAAACGGGTTTATTTCATTTTTCAGCATCTGATTTCCAACATGCAGAAGCCACAGCTCGCCCTTTGCCCCTTTGCGGGCACAGCCACTGGCTCCAGACAAGCAGTTGGGTCTCCAACTGATCGCCCGGAGAGGGTCTTTGACCCCCTCCGTTTTTTGTCACACTGGCGTGACGTGCGGCTCACGCTCCAGATCCAGAGGGTTTGGCACAATCGTCGTGGTCGCACGCTTATGGAGTGTTTCTCACTCGATAATGGTGGCGGTAATTATTACTAGCAGGGTCACAAGCTGCGAAAAGCTGGTTTCCACATTGCACTGGGGGTTAGTTTGGGGCTGAGCGCGGTTGCCGATCCATCTAGAGCGCACTGAACGTGCAAAGCAAGCTGTGTGCAAACGGCAATCCGTGGTTTAAAAATTCCCAGTTTGGGGCTGCTGATAAAGGCCATCTGTGTACCGCTGCAAGGAAAAAGTGGCAGGGAAAAAACACCCTTTGGGGCATTAAATCCCTCTCTGATTTCACAGAAACAGGACGATGCGCGAGGGATGAGATGCGGAGATGACCTGTCTCCATCCGCTAACCTGCCATTCCCCCTTCCCCGTTCCCCATACGTACGTCGGCTGCCTTCTTCTCGGCCACTTCGAGCTTCTCCTGAGCATCTTTCAGAGCCTCTGAGTATTTATCCAGTTCGTCTTCTGTGCCTTTCAGCTTTTTCTGCATTGCAGCCAATTCATCTTCCAGCTGCAAAATGAGAGGAAAAGAAAAGGAAAAATTGGTTATTTGAGAGGCACAAGCTGGCTCTAGGTGTCTGCTGTAAAAGTTAAATAAAATTGAGGTCAGGGCAGAAGTTCCCAGTCCAGATCCTTCCTTCCTTCCTTCCTTCCTTCCTTCCTTTCCTTTCCTTTCCTTTCCTTTCCTTTCCTTTCCTTTCCTTTCCTTTCCTTTCCTTTCCTTTCCTTTCCTTTCCTTTCCTTTCCTTTCCTTTCCTTTCCTTTCCTTTCCTTTCCTTTCCTTTCCTTTCCTTTCCTTTCCTTTCCTTTCCTTTCCTTTCCTTTCCTTTCCTTTCCTTTCCTTTCCTTTCCTTTCCGTGCAATGGGCTCCTTTTTAATTTGGAACAGAATTTAGACAAGACCCAACCAGAGGCTCAGGACTGGGCGAATTCAGGGCGGCCAATTTGTGCCAATTTATCAAGAGGGATCCAGAGAAGCCCCCTGTGCAGAAACGGTCTCTCTAGCAGGACCACGCTTGGTGGCCAGACGGGTCCCGACAGAAATACCAATGAAAAAGGGACTCGCCAGGCTCACACACAACATTATCCAGCATCTTCCTATATAGGTCCAACGCCAGGGCGTGACGGTGTGTTCCTTTCGACAACCAGGTATACTCCATTGGAACATGGAGGCTCGTTTAGTCAACTCACGCCCAGACACACACCCATTCATTCCCGGACACACATCGTCCCCCAAATCACCCATCCATTCACTTATTCACCCCCCCATTTCTTTATTTTAAATGAGATCAACAAATAAAAGAGAATGTTTGGCTAGGTCAAGCTAGCAAACAGCCCGGATGGAAGCTGCTCCCCTCTGGGGTTCTTTGCCCCAGTGGTAGACTGCCCCTGACCCTGGAGGCTTCACTTCCCTCTCTTCCCAGACTGAGTTTAGCTCCTTGTCCTCTAGGCCCATGACTACACTATCTTTCTTCAGCAGCCATGCCTGGGCAGCAAACGTTGCAGAAATAATAATAATAATAATAATTATTATTATTATTATTATATAATAGTATCACTTTTAAGAGTGGCAATACAAGGAGGGGCAATGAGAATATTGCACGCTCAGATCTGAGTGAATTTTTTTCCCATCAAATCATTGCAAGCACGCATTGTGTGTGTGTGTTTGTAACCTGAGCTTTGCCTGGAAATAAAAGCTCGGGAGGGGAGCCCCCCAGCCTATTGTCAGCTGCATGCTCACCCAAAAACCTCGCAGAACATGCCCCCCCGCCCCCTGGCTCTTTTGTGCCAAGTCGTTGGTCAAGCAGACGGAATGAGCAACCGGATACGAGCTTTGCAGAATTCCTCTCTGCCCACCGGGCTCCACGCCACTCCGGCCGCCCGCCACGTCATGCCAAGCAGAGGATTCCTCCTCCCTCCCCCCGGCGATCCGCACCGGGGTGAACGCAGCGAAATCCCAGAATAGGTTCAGATCCAGATTTTTGCCCCCGCTCACGTGAGCATACGCAGAGCGCTTCCCCCCTGTGCACTAGAGTGACAACGGGCCTTTTTCTACCCCCAGGTTGGCTAAGTAAGAAGCTGAGTTATGTTTTTGTCAATTCTCAGAAGTCTTCTTGACCTCTCAAAAACTCTCTAAAAAGGCTGAGTGATTGGATCAGCAGCGTTCAGGGGATGCTCTCTGAGCATACGCTGAGTGTCCCCATGCTTACGGCACCTACCCGCTGCAGCTAAATCCAATCTAAGGTTCTTCTCCCTGTCTCTGTGTTTCTTCGACGCACGTCAGAGAAGAAAACTCCCTGGATCATAAGAACAAATACCAGGGGTATCCTCTGAACATGTGCAGAAGGCACGCTTCTTGCCAACAGGGAGAAGAAAAAGGGATAACTCAGGTCTAACCTCTTACGCTGAAGGAAGAGATTTGCAGAGCAATAGGACTGAAGTCTGCTAGTGCATTCTGCAGTGGCTCAGAAACCCTTATCCGAGTCTTATTTTCATGCCACGTAGAAATTGGGCTTCCAGATCCTGAGATCTGGAAGAATGAATATTCACCAGAGCAGGGAGCAAATGTGTGTGTGTGTGTCTATGTGTGATGGATTGTGGGTGTGCATCACGGGCTGGCCCTTTCTTGAAAAGGAAATCTGTTTCAACGTGATTTTGGGGCGTGTTACGGAAATAAATTACGGAAAACCGATTCCTGGGGGGGGGGATAAGGCCCAAACATATTACAGATCAGAAGCAACGTCAAAACCAAGCTAAGATGGATGAGGGGGTAAAAAAGTAATTGGGCTGTTTTCAACGTTGGGCCTTCTGGTGGCCGACCCCTGCGATGGATCAGCAGGGAATCTGCAAGAAATGCGGAGAAATGCGGCTGACGGTGTTGCCAAAGGGGAGAGTAACAAAGGGAACGGACTTTTTCTTACATCTTGGAAGGAAAAAGGGAAGTTGACCTCGATCAATCAGAACAAAAATTCCACTCTATTGCTAACCATTCCAAAAGTGGATATTATTTAGGATATTCACGGCTGACTCTCTCCCCCGTATCTTCTTCCTCCTCTTCTCCCATCCCTGGAGTTTCATAAAATAGAAACGGTTCGGAGGCTAAGCCCAGTCAATGAAGTTGGCATCTCAGAGTCGGACAGGTCACTCGAGACCACTTAGTCCAACCCTCTGCTCTGGGCCAGTCTCCAAATTCCAGCCGCCGTGCCAAACGATTGTCCGACTCCACGTTTGGTGACGGAGAGGCCATCCCCATTCAGGGACGTTCCTGCCACTGCCCAACCGCTCTTAGTGCTAGGAATTTTTTTTCCTGACATACCAAGAATGTGCCTTCCTGTAACTTAAATCCGCTCTTCTTTCTCCTGCCCCCTGGAATAGCGAGAATAAATCTTGTCTCTGCTCTTCCTTCCTTTTTTCAAAGAATGCCATCCCGTCTAGCCTCAATTCTCTTTGCTCAAGGCTAAAGATGCCAGCTCCTTCCATCTTTCAGCCCGGGGCTTAATTTCTAATCTCCTGCTCAGCCTCGCCGCTCTTCTCTGACCCTCTGCCAAATTCCCTGGATTTTTTTTTTTTTTTTAATGTCTGCAGCCCAGCACCTTAAAAGGTGGGGTCCACCCAAGGTAAAAGAAACTAGATCTATGACCTCCCATACTTATACTTCTCTTGGGGCAACTTAAAATTGCAAATTTCTTGTTCGAAAGCCACTTCCACGTGGCCTGACCACGGCCGCTCCAAAATCCTTTGCACGTCTCCCATTGCCAAGCCAGTTCTTCCCCCATCGTAGACGTGTTTCGTTTCGGTTTCCTAAAATGATCTTTTGGCAACATTAATTTGCTTGCTTCTAACCCATTTTCTGATCAATCTTCTATGGTTTTCCTTCGCCTAGCTAAGCTGGGGTCATCTTTGGATCCGGTCGGCGTTCTCTGCCCCGTTTCATCCAACTCATTAATAAAAAGTATGGAAGATTAGAGGACTGATCTGTTGAAACCCCACCAGTTTATCCCTCTGCCCAGGAGGATCAGGAGCCACTGGTGGGTGTTCTTGACGGGCAATTTTATAGCTGCGATTGATCTACACGACGGCCAGTTTATATTTAACCAGGAAGGACAGATGGAAAAAAAGTTTTCTCTGCCCCTTTTCAATACTTCCTCAATACATTTCCTCAATACATCTGAAGTTTAAAAGTAAAATATTGGGGAATCTTCCTTTCCAATAAAGGCAGGAATATTCCTGGAAGTGTTTTGTTTAGACAAGCCAGCTCCCGATGTTTCCTATGCATGCCCCTATCCCGTTTCCCAAAAGACGTTTTAAGAACTGATTGGGCATGACTAGGATGGCATTGTGGCTTCATTCTAAACCACAGATTCCCTTACAGGACAACCCAAGTCCTCTTTTGGGGCCCTTCGATCTGGGCCTGGGGAAAAACGTCGGAGTTTAGACAGGGGGGCGAGCAACCTCAAAGCAAAAATATCGACACCCTGGTCCCCAGGGAGAAGAAAAGGAAAAACCTCAGTGTGCTGGCTGACAAAACTGGCACCCAGCCCGTTTGGTCTTCCCATTCACCCGGTCTGGCCACACCCTCGTCAGACCGCAACAACAGCCTTGCGAGGTAGGACAGGCTCAACCAATCGAGGCGTTTCGGGTCTGAGCGGCGAGATGGGGAGCCAGCGGCAACTTGTCCTAAACCCACATGGCCGGCCATGGGAAACTGCCCCCTTTCCCCTTGCTGCAAACCAAGTTTAGCCCGTCCCCACCTGCTTGCTCCTCTCCTCGGCATGTTTCTGCTCTGTCTCTGCTTGTTCTGCTCGGTCTAAGGCATTTTCCTTATCCAGCTTCAGCATCTGCATCTTTTTCTTGATGGCTTCCATGGTGCCAGAGGGTCGCGAGAGCGAGCGAGCGGGCAAGTGGGCGGACCGGAGGGCGCGTTGGCACAGGGGAGTCTGCGACCTGGCGGTTCCCCTCCTGATCTTTTATAGCCGTCCCCTCCTGCCAGCTGGCGCGGCAACGTTGCCTTTCTGGGGCTAGGGAAGGGGGGGGAGCTTTCTCAAGTGACACCCCAAACGCCCCTCCATTGTCCTCCGAGTGGTGCGCGAAATGCTTGCAGGGTGAGGACAATGGCCATATTTGGGCTCTCTGGGGGACAGCTGGATCCTACTAATAGAAGTCCCAAAGGGGTAAAAGAAGGGGAGGAGGAGACGGGCACTTTGCTGGCGGGAATGCTTTGTTCCGAGAGAGAAGGGCCAGGCAGCTGGGCCTCCCTCTGGCCAAGCAGTGGGGAGGATTTCACTGGGTTTCCTGCACATCGCAGAGGCTGGACTAGATGATCTTCGGGGTCCCTCCCAGATCCACCATTCTAGGGCTCGGCGGACCTGTCCTGCTAGAGCGGAGAGGGCTATTCTTCGGCACTGCCCAAGCCGTTGCGGGGCAAAGCGATCTCGCTTCTCGACAGTGATTCAAAATAAAACCCGGCCCCGTGCTTACGCGTGAGCTTCGTCCTTCGTCGTCCCCCCGCCCCGTTGGTCTGTCACCTGAAACCTTGCAAGGGGAACCCCTTCTGGAGCCTGGCCCCCCGTTTTTCAGGGGGCAGAATGGGACTCCGGCTCGCACGAGGCTTGTGGGCGAGAGCAACCGGCTCAGAAAGGGTATAGATGGGAACTGCAAGGAAAACTTGCATGAGAAATGTTGTCTTTGCAAGAAAAACTCCCACTGTCCAGCAATGGGGGGACAGGCTGAGATACAAGAAGCCTTCCTGGACGAAGGAGAACACGTGGCATGGGTTTCCGCTGTGACCCCCAACCCCCAGGACAATCCCCAACTTTTTCTCCCCCATCCTTGGAAACATCCCTCCAGGGTGAGGTTTGCCTCTTCGGCAAAAAGCCGGGGGGTTGTTCGAGTTTGGCTGAAGAGGCTTGCCAGCCAGGCCTTACGACAGGGTTGAACGCGGGCACTTTGGTTCAAGAAACCGGAATTTAAGAAGCGGGTTTCGGAGGCCGTGTGAATCAGCCCTCTGGCGGGGACCGGGCGTCCCGCTAAGCCGGGTCGGAAGGGTTAAGTTACCCTAAAAACCTAGCCCAATCACAACCTTACCAGCTCTAGACTCTGGGGTTATGATTGGAAACCCCCTCTTCCTTGGGGGCCCGTCTTTCTCACCAACTTCCCTCTCCCCCCCAATGTGGACCAGGGGGCATTTTCTCTGGCACGCAGGGGTGCAGCGTTCACACCCGTGAACCGCCTTCCTCCCCCGTGAACTGACAGGTTCCTTTTTGAACGCTGTCCACTCTCCAGTCCTGATTTTCTGGCTCATCCCCTGCTTCAGGGGACCCCACCTAGCTCCAGATCCGTGTTGTTCAACCTTGGGAACTCTAAGAGGTGTGGACGTCCATTCCCAGAATTCCCCAGCCAGCTGTGCTGGCTGGGGAATTCTGGGAATGGACGTCCACACCTCTTAGAGTTCCCAAGGTTGAAAAACCCTCCTCCAGATAATCTAAAACACTCTAAGGAAAATTAGCACCCGCTTTCTTGACGCCTTGCACGGTTGATGCCCACTCTCGTGGGCACGCCTGTGCCCAGCTCGACGCGCCAGATCAAATCCTCGCTTCCTTCGAAGACGTTCCCCCGTGTCTCAGGGTCTTTCCTCGTCCCTTGCTCCATCCTCGCCTTTCATCGGCTCCTCCAGGGTGGAAACGACGGCTCATCGGGCGCCGATCCCATTTCTGAGCTCATCTTCCCTTTAAAGCAAAGGGGAGTTTGACCATCTCTTCTCCACCGCTAAGTACAACTGAATGGCTCACCCCAGCCTGGGGATGGGAGTGCTTCTTCCTTTCAGTGAACTGAGATTATAATCTTAGAGGGGATTAACAAGACATGGCCGTTCCTCTACGGAACAGCGTGGCTTAGCGTCTGGCTCAAACCCAATCCCTGGGGGTTTATTTCCTAAACCAAGCGTATGATATCAGCCCGGTTGGGTAGGATCCGTGGCCCAGGAAAAACCTTTCTGAAGGAAATGCAATTCAGGACACGCATCCCGCATCCCGCAAGGAGATTCGAGAAAGCTGAATGGCAGCCGCCACCCTCCTCGGCCCTCCTCCTTGCAAGCAAAAGCCTAGCTCTTCAAGGAAAGCAGGTCCCGACGGCGTAAGGTCACCAGCCTGGGCTGCCCATTCAGGACTCGAGGCCTCGCCCGTCCGATCTCGTCCTCGTTGCTTTGTCCCGCTGACATCCTATCCCCCTGCTTTAAATAGCCCGAGAACAATTCTTGCCCGGCCCTACCCGCCGTAGGGCAGCGGAGGGCCAAACTCCGTGCCAATTTTATCCAAGGGTTCTGGTTTCCATTAGTCAGTTTCAACACGGAGAGTTGGCAATTCCCTTTCCATGCTCCCCAAGAGTTGCTCTTGGGCCCCCCTGCATTGATGTCATATCGGGGTTCCTCTTCGGGGCCCCCTCAACCACCCCCCAATGCTCTAAAGCTTCACTGCATCTTGCTTTGGATTTCGAAGCTGCAAGGCTAAGCAGAGAGAGGGGACGGGAGTTCCCACGACGTACCCACGTCGTATCTTTGGGTAATGTCGGAACAAGGAGGCAAATATTCTCCACTAAAGTAAGCGGGGCTTAAACTCATCACAGTCCGGGCTGGAAAGATGGAGGCGCAGGAAGGCAGGCAGAAAATTCAGATTCGCTGCAGGGCAAACAGAGAGTTTTCTCCCAGGCAGATCTGTCAGCCCTGCAAGGTAGTCCAGGCTAGAAGCACAACTAATGAATACGATTTCTATCTTTATTGTCAGGTTCCACTAAGAGAATCTTGCAAGACTGAAAGTATTTCTCTCCTTCTATCTTTTTGCTCTGCGGAAAACTAGGCAGGGCCCCTTCTGAGATGCTTCCCACGTCCCTTTTCCTTCTGTGGGCTGAGCCACCTTTTACACACCAGTTGTCCAGTCTGCGGCTCTCCCTCCTGTCTCCCGAGGCCGTTCCCACGCACCGTTACACGAGCCAACATTTCCAACGGTCAGACGTGCCGCCGCGATGCCGAGAGACTCCAGATCGGCGCTCGCTGCAGAAATCTGCACGTCCGGTCTGCAAACAGAGCTGAGATCTCTCACCGGTGCACGCCAGCCCTTCGAGGTAGGCCTGCTTAAAAACCGACCCCACAGGGATCCCAGGAAAGCTACTTGATTGTGGTGGAGTTCAGGAGCAGGACTTTGAAAGCCTCTCCCAAACCGCCCCTTTTGAAGGATGGCAAAATCAAGGCTCTGAGTCTCTTTCTCACATTTCCCCCTTTTCGAATCTCTTCTCCTACCTCCATCTCCAGGCCAGAATTCAGTTCCTCCCCAGGCTTTTCCCCAACCCCCCCCGGATCGGAGATGGTCACTTCAGTCGCAGAAAGGGAGGCCGAAGACCCAAGACTGACCCTGGATCTATCCAGAGGATGGTCCTGACGGGTGTCGAACCAACCCAGTCGCTGTCGGAATATGTCTGATATTTAGTTGGGTTTCCCAGGAGAACAACTTAATATCAAACATATCAGACAGAGGCTGGGCAGCGGAAAGTCGGGCACGCAAAGCCGTGGGGCCTCTTCCAGGCCAGGACGGAACTGCAAAAGACAGAGAAAAGAAAGATCACGGCAATTTGGGGTAGCGCCTCTTGCCTATGCAACCGCTGTACGTTGGAGGAATCGTTGCTTGGGCGAATTAAATTCCCCTGATCTAGAACCGCTGGAGCGTTACTGGATGGAACCACGCTCCTTTCATTCTGCCAGATTTGCACCTATTGGCTGAAACCCCACCACACACTTAACCCAAGGACTTAGATAACCTGTTTTCTTCTAGAAACTCAAATGACTTGAACAGGTTGGTTTTACGCAATATATTAAAACATCTCTCTGTCCCCCAGAGGGGGGAAAAACCCTAACCAAGATTAAAGCTAACCCAGATAGCCCCAGATGCTCCGTCTTTCACTCACCTGGCTCGCCTTGTTCTGGTGAGCCATTAAAAAGCCATGTCTTTCTTTCACTTGGGGCTTGCAAAGAGCTACCGGCAGCAAAGAATTGCGTCCCTTTGAAGTGAAACTATAATTAAAATATACATACTTTTGCTTTTTTTTTTTTTTAAAGAAATTGTCTTCTCCCCTTTTATTTTTTCTCTTCCTCTGCTTCTTTTAAGGAGATCAGGACATTTTAAATAATAGGTAATGGTCTAGATGGATAATTTGACTAGCATTCAACAGCTGAAGACCAGGAATTAAGAATTTGATCTGCTAGCACCCTAACAATGAGACTGAAGGAAAATCCAAGGGAAGAGAGATTGAAAAGGAAGGAAGGAAGGAAGGAAGGAAGGAAGGAAGGAAGGAAGGAAGGAAGGAAGGAAGGAAGGAAGGAAGGAAGGAAGGGAGGGAGGAAGGGAGGGAGGGAGGGAGGGAGGGAGGGAGGAAAAGAAGGAGAAGGACGGAAGGAAGGAAAAGAAAGGGAAGGAAGTAAGGAAGGAAAAGAAGGAGAAGGGAGGGAGGGAGGGAGGGGAAAAGGGAGGGAGGGGAAAAGGGAGGGAGGGAGGAAGGGAGGGAGGAAGGAAGGAAGGAAGGAAGGAAGGAAGGAAGGAAGGAAGGAAGGAAGGAAGGAAGGAAGGAAGGAAGGAAGGAAGGAAAAGGGAGGGAGGGAAAGGGAGGGAGGGAGGGAAGGAAGGAAAAGAAGGAGAAGGACGGAAGGAAGGAAAAGAAAGGGAAGGAAAAGAAAGGAAGGAAAAGAAAGGAAGGAAGGAAGGAAGGAAGGAAGGAAGGAAGGAAGGAAGGGAGGGAGGGAGGGAGGGAGGGAGGGAGGGAGGAAAAGGAAGGAAGGAAGGAAGGAAGGAAGGAAGGAAGGAAGGAAGGAAGGAAGGAAGGAAAAGAAAGGGAAGGAAGGAAGGAAGGAAGGAAGGAAGGAAGGAAGGAAGGAAGGAAGGAAGGAAGGAAGGAAGGAAGGAAAGGTTATTAGCTTGGATGGCTTTAAGAAAGTGGTTACCACATTCGTGGAGAAAAAGTGTTAGTCGCGGCAGCAAAATGGAACCTCTGCATTCAGATGCAGTCTACCTTTAAATATCAGAACCAGACAAACAGCGGGAAGGAGGTCGCTGTCTTCCCCTGCAGATGTATAAGCATCCCAAAGCATCTGGCCATCTACCAAAGCAAACAGGGTAGCACATTTGGGGCCAAAGCCGGGAAAACTGGGGAAAAGCCCATCGCGCTTCCTGCAGACGCGGTGTCATCGAGCCCCCTGGAAATAAAGCCAGCAAAAGACGTTCTGCCGAAAACGCCACTGGGGGTTCAGCGCTGACCAAAACGGACCAGCGGGGGACAGCGGTTTAAATTCAGTGCCAGGATGAGCCCCACTTGGAGAAACAGAATCTGCTTTATCCTCTTTATCCGCCCGCTCTGCCACGTCCACACACGGAGCAGGCTCCGTGGTCGGTACCTTTCCTAAATTTCCCGAGACTCACCTGCACGGAGGGCCCTGCTGGCCTCCCACCGCGGCTTCGCCAAGCGCTCCCTTTATAACCCTCCCTTGCTGCCCTCCGGCCCCAGAGAGGCGCACCGGCTGTGCCCCTCTTTGTGATCCTCCCCATGCGCTCTCGGAGATCAATGATCCCGATTGATTTTTCTTGCCCCACCTCTGAGCCTTGTCAATAGCCCATCAATATCTCTGGGCTCTGGACCGGCTACCGTTCTTTGACTAAAGCACAAAGGGGATGGACCGGGCCTTTTTTTTCCGGGTGCCCACCAATGCCAACCTGTTTTCTCTCCTTTGGGAGAAAACACCTTGGTGGATTCCTCCGGAAAAAGCAAAATCTTGTGGAATTCTGCTCCTGAAAATATACAATTCCAGAGAAGGGATTTGGCCTGACCGCAAAAAGACAAGCGTGAACAAGTTACAGAATGAATTAAATGCAAAAACAACTGGAATTAAAGAACACACACCCACAAACTGGTGGGGGTGTGCAAGAGCACCCAGGTCATGATCCGAGAACGACAAACTTTTTACCCATCCTCACTCGAAATTTCTGTCCAGAGCATTTGTGAAACAGAAAGAAATCTATAAGGAAGGACGTCGTGAACCCAGTTAGCAAATAAAGAGCAGGCTGGAGTAAACATATTTTTTATTTCAAAGCCCTTTTATTGTGGGGGTATAAATGCTTCAGCCAGAACAACTTCCCACGTTTGAAAAGCACGCCTGATCTTACTGAATTAATGGGGATAATTCAGCCTAACTGTGCTTGAAAGAAGCATGATTAATATTCATTCATCAAGGATTAAGAAGCTTATAGTGGTTTGCAGTAATTGGCCCCACAGCTAAAAAGAAAACCTGAATCAATTTATGTCACATTTGATTTGTATGTTCTAAGATATAGGGACAATAAACCCACAGCAGGACAGAATGTGTTTTTTTCCCCTTTTTAAGTTACTTCCCCAACGACCAGCATCTGGTCTAACTAACCACTTTTATTAAAAGGCGTATGCGCTAATAAAATTTTAAAAAGTGCTACCCAGACTGTTTTGATCTGGGGCCACCATAGACTAATCCGGCTCTCCTCCTGCAACGTTCTCCAGATGGCCAGCCTATGTTTGCCTGAACTAACATTAGTGGCTTACGGAAAACCAGTTTCAATTTGTGAGGAAGGATAGCTTTGAAGGCGGTGTGGCAACCGTTCCAGAGATATAAACCTGTGCGATGGCTAAACCAGGATGGAAAAATTGCTGTCCCCCTTTCAAAGTAAGCGTTGTCCTATTTGATGGGTACGCTTCTGAAAGACTGGGCTGTGTTTGACCCATCACAGGCGATTGTCACGTGTCTTTGGACATTAGTTCAACCCCAATTCTTCTCAATCCCCTCACCCCACCAGCCTGGTTCCACCACTGATTAAGCTAGAATGCTAGTTTATCGATCTCTTGGTTCATCCACTGATGGACGTTCCCCTGCAACGTTGAGGGCACATGGTTGGGTGGGCACACCCCATCGACCTTGAGAACGGGACAGCTGGCCAGGAAGAGCTGGCGGGCTACATCATGAAGATACCCCACCTCCCCAGTTGCTGTCAACTTTCCAAATACATGCAAGGAACTGGAGTCAACTTAAGTCCTGGGAGTGGGTGGTCAACCTCAACTTAGAAGAAGGTGGTCTTCTTGAAGTTCTTGCTTTCTTTTCAAGGGCAACTGTTGAAGTGGGGGGGCACCCCTTTCAGAGGAGACACCAAGACTACCCATATCAATAGAATACGTGAATGCATCTCTGTTAATTGAATGGTCCCAAGATGCCTCCAACCGTGCAATGAAGCTTACCCACCCAAGTGGTCCTCCCAGTTTCCCTGGTGACCTTGGCACTTTGGAGCCCCGGGGGTCATCATATGGGTGCCTGATTCTGTTAACTGACAAGACTGCTTCAAAATGGAGCAACCCCCCTTCTTGTTTGATGAGCCCTCAAGCTGGGTCACGTCAGCTGGCTTCCAGTGGACCAACAAAGACAGAGAACGCAAGTTGAGACATCCAATTGCAACGCTGATTGGTTTGGAGCTGATAATTCGCCCTTTGCAGGGAAAAACCAAGATCTGGTTATACACAGGAGAATCAAATAAAAAAAGATTTTGGCCAAGAAAGGATTGGCCCATCCATTTCCTTTCCAATTTCTGGATTCACACATCTTCAGTTAAATCGCACTACGAAGTGCAAGGTGGGCAGCTATATAAATTTGTCAAATAAATGAAATAAATGAACAGTCTAAGGAAGAAAAGGGTAAATAGGCCATGATGCTTTTATACCAACTGATCTTTCTTCTTTCGGGACTAAGCTGTAAACAGATTTCCAGGGTTACTAAAAATTGTGGCTGGGTTCACATTTTGTGCAAAGGCAGTGTTTCCTTTTTGTCTTGATGGGGGAACCCATCAAGTCTGAAAAACACTTTTGGACGTAGCGCGACGGGTGACCCAGGCGACTGTGGGGTCAGCAAATCATAGTTTGTTATTCGCCAAGCCAGATTTCAGCAAACTGTCCTGATTATTCAACAATCTGCGGCCTAGAGTTTGAGTTTGTCAATAAGGTCAATCTATTCTCCAGACTAGTTAACCAACAGCTTTTGGAGGACCTCCAAAGAGTAAAAGCAACATTTAAAAATAAAAATATTAAACGTTTTAGACAGCATTGCTTTAGCTGGGACGCAGATAGATAAATAAGCAAGCAAGCAAGCTATAAAAATCAGTCAAGCACTGAATTTCCATCAGCACAGGTGAAAAACTGTTCCGCTTCTCTCGCTGTGTGGTATCAATAAGGTTTTTAGTAACAAGGGTTGGTTTTCACATGCAATGTTTATTGCAACTTGGTGTAATCCGCAACGGGAGAGCACCTTATCAAGAAATCAGAACGAGCGTAGGCAGCAATGCCTTTGCTCTTTGGCCAAAGGTCCCTGCCTGTATCAAGAAACATTTTTTTAAAAAAGCTGCCATTCCTTTGCTTCAAAGGGTGTTTGTCTGGAGGTCCTCACCCCCTCACGAAACCAAAGGAAGCCGTGCAAAATTCACCATTGCTCTGAGAAAGATGCCACCTTCTGGCCAGCACAGACTCAGCTCCCACCAAAATAAATCACCCGGCCCGTCATTACAGAATGGAAAAACGCCGTAGGAGAGAACATTTCCAAAGCTGATTTCTTCTCCCTCCAACCCACCCACGCCAGGTTTCCTTACTTTCATAAACCTGCTTCGAACAGAAAAGGCAAAGGAGGTAGGTGTGCAAGGGCAAACTGCCCGTTTTATTTTAAACAGCCCAACTCAGAGACGCCTGAGCAAGCTTGTGCAGGAACGATGTCTGAACAGACGACGCGTCTTCGAAGGGCGCTGGGCATGGTGCTGCTTCGCATTGGGGGGTGCTCTCAAGTGCTTCCTGCCACTAGGTATAAAGGGGAGAAAACCCTTCTCTTGGACAAGGGCGATGTTCAATTGCCTGCTCACTTCCTGCTCCAGAACGTGGAAAGGCCCCACTGGACACGTCTCACACAACACGGACCATCTCTTGCCTTAGCGGCTGGGTATCTACCGCGCCCACGCCGTGGAAGGCAAGGCCACCTTCCCTCAAACGTCAGAGGGGTAGAATTCAGGGAGGAAAGACAGCAAGGTCCATCGAGAGGGAAAAGTCTCGTGAACTTGATCTCTGGCCCATTCTGGCTCGTTCGGCATGCGGAGAGAGCGAGTCTTTAAATAAATAAGAGGTAACAAAAGAAAAGAGGCTTATTTACAAAAATCACATGGGCTCATTTCAGAGGTGGGAAGTCAGCTTCCCCCCCCCCCGGCCATCCCACAATCTTTTCACAGCAGGGAATGGCTTCCAAACACCAGCCGCTAGCCACAAGGGCTAGCCAAGCCCGCGCGGAGGCAACCAGTTCTCTTGGTCCAGCGGAGAAAGCGGTGCCCTTTCTGGTGCTCCCTCCCGGGCATGGGTGTCTCAAGTCCAGGCCGGAGGTCACAGGGTGCTCTCCAGGGTGTTGTAGTTGTCCTTGAAACTTTTCAGTTCCAGAAAATGTTTGGCCCGTTTGCTCTTCTGGCTGGAGGGGAGGTAGGTGACTTGGATGGTCGGGCTGGAAAGGTCGGGCGAGAGGGTGAGGTCCTTGGCCGCCGACTGGTGCTGCCGCTGACTGCTCCCGCCTCGGGCTTTGATGCTGCAGGAGAGGAAGGCTGGGTTTCTGCAACAGGCCGACCCACAAACCTTGGCTAGCGAGCCTTGATGGCATGCAGCCCCACCAGCCACGCCCGCATCCAACCCCCGGGATGAACACCGTGGCACCATTCGGACAACAAGCCATGCTGTTCAGCAGCTATGGTCTGGCTTCAGCGTTTGACTGGAATCACTTCAGGCTAGTCCTGAATCCCAGGATGGTTGGACCGTATCGATCAGAAGAGTGGGGGCTCTATCTCTGCATGACAAGCCAACCCAAGAGGGTGAGATTCCACTCCCAGGAGGCTCAATTCAGTAGGAACCGTTTCAAAACTGCTGCATTTCAGGCCCAACTGCAGATGCGAGGGTTACCCCTATTAAGTGCTGGATCTGTGCACGGCTGCCAGGATTCTCAGCAGTGAGCCAAGGAATTGTGGGAGGTGAAATCCACATGCTTACAGAGCAGCTTCGGCTCCCAGAATTCTCAGCCGTGGCCCGGAGAATTCTGGGAGCTGAAGTCCACACTACAGAAAACTCCACTGCGGGGAAACTGTTCCAGCCCCCTTCCTTTCTGTGGATCGAAGCTGCGTAGTTCTACTTGCAAAATATGTGCTCTAGCACAAAGATCTGGTTCTGTTAGGACAGGCTGTCTGGCCCCACCATCCTGGGGCCAATTCTTTCAAAGTCCCCTTCTGCTTTAGTTCAAATTCTCCCCCTTCCCCACCCTTAGCCCACTGCCAACTTACATTGTTGCCAGCTCATACAATGCTTCCTGGTACTTGAGGAACTCTACTTTGCCGAAAGTCTATGGCAGAAAAACAGGAAAAAAAAAATCTTTAAAGCTGCCCAAACTGGAAGGACCGATCGCAATGGCAGAACGCAATCATGTTTCAGCCCTGCTCTGCAGGGCCTCTGGAAAGCCACACTCACCCCTGTCCCGTAGCGGGCGTTATCGTACCCGTCCAGGAGGTTGTCAATCAGAGACTTGCGGATCCCTTTCAAAGGGGTACTGGAGTTGCGGAGGTCCAGCAGGTAGGCCTGGAAGTTTTTCCCGATCAACGACCTGGGGTATCTGCCTTCCGTGGAGTACGGGATCTCTGCGGAGAGAAGCACACGAGAGCCTCGTTCACATGACACGCTCGGCAGGGTTCACCCAACTACCTTTTTTGCAATGAACTCAAGAGCCTGGATTTGCTGGCTACGTGAAATCCCGCAATGGAGCAAATACTTCACTCAGGTGTAGAAACTTCCTTTCCGGTGAGTACATTTTCTCTACAATGTCTAATAAAGACATATTTTTTAAAAAAAGTTTCTTGAAACAGAGGCAGCAAATGCCTTTTCCAAAATAGCAACCCCCCAATTATCTTCTTACACCTCACCCTGACCACTGAGACCACGATGGCTAAAATGAAACAAAACACTAAAAACAGACCCGCTGTTGCTCTGTGGATAGTCGCTTGTTGATTTTACCTGAATCTCTGACCGCATCCAAAGCTTTCATCCGATACACGTAGTTATAAGGAACTGAAAAGGAAGCAGAGAAACCTAAGTTGGGGCAAGATGTCCTCTGCTGCAGATGATACCCCACGCTTGTGCCCTTGTCCCCCCAGATCCCTAAGCACAGTACATGGGCTTCTGGGTGACTCAAGTTGTAGCAGCCGGGTGTCATTGTACGACAACAGTCGGGGCTCGTATTTGATGTCCTGAACTTGCGATAGTCGGATGTCAATCTCTTCCTTGAGTCCCTGAATGCAGAAAGCGATTGAGGGAAGAAAGAGGACACACCGGTTAGCACTGCATGTCACTAATCTCCCATTCAAACTCTGCCACCTTGTGTTTAAAGACAGATTACTCTCAACTACAGAGGAATCTATTCCTCGTGTATTAAGTACTAAGGAACTAACGTATTGCCTCTCCTGTTATGAACCGGTCGAGATCTGCAGAGAGAAAACGAAGACGGCGCTCCTGGGGTCAGAGGTCTGCGTCAGATTGTAGCATGCACTCCCTCTGGAGTTACTTTGGATCAAGTCTCAGACAATCTATAAATTATCTGTAAAGGTGCCTCTTTTTTTGCCAAGCGTCTCACTGATTTTACCATTTTTAACTTTTCGGATGTTGCTTTTTTAAATGATTATTTCATCGACAGTCTAGAGGACTTGCCTGAGGAAAGTAGCAAAATATAAATAGTAAAAGTTTACTACTTTATAGTAAATGTTTATACTGATAGTTACTACTCACTGAATACCATATTCTAAACTCCTCAGAATCCCGCACGGTTCTGTGGTCTTTTTTCCCCCACACTAGGGAACAATCTCCCAAATCTTTCAGCGTCTCTCACGCTGGAGAGCAACCAGCTTTTATTAAATTTGGGCTTCAGAACAGCTTTTACGATTAGGCTCAATGCTGACATCAGATGGGATGCAAAAGTTTACAACCAGGGCGCTGAGCTTCCTAAACAGATCAGGCCTCCCTAACGTAACAAGAGGAAACGCACATGCTAAAAGGCTCCTGATGGGGGAATCAGCACAGGGGGGCTGCAGCGTTCAAATCTGAAACTGATGAGGGGTTCGGAGCAGGGTGCAATCGCCGGACCTGTTGGCTACTTGTTCAAGGAGCTGGATCTTTAGCGGGGTTTCAGGGAGCCCTCGCGTCTCGGGAAAATGTTCCCAGGCGGTAGCGGGTCATTCTGTAATGCTTTGGGAACTCCGGCGTGGATTTTTCTGAGCCCGCGAAAAGGCGCAGCTCGTTCAACGGGCGCCGCGATGCTCCCTTGCCGGAGCCGCAGCCCCCGAGCCTGTTTCGGGGTACGGCCCTGCACCCTTCCAGCCCGCGGCTGCTGTTTTGCACCCAGAGGAGACCCCTCTATCCCTGCCCGAGGCTAACCCATCCCAAGGAACAGCCCCCCCAGCCCAGAAAGCAAGCAAGCAAGCGAGCAACGGGCAAAAGCCACCGGCTGTCCACAGACCTTGGGGGCGTGCTGCCCCACAGGCACGTGGGGGCCCCGGCGAGACTTCATGGCGAAGCGCATGATCTGCCTCTTGACGAAGATGAAGAGCAGGACGAAGACCTGGAGGGGGGCGAAGGGAGGGCGGCCCGTCAGCAAGAGCCTGGGGCGGCCCGGCCTACCTCGCAGGGTTGTGGCGGGGATGACCCCGAAGGCCTGAGTCCCAGAAGGAAGCTTGAACCGCGAGGAAAACCAGGGGGAGGAACGGAGGAGCCCCCGCCTCCGCCCCTTCCAAGGCCCGCCGCCGCCAGCGCGGCAGACCACAACTCCCATCATCCCCGCCCTCTCCCCCGCTGGGGTCCCGCACTGCAAAGCCCATCGCCCGCCGCCACAGGGGATGGACGACGCCCCCCACCCCCGCGCTTGCTGGCTTTCAGTCCTCGGAGAGGGAGGGATCTCCCCGCTGGGAACGATGGGAAGTGTAGTCCCGCAGGGAAGGAAAGGGGCCAAGGCGAAAGGCGGCGAGGGGAGCGGTTTGGCCTCACCAGGCTCCCGTAGGCCATGACCAGCACCACATTCACCCCGGAGAGCCAGTTGCTGGACGGGGCCGGCGAGGAGGAGGACGGAGAAGAGGGAGAGGAGGAGGAGGAGGAGGAGGAGGAGGAGGAGGAGGAGGAGGAGGACGACGACGAAGCAGAGGCGGCGGCAGAAGCGGAGCCCGCCATGGCCGGGCGCGGCACCTGGCCCGGCCGCCCTCAGGGCCGCACAACATGGCCGCCGCCGAAGCCGCCCGCGCCCGGTCACGTGGCCAAGGCCACGCCTCCCGCGGGCGTCAGGCCCGCGAGGTCGGGAAGGGTAAAAAAAGGGAAGCTGGGCTCAGCTGACCGGAAGAAGGCGAAATCATAAAGAGAAAAGTGGCTCGGGCGGCCATATTGGGAAGCCAAAGGGAAAAGGTAAAGGAGAGTCCCCCTATGTGCAAAACTTCCGGTTACCAAAGGAAAGCGAAGTGGGGGCAGCCCCCTGAGCGATCCAAGAAGAAGAGATTGGCCCGTGCGGAGACGACGGATTAGAAGGGACATACCAGCATCGGCGGACTTCCCCCCTTTCCCATTCGTCGGTCCTCGCTCGCGTTGCCACCCCGCATTAGGTCGTCTGTCGAACAGGAGCCGGAAATGTCATATCGCCGAGTCTCTCTTTCTCCACGACGGTAGAAAGAGAAGGGTGGGTGGGTGGCTTGGGGACAGAGAGAGAGAGGAAAAAAAGAAAGCCAAACTGAGTCACGTGCCCGAAGGCGGGGTGAAGGGAACCGAGGAAAACAAACAGCGCGAGGGAGGGAGAGCCCCCGCGCAGGCGCCCTCGCGCGCCCCCGCCTCCTCGCTCGAAGAAGGGGGCGTGCCGCGGCCACCTGACGTGGGCGGTCCCCGCGCGCCTCGCCCCGCCCCCCGCGCGTCACGTGGCCAAGGGGGCGGTCGCGCCCGCGCTGGCTTCAGTTGTCAGTGTGTGTGGCGGCAGCGGCGGAGGCTCAGGTAAAAGGCGGCGGCGGCTGCGGAAATGGCGCGCGGGCCCTTTAAGAGCCGGCCCCGCCTCCCCCTCCCCTCCCCCTCCCCGATAATCCCTGGTTTACTTTTATGAGGCGATCCGGGCTCCCGGGAACCGGAGGGACCGACGGCGCGGCGGAGGCGGGTATCTGGCGCCTCGGGCGGAGAGCGCGGCGGCTCGGCCGGGGCCCCTGGGTTCCCTTTCCTCCCGGCCTGAGGGGAGGAAGGGGGCGTGAGGAGGCGGGCAGTTCCGGTCCGGAGCGCCGCCGCCGCGGCCTAGTCGGCCGGGACGAAGCCGGGGACTCGCGTAGTGCGCCCCGCCGAGCCAGGGGAGGCCAAAGTCGGACGCGACCCCGCCGGACGGCCGGAAGGGGGGAAAAAGGCTCTCTTTTTCGCCCCTCCCGGGCCTAATCGTCGTGGGTTCGCTCGCCGCCGGGTAGGCCGGTTTCCTTCTCTCGGGCCGCGCTTCCCCCTCTCGCCCTCCGGCTTCCCCCCGACCCATCCCGAGGCCCGGCCGGCGCTTTCCGCCGCGGGGGCCCCCCGGCCGGCCCCTCCCTCCCCTCCCAGCAGCTCCGGCCCTTCCTGCCCGGGCGAGGCGCCTTCTCCCTCGAGGAAGCGCTCCTCTCATTGTTTCCTCCCGGTCCCGCCACCTCGCCTCGGCCCTCCGGGGCCAAAGGGGCCGCGGGGCGGGGGGGCCCTCTCCCCCCGTGCGTCTCTCCCCCGGCGTGGCACGTGGAGGGCACCCCGCCGACCCCCGTTTTCTCCGGGGGCGGAGCCCTGGCTCCCGGCCGGGCTCCCCGCGGGGGCTGCTGGGGATGGGATCCGAGGGGGCGCGATCCAGGGCTCGGAGCAGGCCGTGCCCGCCTGGACCCGGATCCGCGGCCTTTCCGAGCCGGCGGCGAGTCGGTCCTCGGCTCCCAGCTTGGGGAGGGGGAGAGCCGAAGCTCCGGTGAGGGAGAGGAGTTAAATAAACTTGAGCAAGGTTGGGCTCGCTCCTGATCGGGCCACCATTCCTGGCTTCGCCCGCCCTGCACATAGAGAACGGCTTCATCCCCCTCCTCACAAGCTCCCAGTTGGGGAAAACTCATGTAGAGGATAGACGATGGTTTTATCCCACTCCCCAAAAAGTCCCGCTTAGAGATAACTCATGTAAAGTGACCCCCTCTCCCTCCCTGTTCCACGCAGTGAAGCTTTTGCATAAGATTGGAGTCTTAATTTGCCTCTAACTGCTCCCTCCCCCATCATAACAGGCTGTTTTCTCTGTTTTTAGTTTACTTTTTAATCCTGTGCTTTTTTGAAGGCTTCTTAATGTTGCAGTGTGGTGGTTCCTCTTAAGAATCCCAGCTCCTTTTTCAGGAGGCAGAAGCGTGTTCCTCTGTTGTCTCCTCACCATAAAGTGTGTGAGAGTTTGGCTGTGAGAGTGTGACTGGTCCCTGTGAATGTTGCGCCTGACTGGGGTTCGAATCCAGCTTGACTCCAGGCCGTGCTGGTGCTTAGTAAGAAAGCCGATGTGCTCACCTTTACCTCTTGGACCCAATGCACGATATTCTGTGCCTTGTGGACCTGCTGTGGACCTTCAGAGGTTTTGCTGAAGGAACTTTCCAGGATTGTTGGAAGCTTTTAACCCAGAGGGGGCAACATTTGCAGAGAAAGAGCGATGTAGAGGCATTCCAAGGATGAAGTTGCAGATCGTCTTTCCCTTTCTTAGAAAGCCATTCTCCTTGGGATTCTGTAACTAATGGGGTATGCATCATGCTTCCATGTCTTTACAGATGCTTCCCAGCTCTCTTTAATTCCTGAGGCCCGGGAATTTACACTGATATTCCTTTATTCTCTCTTCTGCCATGTCCTCGATCTTCCCCTTGCAATTTCCCTTAAATGAACAAAAACATTTTTGTTTTCTGTATCGTGTGAAGTGATTTCACCTGGAACTTTGTAACTGTAAGAAACTTGTAGGCCCACTATTTCATTCTTTCAAGTCTTACTATTCATGATGTTCTTAAATGGCTTTCCCATTTATACAGTTTGGGTCATTTCCAAGCCAACAAGGCCACATTGGTGGGAGATCACAGTGACTGTAGGTCGGCACAATTTGTTGGTGGATAAGAGGCCACAGTAGAGGAATAATTTCATCTTTCTGAAATGGCCACTGCCCCTCCTGTTCTCTTTCTACTCACTTGTTCATCCCACAGAACTCTGATTTTTTTTTTTTAGGCCTAAAACCAGTGTTGGTATTCTTGTCTCCTTTACTTTTCCTGGCATTGTTCTCTCAAGGAGGTTCTTTTAAACAAAATCATACTATAATTTTCAAAGAAATAGTGCCAGAATCTTCTCAACCTGGCGATCATTATTAACCAAGCATTTTATTATCCTCCAAGTGTGGGTACTTCCTTATAAAGAAAAGGGATTAAAAATATTTGGGTTGTTCGTGTTATAGAGAACTTAGTTATCAAGCCGTATGCTTTTACTAAATATATCAGTGAAATGTAAGCGTGTATCATTGCATATTTTAGTAATCTGCATTTTGTGTTTTAGTTTTTCAGTTGGGCTGCTCCTCTTAGTGTTTGTTCTGAGGTAAGTCAGTCTTACTTCCAGGTGGATGTACAGGGAACTGCAGTCTTAGGTAGAAGAAAGTGCTTGGCCAAATGCAACTCTCAGGTCAGCAAGGCTGTTTTTTTCCACTGGAACAATAACTTCTTATGGCTGTCTTCTTAAAGAACTGGAAGATGCCCTGTTAGTCCAGTCTCTCTTTCGTATGATGTCCAATATGCAATGGCTTTTCTTCTGAACTTGTTAATAGAGAGGATTCCTGCTTTCACGCCGCTGTTTGAAGGTAGTAGTTAACAGTTTAGCAAGCAGGAAGGTCTCCATTCAGAAATCAGCAAGCAGTGCATTATCGTTGCACAGAAGAATGGGCTATGAATGATTAAGCGCTTGCTTTCCCTGAGTGGAAGAGTTATTCTGTATCAGGAATAACATGGAAAGAGTAATACTGCCATTGTTTACTGGATTGTCATCAAGTGTTTTGTAGGTTTGAAAATGCAGTAAAGTATTATAGAAATTAGGTTGGGGAAGGCTAGTATAGATTCCATTCCCTATGTAGTTTAGCCACCCTGAATCTTAAGCCCTCTTGGGCTTTTTCACCTGATTGCAAGGTGAGAACAGCCATTCTTTAAAGGAGACTCTTGCATTATCTTTTCCTTAACTTATTATTATTAACTTAGTCTTTTTCCTCAGATAGCTTCTTTTCTCCAAACTTCTGATCTTGTTTGTGGCATTTTTTTTCACCCTCTCCATCTTTATTACCAGTCTTGAAATATATTATCTGCTATCTGGCAGTAAATGTATTGCAAATGGGTTGGTCGATGGCTTTAAAAGGGGTTGAATGATACGCAGAAATCCAGCAGTTTTAGGTGTGATGGCTTCAGGTTCAGGAGCAGTACGCTACACTGCAGATAGTGTGAGAGACCTAGAAGCTTCTTTGAAGCATCCATCTGGCCCATTTAGGGAATCATATTGGAGCAGATCATGGGGTGGGCAAGCTGGTGCTCCCTAGGCTTAATCTTTTACAAACTCATTCATCTTGACCAAGGGGTTTGCTTTCTCATGCTCTTATGATGGATTTTCACTCTTGTAAAGAAGGACCATTTGTCATGTTTGATCTCCCCTGACCAAAAGACTTGAGTGACTTTTTTTAATAGCCTTCTCATTTGAGAATTACATGAGAACTAAATTAAAAGATTTAACGCCCCCCTCTCCAGAGCATTCAATCTTCCCTTGTCTTCATTTTTTTAAAAAACTTCAAAGTGACCTTTAAAATGGGGGGTAAGAAGTCCTGTCTTTTCCCATCTCTCCCCCAATCATTTGCTCCCAACTGCTTGACCAGGTATCTTTCGAGCTAGGTTTCACTTCACTGAAGCTGGCAGGGCTGCTGTGAGTGCAGGGTCCAAATGGGGAGGTGTTACTAGCTCCTGGGAATCGGCCATTCTTCTTGCAGGGTGAAGTTGTGAGACGTGGAAAAATCATGCTACAAGAATCACCAGTACGCTAAGTCAGGTTGATGCTCCATCCACCCCACTGTCTTGGCTCTGCTGGCAGCCGCTCTCTAGGGTCGCTTCCATCACCTGCTGTCTCTTCCTTTTTAATTGGAGGCTGCTGTGTAAGCCAGGGATGTGTGTATGTGTACTCCATTGCTGCCATGTGCACCCCATTTTGCGTGCTGCTCTCTGAGAAAAGAAAATGGTGAAAAATCCAGAATTGAGCATCTAAGAACACCACACCTGTTTTGCTGGCTATGCCAGAAATGGCTCCTTTTGGGAACATCAATCCAGTAGGAAGATGTGTTGCTCTGCAGTCTGTTTTTGTAGCCTAAGAAGAAGTTATTTACTTCTTCCCACTTTGGGCCTCTGCTGTAACAACTTTCGGGTCATTCGGTTGTACATCGTACATCATTGCTGTACATTGATGATTATAAGAATGCTAGGTTTCCCAAAAATTGACATTGGAGAGGGCTTTTCCTTCCAGGCATGCATTTCCTGTCCCTTGGCCCTCTAGAAATGTGCTGTTAGCTTGACAAGAGAGAGCGCCTCTCTTTTCTCCCACTGTCTCCAAAGATGAGGGCTCAATCTCTGAGCAAGAGACAAACAGAAACCCTGTTGCATCACTTTCCTTCTCTCACCTGTGTGCGTCTGCTGCCCAGCATAAAATTTGCTAGCAACAGGCCTGGTCCGTGGATTGGAAAGGTTTCCTTGTTGAGCCATTTGCTGTCAGTGACTTTTAAGAACCCCCTGCTGAAGCTAATCAAAAGAGCAGATTGGATTCCTGGAAACCAAGTTGTGTTGCATCTCCCTTGAATCACTTTGCTGTAAGTGGCTCACATGTGGAGTAATTTCTTAGAGGGAAGGAAGGAGGAGGATCAGTTCTCTGCTCAGGAAGGGAGAGTTGAAACGCGGTTAGTAACTCCAGTGATAATTGTACTGTTCATAATAGAGCTCTAAAGACCTCTAGGTTTGGTCTTTGATTTCTCTCTTGTGTGTATTCTCGTTTACAGTGACCATTCTGCATTGGCAGTCTGGATTTAAGAATATTTGTTTTATAGAGCATCTGCTGTATTTTTGCCCACTCTGTGTGTGCTTCGTTAAATGCATCTCCAAGGCTGGGAAATTCTGCATAGTTCTGCAAACTTCCCCATTCTGACTAGGAATTCATAACATCCAGTTCGGTTCTCAACTGCCTTTTGGTTTTCTTTCTGGAGTGTTTAGTCCTTCCCTGATTGTGATTTTATGAAGCTTCTTTTAGTTCCCTTGAGAACAGCTATGAAGTCAGGTTGAATTTCATTACAGGGCCAGGAAATTCTGGTTTAAACCTTATTCCAAACAGATTGCTTGGTACTAAAGATGAGAAATCAGTCCACTTACAGTAGAGAACAGTTGTTGCTTTTCTAAAAAACTATCCTTCTTTTTGGGTGGCGTGTTGCAACACACCTCTAACTTTCCATTAGTAATGGAAACTTTTCTTAGGAGAAAGTTTATCAGTTTTTTAAAAACTGGATTTCAATGGCTAAGAATTAAAGTCTGTTATTCAGAACTGGTATTGAAGCCAGTGGAAATGAGGAGGGAAGAAAACATTAAGCAGTGCTCCTGGATTAGTCTCAAGAACGTTCTAGACCACTTTATCATTCTCCCAGTAGCCAGTAAGCAGGATGGGTTTGTGTTCCTCCAACATTGATGGCAACGTATAGTCCTCTGGGCTAGTAACTACTGATAAAGCGTTATCCTCCATGCATTTAACATGGCCAGATCTGTGGTCCAAAGGTGGGGTTGCTGCAGTTTTGTGCAGGGTAGGGGGAAAACCTGGGAAAGAGAACATGTGATTCTTTAGCAAAAACACTGACAATGCTTGATTGATGCAGTGCTTGATATTAGCTGAGAATAAAAAGGAAATAAGCGTCGGGTCGATACGTAAAAGACATCATTGACAGTGAAAGAGGTAAAGCGGCTGAGCTGTCCGTTGGTTGGCTCCACTTTTACACCTGTTCTCTTTTTCCATCCTCCCTTACAGAGTTCTGCCTTGTAAATACTGTTATTTGTATATACTGTAAATGATGACATCGGTGGGCACTAACCGAACCCGGGGAAGCTGGGAGCAGACACAGACACAGAACCAGGCACAGCACAAGCAGAGGCCACAGGTGAGGGCGGAGCAAGGAGCATCCATGGAAACTGGTTGGCTTGCTCGCCAAGAGGGCAGAGAGTCCTGGCTCCTTGCTCTTTCAGTTGTGACTTGGTGGCACCTGGCCCTAACGTCTTACTGCGAGACAAAGGTGCCTTCTCCACCTTTGTTTGTTCTTCGCGTGAAGTTTAACTTGCATACTTGGGAGAGAAGGCGGAGTTTTGGCTATGTAGAGAAACCAGGACAAGTTAGGAAGAATAGCTGCCTTTACCCTTTCACTCTCTCAACAAGGAGAGGTGCCAGGAGGGGTCAAACCCCCCCCCCCCCATTTCTTAGCCAATTGCATCTGGTTACCCAGGCAATCAGACTCCTGGAATATTTCCAGCCTGGTTGATAAACTCTGGGATTAGATTATTTGCAAGGTTTTGCCACTCCCATTAGTCTTGAGGTGTTGTCTCCTCCCTCACAACTGTTCTTGTTTAATGAGGGAAACAGAGGACTTGTTACGCTAAGCTGTGATTTGATTTTTAAACATGGTTTGGAGCCACAGCAGCTTGGTTTGCATGTTGCACTAAACCATAGAGCAGCTCATAACAGCTGGAATTTCAGAACTTGCGGAGACCAAATGAAGCAAGCCTCATCATAGGGGAGTGCAATTTGTGAACCATAGTTCGGATTTGAGCCTCTCTATTTCAGGCCATATTCTGAATGGGGAATTTGCCTTAACTTGGACACAAATCCATTCTTAGTCCCAAAGTTCTGTTATGCACCCGGCACCTCACCTGAATGGTTATAACGTTTAACCTCTCCCTCCATCTTTTTTATTCCTTTTGGACATGGCCTTTCTGAAAATGAAAGCCTCTCATTTTCTGTCTCTGGTCCTTTTCTTCGCAGGCCACTGCAGAGCAAATTCGACTTGCACAGATGATCTCGGACCACAACGATGCTGACTTTGAGGAGAAAGTGAAGCAAGTAAGTGCATCGGAAGAGATGGGGAGGCCCATCCACGGCATCGAACCCACGGGATGGTTTTCTTTCAATTCCACTTTGTTTTTTTCCAAGTGTTTTTCAGCAAGCAAACCTGAAAGGGGCTGTTTTGAAGGTTGGCCCAGCTGTAAATGTATCCTGAGGCAGGGAATCCAACTTTCACGATAAAATCTGATACGATAGAAAAAAAAGCATTTTTCATAAGAGTGGGAGGCACGCCAAACTGCACATCCCTTGACCGCTTCTGCTGGCAGACTTGTCTTTTAATGCAGCGTCTCTATGTTTGGCATTGTGCTTGCCGGTTGATAAGTAGGCTTTTCGAAGTGGGTGATGGTATTCATGTAAATAAAATGATGCCTGAAATGACAATAACAGAAAAAAGCCAGCAAGAGCCGTTGGTGAAACAAAAAGAGATGTGATCATGGTGAAAATACTCTGCATCCGTGTTTCTCAACCTTGGGAACTTGAAGATGTGTGGACTTCAACTCCCATGGCTGGCTGGGGAATTCTGGGAGTTGAAGTCCACACATCTTCAAGTTCCCAAGGTTGAGAAACACTGCTCTACGTTGTTATGGCTGCTCCCTTTGTACTACATGTTCATAGAGGTGGGAAAAGCCAAACCTGGTCATTTAAAAAGGAAAGGACTATATAGTCATGGTAAGCTTTCTTCCTTACCCATGTCTGGAGTCCTTCATCTTCAGAAGAAAGATTCTCCCCTGGAGGTGGGGCATCCAGTAAAATAGCCAAAATGTCTCACTCTTTAGTGTTTATCAGTTCCAATCAAAATGAAGTGTGACTGCCCTGACTTTTGATTCTAGGATGTAAGATTTCCAGCAAAAGATTTTTGCTGTTCAGATGCTGAGTGTCCTAGAATAGGAGCTGCTTTGAAATGGTTCTCTGTCCTAATTCCAGGGTCCTGTCCTAATTGGCAGGGTCGTCCTGCCTTGCTATTCTGCCTGCCATTAATTTTTTTTTGGGGGGGGGTTGTTTCCTGGGGAAACGAATGTGCAGGTAGCTGGTTTAAATTTGCGAGTCCTGACTGTTGCAGTTTTATTATGTTCCAGGAGGTTAGCAAAAATAAAGACCTCTCTGACGTTTTAAAAGCCCAGTGAAAGAGAGAATTACTGCCTCGTTAAAATAATTTATTAAGCACCCAGCTGAAAGGCAAAAGATTTACATCTAAAGAAAGATCCTTCCTGGTTGAAGGATATTCGAGATGAAAACAGAGCTGGGGTAACCAGCTCAGAACAACAGTGCTGAAAAAAGTCAGGACATTCAAGAAGCTTTTCCGGCTTTCGAATATTTTTGCGGTTCCTTGATTGAGAGGGAGCTAAACTACTTGGCCTGGGTTTGCCGGTGACCTGCGCTCATGACTTCTTTTGCTTCTGCAGCTGATCGACATCACAGGCAAGAATCAGGATGAGTGTGTGATCGCCCTGCACGACTGCAACGGAGATGTCAACAGAGCCATCAATGTGCTGTTGGAGGGGAACCCAGACACGGTAGATCTGGGGCCCAGTTGGGGAGGGTGGGGTTGGTTGCGAAGGCTGGACTGGACAGCGGGAAGATGTTCCCTTCTAGCTCAGTGCGATGTGCAAACCCCATCAAAGTCTGGTTGTTGCTGAATGCTCACTGGCCCTTGATTGTTTCCCTTTTACTAATGGAGTAGACGTTCTCGATGCCTCTCTTCCTCCCTCCCCTTCTCAAAGATGAATTGGATTTTGAGCTCTGAATGAGCAGTAACAGCCTGTTCACACACTGCGCCAAGCCATAATAGGTGGGTTTGCATATAACACTCAGCCAGAAACAACAAACTCTATTATAACGTAGCATTATGTCAAAAAAAGGCCTTGCTACAAGAGAGTGCATTTATTTATTATTTAAGTATCTGAGTGCCTCCTGTCCTAAAATACTCCTGGCTTATTGTACCTACTGTGAGTCCTTGGATAGATCGGTTTGGAAGCAAGCTTAGCCCTCCGTCCCAGTGAGTTTAGGGGGTTGAAAATGAAAGAAATACCGGGTACATGAAGGTTGAGGGAAGATCATTTCGGCATTTGCACGTCACATTTCTACAATTTTAAAATGATACCCAGTGCAACAAAAGCGATGTAGGGTCTGTTGACATCCACACATCTTTTCAGGATGAAATGGATGGGTTACTGTGATAGGCGGAGCTGTGCTCAAAATGCAACATTGGTTCATTTAATTGAATTTTAATTTGATTTGCTTGACTGAGGGTTGCCGCAGCTTCCTTTGGGACATGCTTTGTTCTGAAAATCTCTGCCTTTCTTTTCCCCCTGCATGCTCATATTCTTTCAAATCATATGCCAATAGTTTGGAAATTAGCAGGAGGGCAGTAGTAATACTTGCACAAGTGTTTGCCACTCGAGTCCTAACTGGGGGACTATTTAGAAATTTGAACCACGTCTACCAATTCATGGGTTTAATTTCCTCTTGTTCCCAAAACCAGTGTTTCTCAATTTTGGCAACTTTAGGACGTGTGGACTTCAAGAATTCCCCTGCCAGCAGGGGAGTTGAATTCCACGCATCCCAAAGTCGCTAAGATTGAGAAACACTGCCCTAAACTAATGCAATCGTTAATAGCCGAAACATGACAGGACTATTTAAAAAAAAAGTTAACAATTTGTAAATAAAAGCGGATGTCTTGTCCCGTGCCTCAGGAATATCATGCAGATGTTTTTCCCTTCCCTTTTAGCACTCCTGGGAAATGGTAGGGAAGAAGAAAGGTGTGTCAGGACAGAAAGACAGTGGACAGACAGAACCCAGCGAAGAAGGCAAAGAGAACCGGGAAAAGGAGAGAGACTTCAGCCGGCGACGGGGGAGTGGGTTGCCCCGAAGAGGCCGTGGAGCCAGCCGTGGAAGAGAATGTAGGCCATGATTCTGCATACAAAGCAATAGATACTCCTAAGGAGGTGCAAAATGTTCCTTTGCAGAATTTGTGACTCCCAAATAGGTCGTTCTTGTCCCTTCCAGTGTTCCGGAGGTGGTTTGACCTTCAAACAGGCTGTGACATAGTCTGTGGCTGAAAGTTAGAGCAGAGCAGAGCAGAGTCAGCCCTTAGGAGAACCTGCTAGCCCTAATGGGACGCTTTGAAAACTAAATACCTTCCTGGTGGTACTGTTCAATCCGGAAATTACAGCAATACATGGAATTTCAGGATTGGACATTTTATATTTCTGGGTACCAGCTTCTTCTAAGAGAGGTAGAGCCAATCTCTCAGGGAATAATGTTTTGTATGCCAACTATCCAGCCATCCTGAGTGAGAAAGAGGCTTGGATTTTGGGAAAGAATGCATTGATATCTGCATATGCAAATGCAGATTTTCAGCTCAACTATTCAGTTGAGCGTACGTGACTGTTTCACATTCCCACCAAGTAGGTTTATTTCCCCGACCGCTGCCAGGGAGTTTGTGGCCATAACGTTTGTTTCTTTGAGATTGTATAACTTCATGCTTCTGAAGTTCAGCTTAAAAGACTTGGGGTATGCTGAATTGGTATGGCTTCTCCCTGGCTTTGGGGGATAGAGCAGCGTGTTTTTCTGGTCGTTTCCCTTTTAAAGGACGGCAAGATGGTTTCGCATCAGTATCGGGCAGAACATATTCTCAGCCTGCTGTTGAGTTCCCTTTATTTTCCTCGCTCTCTTCTGCGTTACATTCACCACTTGCAAATCTCCCAGCGCCTTTTTCTGTTTTTCAGTTCGGGGCCAAGAGAACGGACTGGATGGTGGCAAGACAAGTGGATCTTCTGGTAGAGGCACAGAGAGAGGGCGACGGGGGCGTGGGCGAGGCAGAGGTGAGCAAGGAAGAGTGGGTGGGTATCTGCCTTCTAGCAATACGGCAAATCATCTTTATTGAGAAACGTAGGGTGAACAAGACCCGTAAGAAGGAAAATAGCTGCTAATAGTTGCTGAGAAGGAATTTTAGCTGGAACTTTCCCATCTGTGACATTCTCTTCTTTTGTGCCCAGCTTACCTTGTAAGACCACGGAAAATTGATCTCTTGTTACGCTGCTTGGTTAAAGGCAGGTCCTGGGGCTGTGAATGTTGAAGACAGCTAACAGAGCATTTCTTGTCTTTTCAGGCGGATCTGGACGACGGGGAGGAAGATTTTCTGCCCAAGGCATGGGGTAAGCGTTGCTCTGTGTTTGTGAATTGGTTCCGTTTCTGATTTGGGATAGGCAGCGTGCGGTTTGTTGTGAAGCATACGTGTTGCGGGTTAGAGGGGCCGAGCAACAGAAGACATGCCTGTTTTCTTTGCCAGTCCTCCTAGTGGTAGTGCTGAGGTTCCCGTGGGGCTTCTGAGTGATAGAGAATTAACAAGGAGATGTAGAGGGTAAAGCAGAGAGGGAATTATGGATGCCCTTCCAAAGCTTTTCATGCTGGGCACCTAGCTCTGAGTAATACCCCAGTTGCAAGACTATTGTCAGCTGCGCACTCAGAGCAAGCCCTCGAGGAAGAATCTGACTGAAGTCTCCCGGCCAGGGACCAGTAACCATCTTGGGTCAACCTGGAGATAGGAGAACTGCCTCCTGGGATATTTGCTAACTTCCTTCTGCCTCCCCAGAACTTTCAACCCTGCGGACTATGCAGAACCCACCAGCACGGATGAAGGTTATGGCAATAGTAACAGCAACACGTGGAACAACACAGGAAGTTTTGAGCCAGATGATGGGACGAGTAAGTGACTCGGGTTTGGCACTGCCTAAGTTTGGGGCAGATGCTGGGGATGTTAAAAACCTAGCGGGTGAGTCTCCTTTACCTGGAGAGCCCTCCAGTAGGTATGATGAGTCAGTCTCTCGGCTTGCGTTTCCTGTTTTATGATTTATGGGGTCTTCAGCATCCAAAATTTTAGCCTTCTCTGAAATCCCAGGGGGTGGGAGGGAGGTGCAGTAACAGAATTCTGGGACATAGAAGCATTTAATGTCACCAAGTGAGTCCTGAAATAAATATATATGATTGAAGAACTAGGTTAGTTTCTTTTAAGCCTGCTTTGGGGTAGTGGAGGGGCTGAACAACCTGTGATTTTCATCTGTAGAACCAGTAGGAAACTGCTAATTCTGTAGAACAATTGTTCAAAACCCTTTTTACCTGTTGCCTGACAGTTTGGAGGACTGCCTGCTGTGACCAGGACAAGGTTGGGTGGCTGTCCCCAAACCATTTTAATAATAGGTTTCCTCAATGCCAGTAGTTGTTGGGGGTTTTTTTGGCGTGGAAAGGAGGCATGAAGTTCACTTGTAGTGACACCGTAGAAGTTCTTCCTCTCTCCTGTGCCCCCCTTCCTCCGTGTGGGCATATTTTCCGTGTATTTTTAGCGTTAGCAAGCTGAACTGCTGGGAAAAGAAACCAAGCCATGATGTTCTTATTGAAGCGTTGAGAAAATGCTCGCTTGTGGGTAGTAGAAAATTAGCACCAGCGAAAAGGACACTAGAGTACTTTGGAGGTAGATTGTGTACCCTCCCGTGTCTTTGGATAACCATCAAAGAAGAGCAGGAAGAACTTTTTTTTTAGGAGAGGGGAAATATGTCCCTCTGTCTATGGTTCCCCAGTGTCTAGAACCTGCTTACCTCTCCACTCTTCCTCCATAAGATTTACACCACGTTACATATTCTCCTTATTAGTTAGTAGCATTTAAGTTTTTTTCTTTAATTTGATCAATATCCACAGGTACGGGTGGTGGGTGGGGAAGAGGGGCACCTCATCTCATCTTTTAAAGTATATGACATTTTACCGTTTTTTTGTTCTTTTCTTTCTTCATTCTGTTTCGTTTCAGGAGTTGATTACATTAGGGGTGAGGGGTCAAATTATCCCCGAAAATTTGACACTGCTCCTGGTACGAGAAATCCAGGTGCACTAATTGCCCTCGGATCTCCTTGTCTTTTTCTTTTAAAATAAGCTGGAATATATCTGTGGATATGTTACTGTCTTGTCTTTTTCCACCCCCCCATCTCTTTCCATCTGTGTTTTGTTCACTTAATGAATATTTGTAACATACTTGCCTGTGCTTTTACTAACGCAGACCTTCCTCTCTCCCTACAGTTTTTTTTTGGAGGGGGGGTACATTTTGGGGGTGAAAATTAGCTTGATTTCCAGGCTGACTGATTGGGCCTTCTGTGGCTTGTGATGGTTGTACCATTATGACTCAGGAATAGATAGTGTGGCCAAGAATTATTATAGCCTAAGGTAAGAACTAGGTTCGATGAAGAATCCATCTTACCCTTCCCCATCCTGGTACCCCTCTCCAAGTTGTTAGTAGTGTTATAGTAATGTGGGGTTACCACTCGCATCATCTCTAGCATGGGCTGGGAAAGGTTGGTTGAGCTGCGTTGTCTTTCCATTTTCAGAGGTGGCCAGCTCATTTTCACAAGGGAGAATGGTGGCCTTCCATCCCCTTCTCATTTTCCGTCTGCTAGGACTGATGGAAATACCGCCTTCAAACCTGGAAGATTGGTCTAGCTAGACTGGGTCTAAACTGGGAATGAACAGATCTGACATTTGTAGGCATACTTTGGGTTTTCCCCACCACAAGCCAGAGGTCAACCAGTTAGTTAGCTGCAAAATTGGGTCTGGGCCAGGCAAGCATACCACCAAATTATGGAGCAGGGCAGATGCTTAGCTATCACATACTTTCTAATCAATATCCAGAATCAAGTTTGCAAGCCCTTTCATACAAGAGTCAACACCTGAGTTTCCTCAACTGTGTTTTTATGTCTGGCAGTTTTAAGTTGTGTGTGCGGTCAGAATGAGGAAGAAATATTTTGAATTGGTATGGTTAGGCAAGGTGCAGTCAGAACTCTTGGTTGATCTTCTGGAGATGATCCAGATCTATTTGAGATGATCCAGTTCTCTACCGGTGGATCCAGATGTATTCTAACTTGTTGAAGCTGGATTCATGCCATGCTAAGTCGTGATTGATTGCCTTGGAAGCTTACCATGCTGTATGAATCTAGCTGTTGTGGTTTGAGCTCTCTTCACCAATACGGAAAATAACTAGTGTGTCTGGAGTATACGTGACCCTCAGATGTTCTTCCTGGTCTCTACATGATGTTGTTCCCATCAGTCTGGGCACTCTTTAGTAGGAGAAATATGGAATGTGGGGCCACTCGTTACAAAAGCTGTTTGTTTTTAAGACTGGTACCTGAAAAGGGTTGGTGGCCACAGGTGTACGTTTTGCAACGTACCCTGCAAAGGGTCACCACTTCCTCTTGAGTTGCTCTCAGAAGTGAGCCTGGATTTGCTTCTGCCTAATCAATGAAGCAACTTGCCGCTGAAGTTAGTGAAGGTTCCCTCGAAGAAATGTTGGCATTCCTATTGCTGCCAGTCTTCTCGATGTGCTAGAACAGGCCTCCACATTGCCTGCAATTTATGGTCAACCTAGGACTGAAGAGATTAGCATGGCCCTGGGCTTCAGAGCAGCTTTTCTGCAAGCAGATCAATGCTAAATTTGAAAGACTGTTGGAGTTTTAGTAAAGGGTCAGGAGAATAATAGACCTTCTGGGTATCAGTTGCTTGATAAAGACCTCCAAAGATTCGTTTGCTTCTCTTTATATGTTCTTCACTGCCTCTCTTCCTCTGCTGTGCCCTGTTAATTGACCCGCATTGGGGCTATGTGGTGGGGGAGGAAACTTGCAGAAACTAGCAGATTTTTTTTTTTAAATGACCCTGAGTCTTCTGATGTGATTCCCGTTCCTGCTCGCCTTTTCCTGGACCTTGAAATGAACTTCTGAAATGTTCTAAAGTGGTTAGTTCCTCAGCCCTGGAAAGTACCCAGAAACGTTGAAAGGACTTGAATTGAGATGGGGGCAAGTCTCTGTTGTGTTTTCAGTTAAACGCACTTAAAGTAAACATCAACTCTAACTAACTTGAGTTTATGGTGTTTATGTGTTTCACCACCTTCCTGTTTGTGGGAAGAAGGCCAAGCCAGTTTCATTTTCAGTATCAGATAGTCCTACACGTGTTCTTTGCAGAAAGAGAAAGTTGACTATCATTTATCCATATATACGCATACCAAAAACAAAAAAAACCCCACCAACTTTTTGTCCTTAAGCTCAGAAGTGTCCCAAGACAAGGATCCCTGACCTGGTGCCACTGATCATCCTGTCACAGGTGAAACTAGAAAGGCTTAATTTTGGGAGATCAGGAAGCACCCGAAGTTGGAATCCAGCTTAGTAGGGAGACGTTAGATCTTTCCAAAGGGAAGTGAGTTACATGTCAGGACGAAGGAAGTTCCCCTTTGCTGAGGTGATTCCAGGGTCCAGCCTCTTTGCTTTGGTGGTGGCTGGGTGGGGGGGAGATTGTATGTTGAGCTGCTGTTTCTTTGCCTCTCTGTGGCCCCCAGCTTCTGTCTGTCTGGGCAAGGGTCACCCACCTGCTTAGCTATTTGCATTGCTCTCTAAAATCTCCCCCCTTCTGCTTTTTGTAACTGGTGCTTAGAATTGCTCGCACCTCCTGGTTGATCTCTGGGTCTTGCTTGGCAGGTGCGTGGAGGACAGCAACGGAGGAATGGGGGACCGAGGACTGGAATGAAGATGTAGGTACCCACCGTTCCTCTTCCTGCCTTTCTGCTTAATGAACTCGGGCAGGCTTCATTGCGTTCCTTTATTTCTCTCCGCCAGCTTTCAGAAACGAAGATCTTCACTGCATCCAGTGTCTCCTCTGTGCCACTGCCTGCGGAAAACGTGACCATCACAGCTGGACAGAGGTGATCCCTTTGTCTCTACTACCGTTTAGCCATTGGGGAGGCTTTTTGGGATGGGGGGAAGGGGGATAAAGCAAGTGTTCTTACTCAGCCCAGGGTCAGTCTATGCGTGCCGAAGGTTGATGCCGAGGAGAAATTCTGTAAGCAGAATCTTTCCGCGCATTACTTTTTCCCTTGCTACTCCGCAGTAGATGGGCCATGGACCAAAAGATAACTGAGTTTCTGCATCGTCCAACGCTGTCGGCTATTTAGGGTTGTATATGTCAGTGGACAGTTTTTGTACATTTGCTGCCGAGCCTGTTGTACAACACCAGCAATTGCGAGCTGGTAGCAAACCAGGGCTTAATTCACGTCCTAGAGTTTCACAGTTAAGCAGAGCACCACAAAGATGTGACCTAGCTGGGTAACGAAACGTCTGCAAGAAAACAACCAAGCTCAGAGAACACCAAGGACTCTGCAGAAAAGCCCATTAAAAAGGAACATCCTGCTTTGGTATTTGGTCAGTGGTGAACCAGTGTGGGCTTGCCAGCCCCTGCTAAAATCTTGCTGGTGTTTTCCCTTCCAGAATCGACCTTGCGGTGCTCTTAGGAAAGACTCCTTCTTCGCTGGAAAATGAGTCGCCCAGTCTGGATTCCTCCCAGGCTCCAACTCTCAGCCAGCCGCTGGTGTTCAGCAATTCAAAACAAACCGCCATATCCCAGTCGAATTCGGGGAACACCTTCTCTCACCATGGCATGGTGAGGAAATGGCCCACTCCTTTTTCACCTGCAGAGCCAGCCTGCCCCCCCAAAAAATCAGGAGTCCTCCATAAGCTACGGAGGAATGGTTCTGAAACTCCTGTGGATCTTTGCGGAGTCTTTTCAGTTAGATTTCTTGGAAAGAATTGTCTCTTGAGGTGGGCAGAGGGGAAATTTCACCCCCTGTGCCCATTTTTGCATTTAGCCAGTTAAGCGTAGGTTAATGCTGGCTCTGAGGGTGCAGATAATTGCATCAATAGACGCTCAGCCTTTTTGCTCCCCTCTGGCTTCTTCCTCTCTCTAGAGAGAGAGAGAGAGTATGTATGTGTGTATGTGTATATATACAAGAACACAGAGTCTCTTAAGTTTCTAGTGATGACTTACCACTACACCAAACTGGCTCTCCGTATATCTATATATCTATATATCTCTATATGGAGAGTCAGTTTGGTATAGTGTAGTAAGTCATCACTAGAAACCGTGAGTTCTCGACCTGCCTTAGGACAAAGCCAGCTGGGAGACCTTGGGCCACTTATTCAGCCCTAGGAAGCAGGCAAGGGCAAACCACTTCCAGGTTGCCAGGAGTCAACACTGACTTGAAGGTGTGAGTGTGTGTGTATTAACAACCCTAATTGGGACTGGCATCTCTGTTGCTAAGCAAAGCGGTCATTAAGTGAAATGCAACTGCCAATGGCGATCGCGTGACCGCAGGACACTGCGGCTGTCGTAAATGCGTGACAGTTGCCAAGCAACCGAATTGTGATCACATGACCATGGGGATGCTGCGACAGTCGTAAGTGTGAGGACCAGTCGTAAGGCACTTTTTTTCAGTGACTCCTGAAAAATGGATCCTTTTACCTCCTTCAGGTCGGTGTGCTGGGAAAGGGGTTCAGCGAAGTGGGGGAGGGGAAGAGCAGCAGCACCACCACCACAACCACCACCACCGGCTCTCAGTTCCTGGAGCAGTTCAAGACGGCTCAGGCACTCGCCCAGCTGGCGGCCCAGCATCCCCAACCATCGGGAAGCAGCAACACAGCCTCCTCGTGGGACATCAGCAGCCCGAGCCAGCCCTCCTCCCTTGTGCAGTATGGTAAGACATTCCAGGCGCCCCGCAAGAGAGGACAAGAGGCGGCGGAGGGTTTTTGTAACCAAGCAAGTTGCTCGTGGCTGGATTGGGCTCTACCTCTCCAGCGTCGGCCTTTCTGCTCGGGGCAGCGACACCCCGCAGCACCCAGGTGCTTTGTCGAAGGAGCGTCTGAAGCGATCCGTTCGTTTTCCCAGCCTTCCCTCCTGCCAACATTTCTCTCTTGATGGCCTGCAGATCTAAAGAATCCCTCGGAATCCGCTGTGCATAGCCCGTTCGCCAAGCGGCAGGCCTTCCCCCCCACCTCCACCATGATGGAAGTGTTCCTCCAAGAAAAGCAGCCGGGGGCAACGGCCTCCATCACAGCTCCGCCACCTCCGTCCTCCCCCCTAGCCACCAAAACCAACCCTGTCTCCCAGATGCCCCCAGGGTCCTCTAGTCCTCAGCCGACCCAGCAGAAGTTGAAACAACAGAAGAAGAAGGCCTCCTTGACATCAAAGGTAGGGGAGTTGGGAGGGGGCAGGGATCCCCTTGAAACTGGACCTGTTGCCCAGTGAGGCCTTTTGGGTGGGGGGGCTGACGTAGTAAACTGGCTAACTAGTACACCATGTGGGTTCTTCTAGAGCAGTGTTTCTCAACCGTGGCAGCTTCCAGACAGGTGGACTTCAACTCCCAGAATTCCTCGGCCAGCCCTGCTGGCTGGGGAATTCTGGGAGTTGAAGTCCACACATCTTCAGGTGGCCATGGTTGAGAAACTCTGTTCTAGGGTGAGGTGCCCCACCCAAAACCCTGGGTCCACAACCATTTTTCAGCACAGTCCCTGCTGTTCTTCCCAGAGCTGCTACTGCGTTGTTGTTGAATGCAGTTGAATGGGGAAATCATTAAAATGGCCCAATGAATTGAATTACCTTTAGATTAAAACAAATGGAGTTATGGTCTTGGCCCTGACCGCTCTTTTGGGGAGCCTGCCCCCAGCCAGCCCCTTCCAAGCCAGGTATTTTAACTCGGCAAAGTTGAAAACCCTTGATTTATCCATGACTCCCAGCGAGCTTCATTTGAATTGATCCGGCCTTAGATAGGCGGCATGCCAGTAGACCCTTTTTGGTTCTGCCGTAGCCTTAAAGGGGGGACAGCGCATGCCATAGCAAATGCCAGGACCACTGGTGGATATGCTGTTGCAGCTACGTAGCTGGCCAGCTGCCTCTGATGCCTGAACAAGCCTGTTCTTTGGTGCCCAATTCTACAGTTCCTAGAAGGTTTAGACCCTGTTGCATTCCTCCCTTCCTAAACGTAAAAAAGCTGAACGCACGCTCCCCCCACCCCAAGTTCCCACATTGCGTTTCAAGTCAATCCATCTCATCCTCAGATTCCTGCTCTGGCGGTGGAGATGCCTGGTTCTGCGGATATTTCGGGACTCAATTTGCAGTTCGGGGCGTTGCAGTTTGGCTCGGAGCCCGTCCTCTCAGAGTACGAATCGACCCCTGCTACGAGCACCTCTGTGAGCCAGCCTCCCAACAGCCTGTACACAAGCACGGCAAGGTGAATCAGAAACCTCTCACAGCCAGGGGGGCAGCAAAGGACAACGCTATATATATTGATGAAGTAGAATCAAGGCTCAGGGGCAGAGGGTTCGAGTCCCCTTTAAGCGTAAATGAAGGCTTTCACGGCAGATGTGAAATTCACCAGCGGCCCAATAGCGTTGACCACTCCCGGGGCTCAGAGCCCCTCTATCGTTCCCACCCCCAGTGGGTGCAAAATCTATTGCCAAAAAACTATACCCTTGAGTGGCTGGACCAGTATTTCTCAACCTTGGCAGCTTGAAGATGGGTGGACTTCTGGCTGGCTGGGGAATTCTGGGAGTTGAAGTCCACCCATCTTCAAGTTGCCAAAGTTGAGAAACACCGAACTAGAGTGTCGCGGGAGAATCAAGGAGCTCCAGATATCCAACTAGTTCGTCAAATTCATGTTCGGAAGGTAACGTTGGAAGAATAAAATAGGAGGAAGGAACCATAAGCTTTGAGATCCCAGAAGGCAGAGCTAGATAAAAACGCTGCAGAGTTTAAATGTTTCTCTTTCCACTCTTTGAAGGACCAGCACTGACATAGCTAGACCTGGCTCTAATTCTGGGAAACCTTCCGATCTCAGCTTACAGTTGGGTTTCTGTCGGTCTTCCTTCCTAGCGAGTCTCTGTCCACGATTTCGTCCAACAAGAGCCAGGAGCCAGGTTTCCAGAGCAGCAGCTTGCCTGCAGCAACGTATACCTCCCAGAACAGTGCTCAGGGACCACTGTACGAACAGAGATCCACTCAGACCCGGCGGTATCCAAACTCCATTTCCTCCTCACCCCAAAAAGACTTGAGCCAGGCCAAGGTAGGCTCGCCCTCGTGACGGAGAATTCTGGAGCAGGACAGCCGGCTGGGTTGCCTCCTGCAGGTTGAACCTGAAACTGAGAGAATGCATCGATTGCATTTTAAGAATTTTTAGCCCTCCCCTTCAGCAACAAAGCTTCCGGGGATTTTAAAGCATGCTGGACATGTACCTCTAGCAAAGGCTGACCCAGCCCTTTTCTTGTCCTTTTACCTCTAGAATGGCTTCAGCTCGGTGCCACCCACGCAGTTGCAAACCACCCAGGCAGCTGAAGGTAAGCCCCTGGCTTGGGCACGTGGGTGGGTGGGTGGGGGTGGTATGATGACCCTTAGCAGCCTGCAACGTGTCGCCTTTGCACGCAAGGAGCGATGCTGCAGATGCTAGCATTGTGAGCTGAGAAGAGCTGTGAGATGCGAGCTTACCTTCTCTGTGCCTCAGGGGAAGATACCCTCCCTTGGTTTCTTTGCTGCCTGACAGAATTCTTTCAAGGGTTTTGGGTGCAACCCCCATGCTCATTAGGACTGATAGCAGTTGGGCGCTGATGACATCTGGAAGTCCTTGAATTGCCCATTTCTGATATCCATGGAGAACTTTAGCTATATAAAAAAATATATAAAAATATATATATATATATATATACATATAAAATATATATATATACATATAAAATATATATATATATATATATATATATATATATATATATAAAAATAATAGATAGATAGATAGATAGATAGATAGATAGATAGATAGATAGATAGATAGATAGATAGAATCAATTTTATTTCAGTCATAGACCAGCATATGAGAACTTTAGCTATAAGTTGCCAGTTGTCTCCCCTTTGCACACACATAACACATACAGGAGGAGAATCGCAATGGGGCAGCAGACATGGTCAGGGCAGGAAATATGGCACCTTGCCCAAATGTCCCACTCCTGAACAAGGTTGGATCCCAGGTATCTGTGTCAGTGTCTACCTAGAGTAGCGTTTCTCAACCTTGGGATGCGTGGACTTCAACTCCCAGAATTCCCCAGGCAGCTATGCATCTTCAAATTCCCAAGGTTGAGAAACATTGGCCTAGAGCGTTCACCTTTCAGAGCCCATCATCGGTGAACAGCCTCACCAAAATTAGCCTCAGCATCTTTGCCCTGGAGCCCACACCAGTCACCCTCTGGGGGAGATGGGCAGGATATAAGTTTAATAATCAATCAATCAATCCCAGGGGCCAAAGAAAGGTTCCTGTTTGCTTCTGCCATTAGCAAACCCAAAGGATTCCTTGTTGCTTTGACAGTTCTTGTTCCTTTTTGCTGCTGAGTAACCTGCCTCTTCCACCCCACCCCATCCGTCCTTGGTTCCTCCTGCCAGGTTCGGCCGGCTCTGCTGTGAAATCCGACTCCCCTTCGGCCCCCAGCATCACAGCCCCTCTCAGTGACACTGTGTCAGCAGCCTCCTTGCTGACCACAGCCACCCAGCATTCCTCGGTGCTCAGCAGCCTGAATCACGCCGAGGAGCTCTCGAACACAGCTGCCACGCAACACAGCAGGTACCAGCCCGACTGGGCACGCTGCCAGGAAGCCCCCCCCATGCCTGTTCACCCGTTGAGCCCTCTCTGACCTTAGTTTATCAGCCACGTGGCTTCTGCACCAGAAACCCTCCGGCTCCCTTCTTGTAGCCCAAGATGGAGGCAAAAGCTACGAAGCCTGCTTGGAAAGGGTCAAGATTTAGAGGAGGGGTTGATCCGTACTGCGCACCTTTTTATAATGTGAAGAAAAACGTTCTGGAATGGCAGCTGTGTGCTTGGATCAAACTGCAGCTAGTCAGCCTCCATTCTCGATCACTTTCAAGTCCTTGTTGTGAGGTCAATCCATGCCTGGCCTATGCACATTCCTTCAAACCCATGGCTTTATTTCAGAAAACACACATTCCAAATGGCAGTGTAACCCTTTGAATGCAGCACAGCAGCAGCAAGAAAGAAAAGGAATGTCTTAACCTGATTTCACTAGAGAAGCAGTGCCAGAAAAGCCCTAGTTTACTTACGATTATGAGCCAGGGGGAAAAAAGAATTCCTAAATGTTGGTTGACCAGCATTGCTCTTTCTTTCCACAGTACATTACCCACCCAACAGAACAGCCTCTCTTCCTCAACTTCCTCTGGTCGCACGTCCACTTCGACTCTCTTGGTGAGTGGGAATCCGGAAGAGGGACAAGGAAGAAATATCCAAGGCCACAGTGGGAAGCTTGCCAGTGAGAAATGCCGAGCAGGATTCACGTGGCCCGCTGCAGTCAATCTTGTTTCAGTGCCCTTTTACAGGGACTTCTGTAGCATCCATGTTTCTTTATGAGCAAAAGCCTAAATCTGCAGACAGAGAAATCCCAAGGTTTAATGATCAGAAGCGTCCATTGGAAATGGAAAGCTTATGAGTCCAGAATATTTCTGTTTTTCCCTGGAGCAGATGGGACGGGAAGTCACAGCCATTCCTCCCAGAAGCCCACGCTCAATTACCTCCCAGCGTCCTTAACTTGAGCAGGACGATTGCATTGCTCCCATAGTTTAGAATTGGGAGTGGGAAATTCTCGCTAATCTAGGTGCTGCTAAGGAATCTTGTTTTCCCCTATGCCCTTCTCTTGGGCTTGGAGGAAATGTTATACGACTGCAAAACCACATGTAGAAAATCTGCAGTTCTCTCTTAGCTTTGAGCCGTCTTCTGCTCTGTCGTGTTAAGGCTCCTCAAAGGCACCTCCGGTCTCAGTTCCTGCTTAGCTCAGCCTTTAGCCAGTCAGGAGCAGCAGTGCACAAAATCAAAACCCAGAGCTACAGCCGGGCAGATACCCAGAATCAAAGCAAAGGCTGATGGAGCCCCTGCACTCCCATCTGGACGTTTCTATGGTGGTCCTGGTGTCCTCCAAGGTCCGGTCCACCAGCATCCTGACCTCCTTCTGCTGCTTTCTCTCCCCATCCTCCCCCTCCCCTATTTCTGTAGCACACCAGCATGGAGAGCGAAGCCGGGCTCCATTCTTCCGCAAGCACTTTTTCCACCGCCTCCAGTACTGTGTCAGCTGCACCCCCCGTGGTCAGCGCCTCGTCAAGTCTGAGCAGCGTCAGCAGTCTGGGCCTGAGCCTCAGTAATAACTCCACCGTGACGGCCACAACCCGCAACTCAGTAGCCACGACGTCAGGTGCCTCCTCAAGGCCCAGGGTTTGGTTGGTGGCTGAAGTGCCCAATGGGGACCTTGGGGTGGGGAGAGGCTTTCAAGATCAATGTGAGCCCTTCGAAGCAGTCTGGGTCAAGAAACAGCCCCTGTAAGGAATGCCACTTTACTGATGTACGGTATCGTAACAGAAACTGGAATGTTTCTCTCTACTCCGTCCTATACCAAACAGAATCAAGGCGAGGCTGTCTTGAGTCTCTTTCCCACCCTTTCCGCTTTCCCAGGATCGAATTACTCTTTCTCCTCTCTGAACGGCCCATCCATTCCTTCCCTAACATCGTCCCCGCATTCCTTTACATGGCTCACTTTGCCTTGAGCAGAAAGGCCGTGATCTGGAACAACCAAGCTAAGCGGGACCAAACTGAACTTCCCATACAGAATGGCTCCTGTTCCCAAATTAGCCTGCTGCCTTTATGCGAAAAGTCACCCTCAAGCGGGCAGACCTAAGTTTCGGAAGCAGAAGCAAGCCGTGGTTTAGCGCCCCGTGCTTGAAAACCTAAATCTGGCTGCTACTCCTGGGAGCTTCTGTGTGGAGGCCAAATCAGTTGGAAATCAGAGGAAAGAATCAGGACTTACATTGACCCCACCTGCGGGCTTCTTTGTGTGTGAATAAGTTATGATTAGTTGTAATTCTCCTTCCTGGTACTGCAAAGATCAGTGTTTCTCAACCTTGGCAACTTTAAGACGTGTGGACTTCAACTTCCCATGCTGGCTGGGGAATTCTGGGAGTTGAAGTCCACACGTCTCAACTTTGCCAAGGTTGAGAAACACTGGCATAGATGGTTGTGCAAGGCTTGAGGGGCGGTCGATGGGCAGTGTCTCCTCTAACACTTCTCTCCTTCTAGGAAAGGCTCCCCCCAACCTGCCTCCCGGCGTGCCACCATTGCTGCCGAACCCGTACATTATGGCGCCAGGGCTGTTGCACGCCTACCCGGTGAGTCGGGCACACCGGGCCATCCCCCAGACCAGTGTACCCACGCTAGTAGATCCTGCTCGACTCAACCTGTGGCGGTGCAGGAGGGACAGCACGTGGGAGAACAACCCCGAGCAGCACCGGATGCGGTTGAGGCAGCCCCTCAAGCCTGCCCGACCCTGCAACATCTGACTCGGACAGGAGCTTGGCAAAAAGAGAAAACCTAGTTTGCTCCTCACCCAAGCTCTAAATAAGATCATCTGGTTGCTGTCTAAATGGGGCAGCAGTAATAGCAGCTGTTCTCCCTGGCATTTCAGGCAGGAGTTCCATGTCAAGTGTGAAAAGTTCCCCCTAAATAACTTCCATTTTTCCACTTGATAAATCTGAGGAAGTTCTCACACAACTCTAGGGTTCCAGGAATGCTGTTTGAAAAACCGTAGCCTAGGCCAGTGTTACTCAACCTCCACAACTTTAAGATGCGTGGACTTCAACCCCCAGAATTCCCTGGGGGAAGAGGAAGTTCTCCTGTGGTTTCCTGGTGTAATTACAGAATCACCCTGCTTAACTGTAAATGAAATAACACCGAGGCCGTTATTTTATTTACAGTTAAGCATTGTTATCCTGCAATTAAATAAAATAACATTCCGCGTGCATCGGGGAGTGTCTGCTTCCCTAAAATTTGGCACGTATGCATAGCCCTCATTATAAGGAAGAGGCTTTGATGGCTAGTGGTAAGAGGAAGATGTGTAATTAATTTTTTTTCCCGCTCCTGCATTTTCCTGTGGAATTTACATATTTTGAAAAAGGCTTTCCTTGATCACGTTTACGATTTACAGCATCAATCCAGCAGGACACGTTTGTAATTTATTTTTAGGGCAGGAATTTCTAAAAGCATATGGACAAATATATAAATACGCCTGTGTAAATTCAAGCCAGCCATAGCCCTCAGCCTACCTCTTTGAATCCCACTCACTTTAGGGCATCATAAAACTGTTCTCATCTGAAATGTTTTGGACAATTCATAATTTCTCTCACTCTCGAAAGGCTCGACTTCTTTGTAACTCGCTTGGTTTCTCTTGCAGCCGCAAGTTTACGGCTATGATGACTTACAGATGCTTCAGACAAGGTTCCCATTGGTGAGTTAAACCCAGTCTTCCTCTTTAATACTATTAAAAAAAACCTAGACATTGTGTAACACTACCTAGCATTTTTTCCCCAGTTACTGTCAGTATTAGTCTGCAATTTAGGATGTCAGTATGATGAACATAAGATTGCTTAACTTTTCACCCAAAGTGAAGTATAACATAAAAAAAGAATTGCCACAATTCACATCAAAGTATTAGTTACATTAGTTACATAGTTACGTTACTACTTAATATTAAGATATCTGTTGTATTACTTTGTGTGTGTGTGTGTGTGTGTGTGTGTCGATAAAAGGAAATAAAAGGTAGACAAAGCAAATTAAACAAAACTTAAAATGCTTAAAAATGGAGGGGAAGGAAAAAGGGAATAATAATTGAAAACCGTTTTTTTTTTTAAAAAAATAATTTTGAATTTTTTTTAAAAAAAATTAGAGTTTTTAAAATAATGTTAAAAATTAAAAATGATTTAAAAAATAGTCAAAAATAAATTACCCAATCCTGGGGGTGGCTAGCGCCTCGATGACGCTCCCTGAGTGATTACTGGTTATTTCTGGATTCTTGTAATTTTGTAATTTTAATTGATTTTGTTTTGTAAACCGCCCAGAGTCGTTCAATGAGGTGGGCGGTGACAAATTCGGCAAATAAATAAATAAACAAAGAAACAAACTATTGATTTCTGACTCGCCCCTTTTCGTACATTTACTAATTTGCGATATTTGTAAGCGTTCAGGCTCCTTTCAGTTTGGCTCCAGCTTGGCGTGATAGTAGCCTAGTCCGCCAACCTCCTTTCCCATCCTTGGGGAGCCGCCTTCCCCGTCTTCATTTCTACTCCCCTCCCTCCCTTTCAGGACTACTACAGTATCCCGTTCCCCACGCCAACCACCCCGCTGACCGGAAGGGATGCGAGCTTGAATAGCAACCCTTATTCTGGTAAGGTGTGATGGGGAGGAAGTGGGATTCCATCCGCTCTTGCGTCGGGGCCGTGGGAATGGCGGTTCGCTCCTCCGGACGGGTGGATGTAATGGAACTCCGCGCGGGGAATTCTTTTTCACAAAGCGCTGCGGTGGCCCATCTCCTTGGGTGACTTTGAAAGAAGATGGGATAAGACCAGTTCAGGGAGGAGGAAGTTTGAAGGGTACGTTATAGCAGTGTTTCTCAACCTTAGCAACTTTAAGATGTGCGGACTTCAACTCCTGGAATTCCCCAGCCAGCCATTTTACCTGTTCCCTGTTTTATGACGTGCTTTTTTTTGGTCAAAAACGGGTTTAGCCCACAAATGCAATCAAACCTTTTGCCTGGTTTGGCTGTTGCCATCCCGTGTCCCGCTGGGGAAGGCGAACATGAGCTTGCCTCGCTGGGACGGGCCCGGCTTACCATGCACCCCCTTTGCTTCCAGGCGACCTCACGAAATTTGGCCGAGGTGACGCCTCTTCCCCTGCGCCGGCCACAACGCTGGCCCAGCCTCAACAGAACCAGACACAGACACACCACACCACCCAGCAGACGTTCCTCAACCCGGCCTTGCCTCCTGGCTACAGTTATACCAGCCTGCCCTATTACACCGGGGTTCCTGGGCTGCCCAGCACCTTCCAGTACGGACCTGCTGTGTTTCCCGTGAGTGCCAGCCTGCTGTGGGATTGGGGGGGAGCTAGAACCCCATCTTCCCCTCTCCTTCCCAGCTCATTCTCTGCTTTTTCCAGGTTGCGCCCACTTCTTCCAAACAGCATAGTGTCAATGTCAGCGTGAATGCCTCTGCCGCTCCATTTCAACAACCCAGTGGTTATGGTTCCCACGGATACAGCACGGGTAAGGAGATTGAAATGGGGAGGGGGGTGCCTTGCAAGAAGGAGTGGGGAGGGAAGGAATCTGTGGTACAGAGTTGCTGGCTAGTTCCGGCTTTTTAACCTGGTGCTTTCTGGGTCCGTTAAGTTTGCGGCGCTCTAAATTCCTACCCTGTCGCTCTGCTTCCTGCAAAATCCTGTGTCTTGTTGCTCCAGCACAGATAGCCAGGGAAGGTTGGAGCGAATCCGTTTCTTCCCTTCTGCCTCTCTCGACACAGCCCCATTTGGGAGCCTTGCAGTGAAATAGACTGACAGATATAAGGAAGCACCGCTTTGCCCGCTTCGTAATAAAAGATGAATCAGATTCATGGAGATGTAAAGGATGTATTACTCTTACTTGTATCAGAAAGGAGCTTCCATGGGCAGAAGCAGCCTACCCTTTGAAACCGGGGACCAACCCACAGAAAGCACTATGTACCTCCCTGTTCCGCCTGCGCGGTTGGTACTTTTTTGAGACGTTTCCCGGCCTCCGTGAGAGTTGAGAGATTTACTGCACAAGATTCCAACCCAAACTCAGTTTTAGATGCTGTGTGTTCAACTTGCTAAGGGGGTCTGTTCCACCCCTAGGAGCAGTTAAGGGGCTGAAGAGTGGAGGAGGGAGATGGCGCGCTGTTAATTCTGCTCCTTCTTTTTCTCCTCGCCAGGAGTTTCCGTAACATCCAGTAACACAGGAGTGCCTGATATCTCTGGCTCTGTCTATTCCAAAACACAGGTTGGTACTCAAGCATCCCGTGGAGGATTTGTAGGGCCTGGAAGCCAGGGCATCCAATGACATATAAATCAATGAAATTAATAAATGACTGCTATCAAATTCCCACCTCACCCCAGCCTATCCCAACCTTGAATCTTTCAGCATTATTGGCCTTCCCATCTTGTCCTTCTTAGGCGTGCCAGTCTCTCTGGAGCAGTGTTTCTCAATCTTGGCGACTTTAAGATACGTGGACTTCAACTCCCAGAATTCCCCAGCCAGCCTGTCTGGCTGGGGAATTCTGGGAGTTGAAGTCGCACCTCTTAAAGTTGCCAGGGTTGAGAAACACTGCTCTGGAGAGATGGTTTTCTGCCCTTAAAATATTTTTATCCTGTCCTTTAACACAAACTCACCACAAAGCCAGTTTGCGAAGCCACCTCTTCAACAGCAGACCTCCCTAAATGCCATCGGCCTGCGTTGAAAGTCAAAAACTCCTAAAAAGAGCATTCGTTCGTTTCTCATTGAGCTGGAACAACCCGGTTTTTAAGATCCCTTTAAAAACGGTCAGGAGGGAGCCATATTTGCCTCTCATGGTTAGGCTGCTCCCAAAAGATCGGGCTGCCTTTCTCATCCCCCCCTCCCCCCACAGTTTGTTCACATCTTGAAATCCAAGCTGATAGATGTGGGATCCTTCAGGTCACCGGGCCAGAGCTCTGCAAGGCCCTAAAGGTTGATAGAGCATGTTAAACTGGGTCCAGAAACATGCTGGTCTCAACCCCCCATGCTCGTTCTAGAACCTGTGCTCCGTGCATTCTTTGCCTGGCCCTGCAAGGCCGCTGGGAGAAGCTTCTGAACTGAAGCCAGCCCACATGAAGCGCTAGCAGTTATTAGCCTGGATAAAACCGCAGCAGGAATGACTAAAAACTCAGGCTGGGCCGCCTGAATTCTAGGAAGCTCAAGAAACATTCAGCACAATTGACAGAACTCAACAACTGCCCTGCTTCACAGACCATCTGAGTTTGAAGTCTGGTTTGTCCACCTGAGGTTCTTTAGGAACCAGAGAGGGCACAAGCACACGGGCCCGTGAGCTCACACTCGTTGTTTTCCTCTCGGCAGCAGTCATTTGAGAAGCAGGGATTTCACACTGGGACGCCAGCGGCCTCGTTCAACTTGCCGTCGGCGTTGGGCAGCGGGGGCCCGATCAACCCTGCCACGGCTGCAGCCTACCCGCCGGCTCCCTTCATGCACATCCTGACCCCACACCAACAACCCCACTCCCAGATCTTGCATCATCATTTGCAGCAAGACGGGCAGGTAAGTATGAATTCCCTCCTGAAATGGACTCGCCCGCGTCTCCGGCTCCCATTTCCTTCTCCCACCCCAAAACATGGAGCTGCCGATGGCGCTCCAGCACATGCAGACAAGGGGGGGATGACCTGGAGAAACCTCGTGCTCTCTCCTTCCTCCTGGGTTGTCCTGAGGCTGCTTGGAAAAACTTTTCGCCCCTTCCGGCAGATTTTCTCCCTTTGTTCCCCAAGCTCTTACTCCCCCTTGCCCCCCCAAATCCCAGAGAGGCTGTCATAATGTGTTCTTGTATTTTCCATATCCTCGGCCTGCACTTACCCCCAAATTTGCAGTCGATTCTGTACTTCCACCACCAGCAGGAAGACCCAGTATTGAACATCTCGGAAGGCTGAGGAAGGCCTCCTGCTCTCCTGGTAACGTTCAGCCTTTTGTCCCAGACACCCACCGGTGTAAATACAAGGGCAAGCCCCTCACGCGCCCAGAAAGCTGCCCTCTGCCCTCCAGATTCTCTGCCCCTGCTTCTCCCTCCCGTCCACGCACCCCACAGACCATTTGGATTGTTTTGATATCCGAATATGACACCCTCTGGATAGAAAGCTACGCAAAGGCTAACCTAAAAGAAATCTTCCAGCGGTAGGAAGTGCTATGGCTGGGAGCTAAAACACCACAGACTTGACCTTGTCGCCTTGAATGAACTGACAGGTCATAAAAAGCACAGCTGACTGTCCCCTCCAGTCCGATTCTGGCCCTGAAACCTAAATCACTTGACATCCCACTCGGTCTTCCTGTGTATTCTGCAGTTTTGGTCAAGACTGGATTTCCAAAGTTTACCATGTAAGCAGATCTGAATTGGGAAGGAATAATAAAATTGGAATTATGTGGCTGGCTTTAACTTCCTGCTTCCCTTTTGGCAGTTAGTTGCTGTAACCCAGAACCACAGCGTGGCCAGGGTTGCTAGCCAGCCTGTTCCTTGTAGCCCCAGCCCATCTGGAGGCAAACCTGGCTAGGGAAGACTCCCGCAGGCTGTTCTGTTTAGGAACAGAAGAGAGTTCAGGATCTTGAGAAACTGCTGCATTATTGGCAAGAGGCCCTTTGAACCCCTCTCGATGAGCAAGAAAACCCCAAGGCTTATTCTGGCTATGGCCGGCTTTCCTTCCTAGCCCACGTTCCGCTGTTTTTTTCCCTATCCTTGCTCTGCCACACGCTGGACCGGGTTCACCCATCCCGCTGCCAAAAACAGTTGCCCAACCACCACACCACGCGTGGGAGAGCAGCCACGGCGTTGTGCGTGACTCTGTTTCGGTCTCAAGTTGAGAGGAAAGAGAGTCCGGAGCGATTCATCTGCCTAGCAGGAGAACCCAAAACTTCGCTTTTAAGAGACCCCTAAAAGAGCTTTCCCGTCCAACGGCGGTTCAGATGCTTGATTTCTGGAGAGCCGGCTGCCACCTTCTCTCGGTGCCCGAGTCTGCTCCGGCTCTCAGAGCCGGGCCTCCGCAGCGTGGGGGAGTGGGGAGGGGGCCGCTGGCCGACGCTCAACGCCTTTCCTCTGCCCCCTTTCTCCCCCTGCAGAGCAGCACCGGCCAACGGAGCCAGGGCAGTTCCATCCCGCAGAAATCACAGGCTAACAAGTCCGCCTACAACAGCTACAACTGGGGCGCCAACTGACCGCCCCCACGGCAGCCCGACACTTCAACCGAGAGACAGGCAGAAGAACAGCAGCGACCCATCCGAAAAGGAACGACCCCACCTGGGAGAAAGCCCTGCAGCCTTGGGAAACGGAGCCTGGCCTGGCCGGGCCGTACGTTCCTTCCCTTTCCTCCCATCACCTTTCCCTTATTGTATGTAATATAGAATTTGTATCTTTTTTTTTTCATTTTCTCTCTCTCTTTTTTTTTTTTCCTCCTGCATTCATTCAGAGAGCCGTTCAGCCGTAGGGGCCTTTTTCGTTTCGTTTTGTTTCTGTTTCGTTTTCTACTCCTTTACTCTTCCTTGCCCCCCCTCCCTGCCCCGCCCCGCCCCAGCCCACCCCCCAAAAAAAATAAATTACTGCCCAGCGGATCCAAAGGAGTCAACACCTGGAATCCCTTCCCCCCGCCCTCTTCGATGCCCCCCTTTATTATTAGGAATAAGAGCAGTAATTGATATGAACCGCGTTGTAAGATTAATTAGTTGAAGTGGTTTTTTTTTGTACTGTGTTCTAAATTTAATGGATAAATGTGTCTTGTATATAAAAATGAAAACCCCATTCTGTTTTCTGGGCACGCAGCGTTTTTTCCATCCAGCCCTTCTGGCCCCCGTGACTTTCACCCACAGTCCAAGATCATCGGCTCATCCTCCATTCATTACTGGGCTGGGCAGGGGAGGAGGGGCTTGTATTAGAAAATGAAGAGACCGAGATGAGGATTGGGGCAGTAATATGGGGGGTGGGGGAGAATTGGAAACCCCTCCGAGCTTGGGGCAGAGAGATTTAAGGAACTTCCTGGTCCTGGGACAGATGAGGCACACGCGATAAAGAAGGCGGTATTTGGAAAACAAGGGAGGAACCGGCGCTTTTTGATGGGAATTTAAGTTGGCTGAAAACAGGTATTTATTTCTGTTTTATAAGAGGCTCCCATAGCAGATAATTTTTTTTTTTTTAGAGGTTCTCGCTGAAAATAATACCGTTCCAATAGAAGAGAATATACGTAGCTCAGGGTTGAACTGGGGAGTCCTTGGGGCTCCCTGAGCTTGGTGGTTTGCTGGCAGACATTTCGTGACCCAATTAGGGAACATCATCAGGGCTGGGGAGGGTGGGGTTTGCTCCCCCTTTGTAGACAATACCCTAATAAAGGGACTAGCAAGGAGAAAACTCTGCCCCACTCACACTGGCAGGGCAAGCAACTGCATATTTTATTTATTTTTATTTATTTATTAAATTTGTATGCCACCCATCTCCCCCAGAGGGTGACACTGGGCAGCTATATAAACAGGGAGCAAAACCCACCCTCCCCAGCGTTGATGATGTTCCCTACTCAGGTCAGGAAACGTCTACAAGCAAACCACCGAGCTCAGGGAGCCCGAAGGACTCCAGAAATAACACTGCTTTTTGAGGGGTTCCCGTAGCAAATTAATTTGGGGGTGGGGGCTGCATAGAAGCTATTTCCAGTACTGTGTGTTGGCAGCAAAATACCCTTGATGCAGGGACCTTAAATTAGAGAACTGCACCTGAATCTAGAATAGCATACTGGCCAACAGGGAAATCAAGGGCTTAGCAAAGGTCCTCCCTTGGAGACTAGCCAGGAAATGCAAACGGAGGAGGAAAAGAAGAGGAAGGGGTGGATTTCGGCACGCTAAATTTGCTAATTTTCGCCTTGCTTCGGTCTACGCTGGCAAAGTCACAAAAGGAAATCCGGTGCAGAAGGATGGGCAATTTAAATACGTCTGGACTTCAACTCCCGGAATTCCCCAGCCAGCCATGCTGGCTGGGGAATTCTGGGAGTTGAAGTCCACGTCTTGAAGCCGTCAAGTGGAGAAAGCCCGCCTCGGAGCGGCGTTCGCGTCTCCGCGGCGCGATGTCGTCCATCGGCGGCTCGCTTTACGGCGCGGGATGACCCAGAGGGCCTTTCGCGACGGAGTGGCGGAAGCGGCGTTGCTTTACGGCCGCTCCGCGGAATGAGCGTCTTCGATCTCTTCCGCGGTTTCTTCGGCTTCCGCGGGGAGCGGAGGTGAGGATCCGGGGTCTCCCCCACCGGCCGGGCGTCCCGGGGCGTGGGGCGCAGGTTGCTCCCCTGTTCCCGTGGCAGGCTCCTCCCAAGCGGGCAGAAATCTCACTGGTTGAGTCCGTTCCTGGCCTGCCGCTCTCCAGGGGGGTCGGACCAAGCCTCCCATCATCCCCTGCCCCGCACGGTGCGGATGAGGGGTGGGGGGAGCTGTAGTCCAGCCCATAAATGAGGTCCTTCCGTAACTGGGAGGGTAAGGAATCACCAGTTGAACTTCTGCCTGCCAGCCAGGAAAAGACGGCCGTTCCTCCCCTCAGCTGGACTCTACACCCGTTAGACTTCTTTCCCCCCAACACAGGCGAACATCGTGCCTCCCTCCCTTTAACCTCCACAACAGCCCTGCAAGGTAGGCCCGGCCCAGCCCGACCCCAGCCGCCCCTTGTGAGCTTCCTACCCCGCCAGGATTTGAACCGGGGCCCCTTCCTGGCCTCCCTTCGGCTGGAGCGCGCGGACAAGAATTCAGATCCTCGTCTCTATTATTATGCTTAAGTCATTTTTTCCTCTTTTATTTTTTAAGTATGTATAAATTAGCGGGGATTTGGCCCTCGGTGCCAGGCGTTAAGCTTCATCCAGCCGGCTATTGCAAAAACAGCCCAACGTCCTTTGCCTGGCCTCCTCTCGTCTCGTGTCAGGAAGGCAGGAACGAGAAAAGGGGAAATTATGGATCTAAATTTTAAAGGGTTAAAAACTTTTTAAAAAGTGCTTTTCCTGGTGCAGCTTGTCTCGTGCTGAAGGGCGTCCGAAATTCTCATCACCCGCTTTCTGGAACGGACTCCTCTGGCTGTTTTAAATCAGTCGATCAGTGCCAAGGGGTCAGGCACGCGACCGGTCTGTTTCCCACCGATTTGGCAAACCCGCTCGGAGAGGCCTGGGCCAGAACCTTTGTGCCCGTGCGCCCCTGTCTCCCCCCGGGGCCTGAATTCGAGGTTTGGGAAAGCGGCCAGGGGCCCCGCTTCTCACCTGTCTCTCCCCGCAGGAACCCTGACCCCTTTTGGGGGGCCTTCACCCTGGACGACGAGGACGACGAGGACGATGAGGACGATCTGGATTTCCGGGAAGACCCCTTCTTCCCCGACGGCTTCAGCTTCGGCTTTACCTTCGAGCCGGGCGGCGTTCACTTCCACGACCGGTTCCACTTCGAGGAGCTCTTCCGTGATTTTAACAGCCTCTTCAGCGACGTAGGGGCCCGGAGTCTGCCTTCCCCATCTTTCGGTGGGTGCGCTTTCGCACGGACCCTCGCCGAATTGGGGGCCTGCGGGGACAGTCCGGCTTGGATCAGACGGAGTTGCATGGGCTTCAGACGTTCGTCGGAAGAAATGGATCTCATCCAGGAGGATCCAAAACCTAAATCCTTTGGGCTTTCCAAGATTATAGATCAAGGGAGGGGAAAAAAGTTTGTTTTGACTTAATTTCTTGTCACTTCTCCCTCTCCTCCATTTCCCCCCAATAATAATAAATTATAAATATAAATTATTATTATTATTATTTCTTCCTCCTCCTCCATCACTAACATCATCATCATCATCATCATCATTGTCATCATCTCTTTGTCCTCTTCCTCTTCATAATCAAACCCACAATTACTTTTTTCAACCTTCCTCATTCTCTTCATTTTTCCCCCTCGCTTGCTCTGCTGTCACCCAAACAGCCCGTTTTTCCTCTTTTATCCTCCCCACAGCCCTGCGAGGTGGGGTTGCTGCTGGTCACGCAGCAGAGGGCAGCGTTGGGGGTTTTTTTCCCCCCTTCGTTTCGCAGGGGGGAGGTTGAGGTTATGATTGTGGTTAATTTTTTTGCAAATAATTTTTTGCATTGGCCTCCTCGCCTCGTTTCTTGCTCACGCAGGGCAGAAAAGCAGGGCTGGGTGGCAACGCTTAAAAACTTCCCTGGAACCCGTGCCCCGTAAAACACCCTCCCCATTTTTTGCAGATTCCACCCCCCACACTTTCCCCCCCCCTAAACTGGCTCTTGAATCTTAAATGCCAATTTCCTTTTTGCAGAATTCCCGCGCTTGGAAACGCCCTCGCCGCCAGCCGACCGCCCTCTTGAGAAGGGACAGACTCTGCGGGACTCGATGCTGAAACACCCAGACAGCCATCGCCGTGGAGCAGAAGAGGGCCCTCCGATTTCAGAGAGGAGGCCCTGGCCCCCTTTCCGGGGGGTGCGTGGTACTGACTTTGTTGGGGGAGGGAGAAACATGCTCCAATAGCCCCCACTGACGCCCATTGCGGTGACCGATGTGTCGGACGTTGCTTGGCCTTTGCCAACCTCACTGGACCCATTATACAGAAGGGAGGAAGAAGACTGAGGTGACACCATTGCCTTTCCAGCATGCTGGCTGGGGAATTCTGGGAGTTGAATCCCCTTTTCAAGTTGCCGAGGTGGACAAACACTGCTGTCAGGTTTTCTGAGTGCCCTGACTGTCTCGTGTGCTCTTTTCTTCTCCAGTTTCAAGAGACCCAGCCGGACGCCGCTGATTCTGCCAAAGAGGATGGAGGTCAGAAGCTGAATCGGGGGGAATTGCAGGAGTCGGATGGGGACTTTGTTCAGAAAAACGGGGGGCTGGGGGGGCATCTTTTTTTTTTTTTCCTTTAAAGATCTCAGCAGAACATTCGCTGGGCCCACCAAGCCAGATCTTGTCTGGCCAGACTCTGTCCCAGAACGGCCATTCGACTCCAGAATTTCCTGCCTCAAGATGTGGCGATGGCCGCTAAGTGAGACAGGGCTGAGAGAAATGCCTAAGAAAGGACGAAAGCCATCAGTGGCAGGGCCCAGGCCTAATTCCTGCAGGCTAACCCTTCCAATAGCCCCCTTTATGCCTCCCGATCAATTATTAACCGCCTCTGTCACCAGTCTGGCTCCTAAAAGACTCTGGGTGATGGATAACGTGTTAAAACTCAATGACAAACTCAAAGTAGAACCACTTCCAACCAAAACACCCTATTTATGCCCTTCGAAGGCCGCTGTAAGGAGCGCACGGCCATTGGCCCAGGCTTCTCGGGCGGTTCCCTTCCAGCATGCAAGTTGCTAGTCCTCATTGTTGTAGCGTAAACGTAGAAGCTGTTTTCCGTCCCCTGGCCAAAGTACATTTTAACTTCAAGCCTCCGAGCGTGAGTTCGTAACGAAGAGGCACCAGTTTGATCTGCGGTCTTTGGGACGCAGAAACCTGGATGCTGGTGGGACCCAGGGCGCACAGTGCTCGGACTCCGAAACCCATAGCGTCCCCTGGGCTTCTTCCTCGCCCAGAGACACAACTTGTGTTCGATCTCGTCCTTCTTGCAGATCTCGATTCTCAGGTTACTTCCAAAGGCTTGCAAGTCATCCTCCCCCCAGCCCAACCCCGGTCCTATTTCCAAAGCGTCTCGGTCACAAAAGTGGTGGCGCCGGATGGGGTGAGTGCCAAGGGTCCCGGCCCAGAGAGGGGCTTGCAGGGGTCACGGAGGCCAAACATATGGCTTGTTCTAAACAGCCAAGCTTCTGGTCCTCGTGGTTTGCTTCCCGCTCTTCTGCGTTTCCCCCTACGAGCAAGGTGCGATTCATCTGAATTTCCGCAAGCTTTAAAGAACCAAGCTTCTGGTCCTCATGATTTGCTTGCTGCTGTTCCGCATTTCCCCCCCACAAGCAAGGTGCCGTTCATCTGGATTTCCAGCAATTTTGCCTTGTTGTTCTAGACCATTGAGGAACGCCGGACTGTGCGGGACAGCCAGGGCCACGAGGAGACGGTTGTCACTCGGAGCAGGGGGGAGTCAACTCTGGGGCTTGACGACGGCCAGCAGAGAGGCCCGAGTAAGTAAGAAAGAGGAGAACCCTGTTCTGAACTACCACAGAGGGGCACCGTTTTCAGAAAGGCCCCACTCTTTACTGAAAACATGTTTCTAGTCCTCATGGCTGCAAAGCTCAACCAGTGAATTAAGTTTCTAGCCCTCACAGTTGCAAAGCTCAACCGGTAAATTAAGTTTCAAGTCCTCACAGCTGCAAAGCTCAACCGGTAAATTGAGTTTCTAGTCCTCACAGCTGCAAAGCTCGACCGGTAAATTAAGTTTCTAGTCCTCAAGGCTGCAAAGCTCAAATGGTAAATTAAGTTTCTAGTCCTCACAGCTGCAAAGCTCAACCGGTAAATTAAGTTTTTAGTCCTCGCAGCTGCAAAGCTCAAATTGTAAATTAAGTTTCAAGTCCTCACAGCTGCAAAGCTCAACCAGTAAATTGAGTTTCTAGTCCTCGCAGCTGCAAAGCTCAAACGGTAAATTAAGTTTTTAGTCCTCATGGCTGCAAACCTCAACCGGTAAATTAAGTTTCTAGTCCTCGCAGCTGCAAAGCTCAAACGGTAAATTGAGTTTCTAGTCCTCAAGGCTGCAAAGCTCAACCGGTAAATTGAGTTTCTAGTCCTCGCAGCTGCAAAGCTCAAACGGTAAATTGAGTTTCTAGTCCTCATGGCTGCAAACCTCAACTGGTAAATTAAGTTTCTAGTCCTCAAGGCTGCAAACCTCAACCGGTAAATTGAGTTTCTAGTCTTCACGGCTGCAAAGCTCAAATGGTAAATTAAGTTTCTAGTCCTCGCAGCTGCAAAGCTCAACCAGTAAATTGAGTTTCTAGTCCTCGCAGCTGCAAAGCTCAAATGGTAAATTAAGTTTTTAGTCCTCATGGCTGCAAACCTCAACTGGTAAATTAAGTTTCTAGTCCTCAAGGCTGCAAACCTCAACAGGTAAATTGAGTTTCTAGTCTTCACGGCTGCAAAGCTCAACCGGTAAATTGAGTTTCTAGTCTTCACGGCTGCAAAGCTCAACCAGTAAATTGAGTTTCTAGTCCTCATGGCTGCAAAGCTCGACCAGGAAATTAAGTTTCTAGTCCTCATGGCTGCAAAGCTCGACCAGGAAATTGAGTTTCTAGTTCTCATGGCTGCAAACCTCAACCAGTAAATTAAGTTTCGTGAACCACCCTTGGATGCCGAGGACCGGGAACATCAAGCCCTTTAGGGAAAGGGGAAAAGCCGCTGGAGACCCCCTGAGAGGTGGCCAAACAGCCCGCTAAGAATTCTTTCTGGCGTTTTGGTTTTGCAGGGGATCCAGACCCCTTCAGCTCCCGGCAGGACGGGGACATGAGTGACACGGCTTCCATCCTGGGCACCTTCTTCCGCCGCTGGTTCCCCAACCAATAATTCTGCTGGCGGGGAAATCAGGTAGGGCAAAGGGTCACCACCCAGCTGGCATTTTATCCATGTTCTGTTTTAAGCCATGCTTAAGAAATTTGGCCCGTTCCAGAAATGGGTGGTTGGGAAGGAACTGGGGGGTGCCGTCGCCTCTCTTAACTCGGCAGAACCGTTTTGCCCAAGCGTCGGGTTAAGAGGAGTGGCTCGGGTCTGGACAATCCAGGGCTGGCCTTGCCAACCTCGCAGGGGTGTTGTTGCCGGGGAGAAATTGGAGGAGCTTTGCGCTCCGAGCAGAGGGGGGAAGGACCCCCCAACCGAGAATCAGACGGTTCAGAATTGAATCAACTGTGTTTCTCTTTTTGCTGTTTTTCACCAGGTTTGTCTCTGCCTCATCCCTTCGCAGACCCCTTACTGCTCCGTCTTCTAAGAAGGCTTCGTAGCCCCGAAAGAGAACCAATAAAAATCTCTATTTATGCTTTTGAGGTTGGCTGCGTGCTATTTTTCCCTTGCAACAAATGGCCAAGCCAGAATCTAAGAAACAGCCCTGCTGCACCAGCCTCCCTGTCCCCAAGTGCAGGAATATGGGGGTAGAGTGCTCCTGAACCTGGAGGTTCTCGAGTCCTAATGAATTGCTGTTGCTTTCGGATCAGTGGCACGTTCGAAGAAATCTCTCAGAGGGTGGGTATACTCTGGGGGGGATCAGAGTGTGCAGAAAGAGCCCAATTTTGGGAGGTTCAGCAGGAAAGGCGGTATCTATCATGTTTTTTCAAGCGAGAAATCTTTGACCCGCCAATTTCAGTAGGATCCAAGCTTTCTAAAAGCCTTTCTAATGCAGGAAGCTGGAGATGGAGAGAGACATTTCTCCACTCTTTCAATCTCTAACTTTCATTTTTATACAATATTATACTATTAAGAACTTCAGCCCCTGGACATTAACTCCTATTCTATAAATCTTTCTCCCAATTAGCTCCTGGACGTTTGGGGCACCTTTGCTAAAAAAAAAATTAAAAAACACCCATTTTTCCTAGGTTGAAACCGAGTTTTTTTTTCCCGAATAATTTTATTCAGTGTTCAGATAAGGAGCGACTTCCGACTTTTCTCACAACAGTGTCAATTGACACGAAACTCTTACGCTAAGTTCACAACACGGCTTTCATTTTTTCTCTTCTCCAGTATTATTTCTAATCATCCAATCCGTACCTCCACGTTCATTTTTTTTTTCTGTTTCACGCAAAGAGTCCAAAAGAAACTCAGTTTCGTATTGCGGGGGGAAACTAAACCCACCCGGGTTTCCTTTCTTGACTGAAGCGCAGCCATTTTTCCCCCACCCTCGACGGTGGGGCTGGAGCCGTCCCCATCATCCACAGCCCAACCGGGCTGGGCTGTCCTTTCCGTGTCCGTTCTGTACGCAGGAGAGCCCCGTGTGTACCCAACAGACGTTCCCCGATTTGTACCCATTCCGACACCCCAAAGGACACCCTTGGCGTGCTCCGCACAAGGGCCCATCTGGAGGCGGGCAAGGCCAGGAGCGAAGTGCCAGGGTGGCCCACGCATGTGGTGGATGCCCACCAGCCTGGCAAAGCTTCCCTTCTCGTAAAGGGGGTGCAAAACTCGGGGAGCCTCCGCACGTGGGCAGCCCACGCTTTCCCCCCAAGACCAGAGATCCAGATGCAACCAGGGGAAGGGTCCGACCTCTCCTTAGCCCGGCTGACCCGTTGGGCCGTGACGTTCCTTTCTTTCCTCTCTGGCCCTGCGCCCTTTGCCCTTACGTAACTCAGCCGAGCAATTAATCAGCTCAGAATAATTAGCTATTATCATCGCGGGCCAAGGAGGCTGGTGCAGGCGTATAAATGGAAGCTGTTCTCCAGCGGTGCACTCCGTCGCTGGACCCGCTCCGAGCAGATCCAGCCATGACTTATTCTCGCTTATTGGCCAGGGTGCAAGCCAGCTGTCAGCTGCGCAGTGACCTCCTACGGCAATGCCTCGCGGAGTTCCTGGGCGTCTTTATTTTAATTGTGAGTTTCCAAAAAAGGGGCGGTTGCGCCTTTCGGGGCAAAGGTGGGCGGCTTTTAAGCTCGGGGGACTTTCTGAACGAAACCCGCTTTACCAGACTGGCAACTTCCCCAGTGCTGGAGATTGACCCTGTAAGCAAAGGCAGAGTTTTCTGCTATGGTTCTCCCACTAAGTGTCAGGATTCTAGTCCTCATGGTCCTGAGTGACTGGCTGGGGGTGCAGGTTGAGAATAACACACAGGCTGTCTAAATCCTGAATTTTTCTAGATCTGAACGGGTTTCCCTGAAAGATCTGCACATTCTCTCCCCCAACAAATTTCCTATCGTTGGAGCACCGTGCCAAGCCCCAAGGTCCTTTGAACTAAACTTAAAACATTGATTAAGCTACTTTGCAATTTGCTATTCCTGCTTAATTGGCCCTTGCTGTGTTGACTTTAGTTGGACCCCCTTTAGACAAAGCAAACTGCGTTCTCCCTCTTCTGAAGGACCTCAAATTTCTATCTTTTTTTTTTTTAATCCAAGTTTACTTCTTGGAGAAAGCATTTCTCAACCTTGGCCCCTTTAAGCTGGAGGGACTCCAACTCCCAGAATTCCCCAGCCAGCAATTCTGGGAGTTGGAGTCCCTCCAGCTTAAAGGGGCCAAGGTTGAGACGTTTTGATTGAGAAGGTTTTTCATTGAGATTTTAAGTTCCACAACCACAAGGGTTTCTCAGACATACCACTCTTGAAAGTGGAAGATCTAGCTTGTCTGGTGCATATTTAAGTCAAAGATGGATCTCCGAGGAGCATCTCAGGAGAATGGAGGGTTTGCACACGAAAATGCACGTGGCTTGCACAGCTCGGGTTTCGCACCGTGGACCCGCAGCAGCATGCCCTGAACTGCCAATCATTTATTTGCTGGACAGGATATTTTCCCCTTCCTAGTACATCTTTAACCAAAAGCACAAACCTTCAGTTGTCTTTTATACTGCCGGAGGAGAGGCAGAAACTACAAATCCAGGGAAGAGCAAACTGGTCAGAATAATGAAATGTTTGTGTGCTTGGAGGCGTGGAAATGGGCGTCGATCGCCCTATTTTCTTTTCAGACGTGTTGGCGTACGATGTTTGTGCCAACTGACGAGGGAGGGTGCATTCGCAGATGGGTGCCCATCCTCGCTGAGAGAAAGCTAGCTGTTCAGGGAAAAGGCAGAAGTGTTTAAAGTATTAAACCATGGTTGGGGAGTCTCCCGTAGAGAAGCACCCACCTTGAGGCTGGCTGGGGGGCACTTCAGATCAATTTCTGCTTGCAAGGGAGTGAGCTAAAACAGAATGGGCAGCCAGGCCTGCCCCCAAAGAAAAAGTGGGTTATAAGTGTAACCCGGAACCTTGCTTTCCTCCAAACAGCCTAGATTTCTAAGTGCAGGGAGTTGTGGGAATCTGTTCATCTAGGGAAGCCTTTAAGCCAGTGTTGTCCAAACTTGGCCACTTTAAGATGAGTGGACATGCTGGTTGGGGAATTCTGGGAGTTGAAGTCCACTCATCTTAAAGTGGCCAAGTTTGGACAACACTGCTTTAAGCAAACCCAGCTTTCGCCAGCGCCTTCTGCGAGCCAAACCTTTGGGGTGGCATTTTCAGGAAAGGACTTCAGTTTCTTCTGACCCAGGGGCACTCAATCCTAGCCCTGGTTAGCAACCCGCCTGGGACTGTTTGCGGAGAACCTTTGAATCTGCAGAGAGCACGTTGTGCTTAACGATGCCCAGCCCCGGGGTGGGAATCAGCAAAACAGAGTGCAAGGTTGTTTTCTTTCTCACACCAACGGCGAAACAGGCCGATCCGGTTCAGCTCCTTCTCTGCCAATCCGGCAAACCCGCTTGGTTTACCTGTCACTAACCCCAGCTTCCCCTTCAGTTGGCAACCCCCGGGGTTGGCCAACGCTCTTCTCCCGGGGACCGGAAGGCGATGGCGTCGTCTGGACTACCTTGCGGGGCAGACCCAACCCTGCCTTGGGTCAGGACGTTGCCTTCCATGGAGACAAGGAAGGATAGCAGGAAGGTGAATTTCTCACTCGTCTGCTTTTCTAGGTCATCACCCTCAGCGCGGTTGCGCAAGTGGTCACCAGCGAAGGCATCAAGGGTAACTATCTTAGCTCCTCCTTGGCCAGCGGGATCGCCGTGATGGTAGCCGTCCACGTCTCAGGCGGCGTCTCAGGTAACCCCCCTGCGTGCCTGCGGCTCCCCCTGGCAGATCCGGTCTTTCCCCTGATGGCAAGCCCACCCCTTCATCTGGCAACTCCTCGGCCATCCGACCTTGCACTCGCCAAGAATCAGCGGGTATCTGATTTAAACGAAATAAACAGAACTTCCATATCCCCTCGATCTCTCATCGCTGGAGATGGACAGCCGGAAGAAGACGCTTGCCCGTGTGGCTTGGTCCTTCCAAGGCTGTTGCTCCTTGGCGGAGATGCAACGCTAGGCTGGACGAACGCTAGGTTGGATGAACTGTCAGGTTCAGCCCCAAGAACTCCACGAGACAATGCAAATACAGTTCGGTTGCATTTATTAGCTTCCACCTCCAGACAGAAATCTCCCCAGACTGGATCCTAATTCCCCAGCCAGCCAGCCAGCCACAACACCGTGAATTCCTTAGGGAGGTGCCAGCCTCCTCTTCTTGAACTTCCCACGCTCCTGTTGGGGGCTAAGACCACGCTTATCTCCCTGAGCCTGGCCTTCATGTCCATTCCATCACATGAACGCTAGGCTGGACGAACACTGGGCCGGACCCACTGAAGTTCTTCCCTTGTTGCAAGGAAGCAGCTGATCATGTCTGTTCAAACTCTCCACCTGTCCTAATGGTTGGGCTACGACATCCAGCAGCATTGGGCAAGGATGGTTAATCCACTCCCTTTGTTGCTCTCCAAACATCCAATCATTCTGCATCAAGCAGACGAGTCCCCCTGCTGTGTCCCTGTATGGTCTCTGGCTTAACTCCCTGCTAACACTGCCACGGCTTATCCTGTTCAGGGCGTGCACTTGTCATGTACGACTATGTTTTATGCCCAGAAGGAAGTGGCTTGGTGCTTCTTTGCACAACTCCCTTGGCCTGGTGCTCAGGCCAGGGACTCAGACAGAGGCAAAAAGGTGTAAGGAAGACCCCTTTTGCTCACGTTTGGAAACGGGGAATTGCTGACTGACGGGGACTAAGTGAAGATGTCGGAATGGGTGGGGGACATGCAGGTTCAAGTCCCTGCTTGAGGACGAAGCTTACTGGAGGATTCGAAGCCGATTCTTCGCCCTTCCTCCCTCTCTCTCCTCAACTTTGTGGTGGAAAGAGATTGAGGAGGGATCTTCACACGAGGTGCCCTGAGATCCTAGAGAACCGATGGAGCCTCAGCGACATTTATGCACTGCAATAATGAAAATTGTATTATCGTTCAGACAATTGATGATGACGACGATTGACAGGAACTCTTCTCGGCCTCTCTTGCTTTTTCACAGGAGGACACCTGAACCCAGCCTTCTCGCTGTCCATGTGCCTGCTGGCTCAGCTCCCCTGGTGGAAACTCCCCATTTACCTGGCCATCCAAATCCTGGGGGCCTTTATGGGAGCTGGCACCGTCTACACCCTTTATTACGGTAACCAGATCGCCTCTTTGAAGGAGTCAGAGGTGGCTCTCTTGGCAAGCACCCCCTTCTGGGTTTCTCTTGGCCTGACCTCGTGGTCCTGCAGAAGCCCAGGTCAACCAGGGTTGGGAGGTCGTTGGGGTGGAAGGGACACCAAGCACCAGGGTCGCCTGGTAACCGGTTCTTGCTGTTCTGAAGACAGATGCAGCCCTTCTGTTGGGATCGGGGACTTCGCCCCTTCATTCCGCAGAACCTTGGAGCCCACCCTCCGCAGTCGCCCGGCAGGGGCCACACCCTCAAAGCCGCTCTCGGTTTTTTCTCCCGGCAGATGCCATCTACAGCTACAGCAACGGGACACTCAGGGTTACGGGGCCCCGTGAAACTGCCTCCATCTTTGCCACCTACCCAGCCCCTTACCTGTCACTACGCAATGGGTTTTTTGACCAGGTAAGACCATTAGCCATCTCCTGGAATTTGAAGACGGCTAGGATGTTTGCTCTCCTTTGCACATTCATCCAGGCCCAGATCCTCCCTACCTCTCCTTCCTTCCTTCCTTCCTTCCTTCCTTCCTTCCTTCCTTCCTTCCTTCCTTCCTTCCTTCCTTCCTTCCTTCCTTCCTTCCTTCCTTCCTTCCTTCCTTCCTCCTGTTCATTGAGACCCATTCCATCCTCCCTTCCCTTCCCTTCCCTTCCCTTCCCTTCCCTTCCCTTCCCTTCCCTTCCCTTCCCTTCCCTTCCCTTCCCTTCCCTTCCCTCCCTCCCTCCTTCCTTCCTTCCTTCCTTCCTTCCTTCCTTCCTTCCTTCCTTCCTTCCTTCCTTCCTTCCTTGAGACCCATTCCATCCTCCCTTCCCTTCCCTTCCCTTCTCTTCCCCTCTCTCCCTCCCTCCCTCCTAGCTGGCTGGGGAATTCTGGGAGTTGCAATCCACACATCATAAAGTTGCCAAGGTTGAGAAACCCTGGAGCAGACAGAAGTTTGGGCAGGCTTTCCAGATTCTGCTCTTCTCCCTTAATGACGGTGAAGAGCGTTCCTGCTGCTTCTCCTTCCTGACCTGGCCTTCCTTGAAGGGCTGATAGTGGCAAAGCACATCGTGTTCCTAATGCAGCAACGCCTCTCCCGGGACTAGTTAAAACCACGGGGCGGCTGGGAATAGCCCAGGCCCCCGTTTGCTAGGAAGAGCAAAGCGAAATCACCGAAGCAGAGCGTCCTTCTTCAAGGACCCTGAAGACTTCTCTCTTTGACAGGTGCTGGGAACGGGGGTGCTGGTGCTGGGCATCCTCGCCCTCCTTGATGCCCGGAACAAGCGCATCCCGCAGGGCTTAGAACCCTTCGGTGTCGGCCTTCTGGTGTCCACCCTCAGCTTAGCTATGGGAGCCAACAGCGGCTGTGCCATCAACCCGGCCCGGGACCTGGGGCCCCGGCTGTTCACCTACGTAGCTGGGTGGGGTCCCCAGGTGTTCAGGTGGGTGCCGAGTACAAGGAGGGCGTTCCCCGCTCCCCACTAAGGATGCCAGCTGGCTGTGTGAATCCACCAACGGGCCGCTGTGCAAACCTAACCCTCCATTCAGCAGAAACCCCCCTTGCACGTGGATCAGCTGCTCCGACAATGGGAACTTTGCCTTTATGTGGCGAATTGCTGGGAATCAAAAGATGGAGCAATAACTTGTACCCTGAAGCGGGAGGACAAGATCAAGGATAACTCTGGAATGGGCTTGCGAGAAGTTCAGATCGTCCTGGGGACAGGTCGAGATAAAGGACACAAACCAGGCCTGGCCCCAGAGCTAATATTTGCCACTCACACTCTCATCTGCTTTTGCTTTTCCAGTGCTGGAGAAAACTGGTGGTGGATACCCGTTGTGGCCCCAATGTTGGGGGCCACCATCGGCACGGTGGTGTATCAGCTCGGAGTGGAGTTCCATCACCCGGCAGATCAGAAGGAGCAGCAGCGCTCGGTTCCCGAAAAGCATTGCCCGGGACACGAGAAAGACATGGACCTTCCTGTCTACGCTGTGAACGTGTATGCAGAGTCGTGGATAGGTGCCAGTCCGGATGCCCGCTCTGCCGGCGAACACCCAAAATGAGACCTCTCCCCAGGACGCAAAGAGAGCCATTATTCTCCTTCGTTCCCTTTGAATGGGTTGGGTGGAGCGGATGTTACTAAGGTTGGGATTGAAGGGGTGGGTTGTGTATTAGTCAAGACCTGAAAAGGATTGGGGGTGGGCAGTGGCAGAAACGGTTGTCTGAGAAATGGGCCTGCGTTTTTAACACATTTTAATGCGTTTTTAACATTTTTTTAGCACGTTTTTAACGCGGATTTAAGACCCTCCTTCCGTCCTGTGCCGAGGGAAGGCTGATTTTCGGCCCAGGCAGGGTCCTTTGGTGGTGGCCCCTTCTCTGCATATGAACCAGCTGGAATTGTTTCGCTTGTCCCAGTCTTGGTAGGGTGAAGGGGCGACTGAGTAGGGAGACCCCAGCTCCTTTTCAATTCTCCACCAAGCATCTCCAAATCGCACTTGGCAAATGGCTACGACTGTTGTCACCTTTCAGGAAAAACGGGACTGAGATAAACAGACCCGCCGTCCACCTCAGAGCAAAGCAAACATTTTTGGTTCTCCGGGCCACCGTTTTTCATTTTCTGCTTGATTTTCTTCCAGCAGTGAACAAGGTGCATTTGTGTTCGTTGGTGACCGCGCCACGGCCAGATGGTTGCAAATGGGCAAAAAAGTGGAAGATTCTACACTTTTCCACTTTGCTTTCCAGAGGGAGCGTCAGATCCGGGCAGAATTTGGGCAGGATTTTACAGGAATTTTTTCCTCTCTACGTCGGATCCCCACAGCCCACTCTGGCTTTTTAAAGGCAGGACAAACAGGATAAGACATCACCTCTTTTCCACGCATTAGAAATGACAGGAGTCTCTGCTAAGGTTCTTTGACTCTCTCCAGAAGTGCGTGTGTTGAAAATAAATTATTTATTCTCACGTCATTGGCGTGGTTAATTGCATCCTGCCTTTTTGCAGGGCGGAGGGGTGGGGGAAAATTGAGCCAGACGTTTTTTTCAAATAATCCGTTTCCAGAAGCTTTACACATAACGCATTAAGGGGCAAACATAATTATTATAATAATTATAATAATGATTACATAGCCCTTAAGATTCAAGCGCCTTGGGAGAGGGAAAGCCAGGGAGTGGGCGGGGGGGAGACCTGAAGTCGCAACCTTTACTCTGGGGCTAAATCAACACATTCCAGGGCTAAAGTTGAAAATTAAACTGTAGCGGCCACAGAGCACTTTTTGTCAAGGTGCAGAAGTCAAATCGAACAGCCTTGAGTAAGGATAAGTGTAAACAGTGTCTTGATAACTCAATAACCCACTTCATGGATGTTACCAAACCATAATGTGCTTGTGCATCCAGGCTTGTGCCTGGAGCCTCAAGCCTCCTCTTAGACACGTCGCAGGACCCAAGTTGGAGGCTTTCTGTCTCTCTCCAAAATCCAGCATCATCTTGATTTTTCAAACAAGCAAAAAGAATCCGGATAGATTTGATGAAGGAATTCAGCGCCCCCAAGTTTTCACCAACACATTCCTCTTGCCCGCTGTGCCCATTTGGGGCGTGGGTCACGGTTATTTTTTTTTAAGTATGTCATCGTTTGGTGGGAGAGCCAGCAGCCACCAAGATGAGAAATGATTGGATTCCCTTTGCAATTTCTAGCGTTTCTGAGCCGCAGGTGGCCCAAAAGGGAGATTTTAGCAGCCTTTGAGCACCCCCCAAATTTTGCAGAATGTTAGCAAATCTTTAGGGTGGTGTTTTGCACACCTGGCAACTTGAAGACGTGGAAACTTCACGCCCAGAATTCTCCAGCCCGCATGCAGAAAACCTGCCGCCTCCTTGGGAAATCAGATGCTGGCCGAAGGGGGGAAAATATACGTGTGTGCCTGTGTTTTGCACACCGTGCAAAAAAAGGTTCAGTCTTGGAAATCAACAGAGCTCATTTGCGAGTTTCTGTTTTTATTTTTAAACCACCAGGCAACGTTTCCATGTTCCCTGGACTGCTTGTGGCTTGGCCCATCCAAAATCAGGGAGAAACAGCATCGGATCGTGCACATTCCTTACACTAGAGGCTCTTGTTTGTCTCCTCGTGCGCTCGTGAGCACGGGGGAGGCCTCACGCAACTGGAATGCCAACCAGCAACTCCGGGCAAGGCCTGGCGTGTCTGGGTGCCGAGATCCAGAGCCAATTCGGCATGAAAGGGATCCTTGAAGAAGCGGTAAAGAAAACTTGTCCAACTGAAAGCTAATTTCTCCGCTTTTTTGCTTCGGCGCTGTGCCCATTTCTCAGTGGCTCAGGTCGAAAGGGAAACCCAGTAGCAGCAGGATTGAAAAATGTGCCATTTTCCCCATCAGCAGTCAGAAGCCCCTTTGAGCCCCTTTGCCTCCATTGGGCGTAGCTAGTTTTATAGACTTTTTTTCTTGGGTTCTTTTTATTTTATTTTATTTATTTGAAGTTGCTTTTAGGAAAACACCTGGATCTCTTGTGAACTTTGGCGAACACCGAAAGAGAGGTTGGCTGGGGCCCATTTTTCAGGAAAGACGCAGCTTAGGGAAAAGATTTGCCTCCAAGTTTCCAGCACGTCCGACCAGAGGAAGAGAATTATTTTACGCTCCGAAAGCAAGCAAAAGTCCTCTGAAATGAACTCAGAAACCAAATGGTGGATTTTCTTTTCTTTTTTTTTTTAAAGGAGCTCCTTAGAAATCTTAACCCTCTTTTGAAAAAAAGTTACAAATCCTTTCAGGTATACTAGTTCAACTTCAGGTTTTTCTGGAATGTTTGCTGTCGGCGACGAAGAAAGAGGCACTTTGCACATGCTTAAAAACTTGCTGAGTTGGAAATGTGTTGGAAAAGTGTGGATGTTGGGGAGGGGGACAGACTAGTTGAGGATGATGGGAGTTTTAGTCCTACACCAGGTTGGGGAGGGGAGCTGTTTGCAAACTTTCCTTTTTCCTGCATCTATAAGGAAACAAAAGCTTGCCAAATTTACTAGACCCAAAACAGGAACAGTGTAAAAGCAGGAGATAGTCAGGAAAAAAGGAGATACTGGTTCTGTTTTGGTCCAGCGCCTTGTGACACAATTTCTGGCTAGCTTTTTGGCACAAGCTGAGAAGTTTTGGCTCTCGGTGGAATAAAATTCACGTTGGATTTGAGCTTCCCCCGCCCCAAACTGAGCATGCCCCTCTACCTCGCTAGCGCTTTGCACCACCCCCAAACCCAGTGATGCTACCTCAGGTCCTTGAAAAAAGCTTGTTTGTACCCTCTGATTTCCCAACTCTTTTCTTCCCCCAAGAAACCAAAGGTATCTTGTTCTTCTGCCTCGTTTGGAGGGTGTTGTTGGGTGTTTTTCTGACGAGCTGTTTTTCTTTTTCCTGCAAGGGGGAACTGTAACCATTCTATGAAAAGAATTGGGTTGGTCTACAGTGGCCCAAAATCCAGTACCACCTTTTAAGACTAATAAGTGCTACAAAAGTCTGATTTTTTTACTCCCTGATCTGGAACAAATCTCTTGTCGTTAACTATGTGCCAAGAGGCGAAAGTTCTCCTTTTGGGGAAAAAGGAAACCGAGAAGGAGAAAAAAAAATTCCTTTGTTTTTTTCTGCCCATCCATTAGAATACGAACAGTTGGCGAAGTTGAGAGCTGGGGAAGAAAATGGGAGAGGCCTTGAAAGCATCAAGTCTTTGGAATTGGAGAGACCGTTCCTACATCCAGCCTCTCCTGCTTGTGACCCAATCAATCATCCAAACTTAGGAAAAGTTGGGTTGCATCATCACCCTGGCGAGAGATATTAAGACTGACCCAAGAAGCTGCGGAACCTCCATGGATGGAGCAGTGTATCTTGGAACAGCCCATCAGTGCTGCTCTTTGGCTCTGTGGGGCACCCCGTCATTTCATGAGCATGGCTTTGGGAAGGATGGGGGTCTCCCCCATCAACCGAGAAGTGATTTAGGGCGGAAAGGATACATTGAGAAAATTGCATTATATGCCCTATCTTCCCTCCTGGGGTCTTGTCGGATCTACGGTTGTGGTTTTAATCGGTTTTATAGAACGTTTTGTTAAATTTATTGTGATGGCGGACATATCCACTGGACAAAGGAAGGAAGTGTCGGGAGAGCCTTGGAAAACGGGGCGCGCCAAAGGGAGGTGTGGGCCGAGGCAGGTTTGGGGCGCTGACTGGGGGGGAGCCGGGGTCCGACTGGATGACCTCGGAGGTTCCCTCTAAGGCTGGATGGGGGAAGGCTGGAGGCTTGGCGGGGAATGGCTCGTCGTCTCTGCCCGCGGGGAAGGAAGGAAGGAAGGAGGCAGGGAGGGGAGCCAGCGCCGATCCGGGATCCCCCCAGCCGGCGCGGCTCCCCGGCCGGCCCCTCGACCGCCCCGCCGCCACCCGGAGCTGCTTCGGCGAAGTGCGGCCCCCCGGCTCGGCCGCCCCTTTCATCACTTCCGCCCCTCCCCTGCTCGCCTCCCAGCCAGCCAGGCAGCGGGGCCGGGCCGGGGCTGGCTCGGCGCAGAGCGCTTTCGGCCGCGGGGCGCAGGCGGGCGGCGCGCGGGGCGGAGGGCGTGCGCAACCATGCTCCAGGGCGCACGGCCAGCCGGCCAGCGCGGCGAGGGCGCACGGGCGCCGCCCGCCACGGAGTAGCGGCCCTGGCCCGGGGATGGAGCGCGGCGGCGGCGGAGGCGGCGAGCGGCCCCCGAAGCGGAGGGGGCTCGTGAAGGTGCGCGGCGGGGGGAGCGGGCGCGCGGCGCCTTTCCAGCCGGAGGCGCTTGGGGCAGCTCCGGGTCCCGATCGATTAGCGCATCGATCGATGGATTGGTTGACTGGGTGCTTGGCTGGGTGGTTGGGGGATGCTCCCCCCCAGCGCGCCAGGTTGCCCCCCGCCCGGGCTCGGCCACCGTCCCCGGCCCCTTTGCAGAGGGTCGGGCGCAGAATCTGCAGCAGCAACTCCCATCATCCCAAGCCGCGTGGGCGTCGGGCTCCAGCTCCCGAATTCCTTGGCCGGCGTGGGCCATCGGGAGCCGGGGGGGGGGGGGGGCTGAGAGTGATGGGAACTGCAGTCCAGCCCAGCTGGGGAAGCCCCAGGCTGGGCCAGCGAGGAAGAGGATGGAGGCCTTGTTCCTGGGTGGGTGCACGGATTGCAGGCGAGACTCTCTTCCCCCAAATACTGTTGGCGGGACCCCTCCTGGCACCTTTTGATTTCACACACACACACACACCGTTCCCTCCCTTTCCCCTAATTTTCGATCCTGGGCTTTAAAAGAAGCCCTTCTCTTATTTGTTCCAACTTTTTCTGCCTTGAATCTTGTTGGGGGGGGGGTGAGATTTCTCCCGAGGATGCTGATGCTCCACGGGGCTTTAAAAAGAAACACCAAAAATCATCCCCCAAAGGGGACTCTGAATCTAAAAACGAAGTAAAGAAAACCACTGGCACCTTGAAACTTCCATCCTCTTGAACCATGGCCATTTCTCGGCCTCCCCCATGCTTAACCTTTACGTGAGTCCTCTCTCCGATTAAAAATTGATGCCTTACTTAGCCAGTGGCAGATCTTGGCTTGGAAACTCAGCAGGAGGGGACCTGGTTAGTCCTCCCAGGAGAGGCTACCTGAAAATGCCCAGTATTTGGAGGAAACTGGGGGAAATACACTGGGAAAAGGAGATGTCCAATCATGCCTGTCCTGTTGCCAAATAAATGGAGTGGCTGGATCCCTCCAATCCCTAAAAGTCAAACTCCGCTTGCAGACCTCTTTATCTTTTATATTCTGCTCCTTTGCAAGCAACCTTTCTCTGTTTCTTCCTCTGGGGTTATCGATTCTCCTCCAACCTCTTCCTGATTTTTCTTCCATCCTCTCTTGCACATCCTTTCCCTTCGTTCTGGGTCTCTCAGGATGCTAAAATACCTCCCCCTCCCCACCTCCGGGGTCACCTTCCTTTCCTATTTCATTTTCCTTCCCTAGAGGAGGGATTTTCCACTTTTCAGACGATGGAACCTGGGAGTTGGAAAAAACAAAATCCTTCAAGCCTCTCCCTCCAGGAGCCAAACGCTAGTGATTGAAAATTGGCCATAAATCAAACTTGCACTTGTTGTCATCCATGGAGGCAAAGGGGTTTAGTAAAGTTATTTGTGTTTTTTCCCCCCTGCATTTGACTCTTGTTCTTGCGGGACCCGGTTTGAAAAACCCTGCTTTCGATGGCCTACTAACTTTTGCTAGGCCCGGATGGCTCCTTTTCCAAACATTGGTGGCTGAACCTTTGGGCTCATTTGTCCCTTCCGGGGATAAAATGAAGTCCCAGTTTTTAGCATTCCGGATGGCTCCTGCCAGTCTTCCCTTCCCCGAGTTCTGTTTTTCAAATTTTCCTTTTGGCTTCTTTCCCGAGCTGGGGAAAGAAGCTGGAGGGAGTCAAAATGTTTGCTTTCGTGTCATCCGAGCAGCTGGGCCAGAAGGATTCCCCACCCGGGCGCCCTCTGCCTGTTTGGGACACCGAATCTAAGCCTGTCTTAGGGTATCAGGCGAGAGAAAGCCGGGCTGAACAAGCCGTCCTTAGGGCCAGCGCGCTCGGCTGGGCTCTTGGAGGAATCCCCCAAGCGCTGCCTTTCTTTCGGAGGGCGTAAAGGGAGCCCCAGCACCAGCTTGAAAACTGGAAGTTCAGATTACCAAAATGCACCCCTGTTGAAACCCGAATCGCCAACTTGCACAGAGGGCCGAGACCCCCTGCTTCGTTCGGAAGATGATTTTGATTTGATTTCCTTGATTGATTTTATGATTTCTCAGGCCCTTGCGGCTTAGAGACTCCCCTTCCTTCGAAGGAAGCCTGGCTTTATTTTATTTCCCTGCCTTCAGTGACCTCGGTTGAGGCTGGTTTTCTCTGGGCCCGTCCTAAACTAGTGAGCGAGCCATGGATGTCCTTAAAGGTTGTCCTGCTTCCCAAAGGGACTCCGTAAATCCTCCTTTTGCACCCCCGGAGCCGAGAAGGCCCCCTGGAGCTCTGCCCACCCATCTTCCCCTTAAATTTAGCTCCATCGATGGAAGGTTTAGTGAAGCAGACGCCTTGAGTCGGGCTTGGCACTAACCCAACGGTGTGTGGTTCGGGGAATGAAGTATTTGCTCAAGAAACAAACAGGTGGGGGAGACGGGGGGCCGGGGTGGTGGTGGAAAGAGGCTGGCTTTTCTGCCTTCCCCAAAAAGTGCCCCCCCCTCCCGCCTTTGGCTCAGAAAAAGCACCCCGGTGGTTTTTCACTGTTTTTATAGCTCTGGTGATGGTTTACACGAGTCGTTTACAATAGCTTCCTGTCTGCGAAAGAATCAAAACAAAGAGCCAGAGACATTGCCACCTTGTTTCCTTTTCTGTTTCCTTTTAATTTTTTTTTCCTGAGTTGCAACGTCTTTCTTTCGGTCCTGCCACACCACAGGGCTTGCTGTTCCCTCCCAGTCTCCTGGGGCGAGCGGGAACTTGCTACAGGCCACCAGAGCAAAATTAAAACATTTCCTTCCTTGTTCCTTCTTCTGTCGCCCTTTCCGTGGTCAACCTTTCAGCTCAAACAAGGTTGGGAACGAGTTCTTATCGGACTCCAGAACCCAGCATTCCTGGCCAATGGGGGTTGGAGCCCCCGGGGTCCTCTGAAGAACCGCTGCCTGCTTCCCCTCCTTTGGGGCCGGGGCAGCCTCCTCCACGCGGACGTAGCTACAGACTACAACTCCCATCACCCCCAGCCAGCACTTATTCTGTTCTTTCTTTGGGGAAATCCTTTGGGGAAAAGGAAATCCTTCCTTTTCCTCCCTCTGCCATGCTTGCTTGAAGCTCGGGCTTCCCAAATCGGGTTTGAGCCAACTGTGCTTGTTTTGGAGGTCAGGGTGAAACCAACCAGGGTTTGTCGTGTTGCAAGAGTGAAGCTGGTTAGGAAGGGGGCCTTTCCAGGGCCAAAGGGGTGGGGTGGGAAAGGCCCCCGCTCTTGGGTCCCTCGCTGCCCGGCGAGGGGCTTGTGGGTTGGCCGAGGGAACGTGCATTACCCGAGACGTCCACCCTCATCCGGATGGGGAGTTAGGGAGAAACGAACCGCAACACCCGGGCACAGCCTCCCGTTGCGCAGGATGTCACAGCAAAGGAAGCGCCGTGCGGTTGTCGCAAGGGACGGCTGGCGGGGCGCACGGCGAGGCGCATCTGTAAAGGAAGGGCCCCCTTCTTCCTCCCCCCCGTCGTGGTAGCCACAGTCCCAGAGATGGCTCGCGCTTAGCTTGCGGTCGCCCAACGAGCGTCGGACCCGCGTCTGAGGAACGAGACCAACCCAGATTCCCGGGCAGCGTTCCGGTTTTGTGTATTTTATTTATTCGTTTGGAGCAAGGGTAGCGCCCTGGATGTCTTGCTGCAGAAAGGGGAAGAAACGGGTTTGGGTGTGTGTGCGTTCGTGCGTCTTTCCCTTTTATTTTCAACACGTTTTCCCTCTACGGTATTCGCTCTTTCTTTAAGCCACTGGGCCTTTTGTCCCACGGTCTCAGGGCTGAGAACGTCCTCCTGGCAGGTCAGCTTGACCCCCCATCTCTGGCCTCGTTCGCGGGTCACACTAAGCCATCGTTGGATGGTGGTTTGCTGGAATAATCCGGTTACAGGTTTGTATAGCCAGCTAAGCCCTAACCAGAGTTACGGGGAGTAACAGATAGCCATGTCACCAGTGACCATCACTAGCCCATCTTTCCCAAATTGGCTACTCTCAGTTAAAATGGGGGGTTGCGTTATTCGGCAGGGAGTTCCCCCGCTCAATTCAGTGCAGTGTGAAGGATCTTTTGCTTTTATCTAACCCAGAATTGGTCAGTTTTACTGGGTGATGCCAGGATCCAGTATCTGGAGAGAGAGGGAGAAATTGACCCACATCCGCACGGCTGAACCTCATTTATACCTCGGTAACGAGCCTTAATTGCTTTTAAGATGATTTAAAATAAAAGGAAATTAAAATTCTTCTGACATTTCAAAGTCGCCGGCACGGAACGCTTTCTCCACAAGGTCTCTCTTGGTGGCCCTGTATGGCTAAACAGGCAGCAGGTTAGCCAGGTTGGTTAAAACCGGGTTGGCGTTAACTGTGGTTCATGGAGGGGGCACCATTGTCTTCCTTTTCTTTGTTCCCATCTGGGTTTGTTCTCTTTGCTCCTTTGGCTGTTGTGTGGTTCCCTCGTTTTTCAAGGTTTTTAACAATTTGTAAACTGCCCAGAATGTAAATTTAGTAAATTACGATTATGGTTGGTCGCCCAGCCAGCCAGATGCTTAGACTGGATTTGGCATTTTTATCCGCCTATCAAGTTCTTCCCAAAGACCTGGGATAATAGTATTATTATTGTTGTTGTTGTTGTTGTTGTTGTTGTTGTTACTACTACTACTACAACTACCTACTAGTAATAGTATCCACATGTTCTGGGAATCCAGCCTGCCTGGTGAGTTTCTGAGTGGATGAATTGTGAAAATCGGAGGACAGGCTAAGTTTAATAACCAGGTTTAGCAGGCTGGTTGGTTTTCCCTCCTTCACCTGCAGCCCTTGCTCTTCTCTCTCTTTCTAAACACAGCGTCTCCTATGGGCCTGACTGCCGACCAGCAAATGCCATGGAATTTTGTGCTCAGAAACACCCCGCAGGTAAGACTTCTACGCCCCAGTTCTCTATCTGGAAGGAAACAAGGTTAAGGTAGACCTTGCTTAGCTACCGAGTTCTGGGTGTGAGGGGAATCGGAGGCCCCTGAGGTGCAATCTCTGTGCAAAAGCAGGGTGGCCAGCTTTTGAACTGGCCCTTGCTCCTGTGCTCCAGGTCCCTTGCTGTTAGGGCCCCTTTGGGTTTTCTCCCTTCTTCCTCGGGGACTCGGCGGCCTTGATCTACCTCGCAGGGCTGTTGCAAAGCCTCGCCAGCCTCGGTGCCTTGACTCGAGCGCCACCTACTCCTCCCTTGCAGTAACGCCCCTGCTGATCTGGAGAGAGGGCAGGCAGGGGGTCCTGAAGCGGATGAGGAAGGAAAGGATGAACAGATCCTTTAGGAGCGGAAAGGGCTTTTTAAGCTGATTTTGGGGGGGTGTTTCATCGGCACGAACGGGAGAGCAGGGTTGCCTGTGCCTGAACTGCAGCGCCCCATCCTTGGCCTGGGGGGGAGAGTCCGGAAAGGGGAAACAACCCACAAAGACCCCCCTCCCCTCCCCATCAAGCGGTCGTCTTGGTGACGCCATCCCTGCCCCGGATTGGCTGCTGTGCGGCAGTGGGTGGCGCCCCCCCTTCAATGTCAGGGTAGACTTTATCTTCTGCAGCAAGTGGAGGGGGGGGGCCGAAGGGAGGAGAGAAGGGGGGCTCTCTTGGCGTCCGGGATAGCTTCGTCGCCCACCATCCCCGTACGGGCGATCCCCGGCTCCCCGTAACCATGACGATCCCCAAGGAGATGCCTGAGAAATGGCCGTGGGTCGCCGTGGCGACAACCGATGTCCGCGGCCAGCCGCCTTGGGGGACAGGTACGGGGGGAGCCTTAGGGCAGATTGGAGAGGGGAGTCGTAGAAAACGAGGGGATTCTCCGAGCAACGGCCGCTGTCCTACCTTTGTCCTGTGACGGTCTCTCCGAAGATTATCTTCTTCCTGCGGCAATCTTGGAACATTACCTCATCTTCCACCGGCTCCCCCCCCAAGTTTCTTTGCATTTTTTTTCTTTTGTGGAGGGGGGAGATAGCCCTGCTTTTTCACCCAGAGCAAACCCCCTCCCCTTTCATTTCGCCTTTCTAAAAGGGACCTTGTGCCCAGCGGCCAGGGCAGAGGGACCCTGCCCGTTGCAGAATCCGGAACGGGTTCTCTTCTTGTCCTCCTTTCATTTGTCTTTTATTTTGGGGTGGGGGGGCATTGCCAAGCTAGGGACAGACGAGCAAAGTTGCAGCCAAGGATTGAGCGCGGCCCCCCCGTCTGGCTCGGCCCCGAGGGGTCTCAAATCCGCCCCCCGTGCGTCCAACTCAACCGAGATGTATCGAACCCAGATTAAAGGGGAAAGGTAACTGCAGTTTTGGCGATTCTGCGTGGCTAATCCGGACTGGGGTTCCCTTTCAGAGGAGGAAAGGCGAGTGAAGGCAAACGCTCGAGAATACAATGAGAAATTCCAGTACGCGGTGAGTGGCAGCCTGAAGTTGCGCGGAGAAGATTTGGGGGACGCAAGCAATTTGCTTCTCGCCGAAACGGGGTAATCCAGACTGGGCACCTGCTTTTGTGCAGGTGCTCCCCCCCAGTGTTTTAAGGCTGTGGAGTTCCATCCCCCATCCAGCATGGCAGGGGACATTGGGGGCTGCCTTCCAAGCTCCCCAGAGGGCAGCACATGGAGGTCAGGAAATGCGGGCTGTGCGCATGGCTTTGTCTCCAGCCGAAACGGTGCCTCTCCAAGGCAGCTGGGTCCTGTGTAGGCATGATAGAACCCAAACTTTTGGGGGGAAGGTGGGGTGGGGAGGAGGAGAAGGGCTGTGTTCCCACTGCATCTTAACCCCCAGCCAAAGGCCTTGCTCCCCCCTCTCTTCCTCTTTGCTGTGGACTGGCACGTGGGCTGTGTGAACCCAACCCCGTCCTCAGGCAAGTGATTCAGGGCCCCTGGCTGACCCAGCGAGTGAGTTCACCCCGTAATCAAGTTAAGCCTCTTAGTCCAACCCAGCTTGCCGGAAAGCAGACGCCAGCCTTTGACGCCAGTGGAGGGGGGGGAGGGGGGTCTGGGCCCTGCCTTTAGTTTCAGCTCTGCCCCCCCACCCTCGAATCCTTCCCCCCCCCCCAGTTTGGCCAGGGTGTGGCCGTGAAGAACTTGGTAGACCACAGGCGAGCCGAGTCTATAAATAGACCAGACACAAAATTAAAAAATGCAGAGTTTGGGAAGGAGACAAGTGGAGAAAGGGATGGGGGGGCGGGAGGGGGGGGTCTGGATCCTGTGCCTGTCTTTTTCCACGGCGTCTAGGAGGATGGATTGACGGTTGCACAAACGGAGAGGGAGCGGGACTTTTTTCTGATTTTCGCTCTTGGAAAATGTTGGGATTTTAAAGAAGGGGGGCCTTTATTTGTGGATCACTTCTGGGGGTTGGCTACCCCCGCGCCTTGGGGCAGGACAGAAATCCGGGAATAAGATGCCGGGGGGGGGGGTGGCCGTGCCGCGTCGCAAGGATCTTGCGCGGATCCACCTGCTCGTGCCCGGGTGTCCCGCTCTGTCCCGTTTAATTCTTTCTCTTGTTTTCCCTTGTTGGGGGGTTTTGCTGCTCCCCCAGAGTAACTGCATCAAGACGTCCAAGTATAACGTGCTCACTTTCCTGCCCATCAACCTTTTTGAGCAGTTCCAGGAGGTCGCAAACACTTACTTCCTCTTCCTCCTCATTCTCCAGGTGAGATTTCTGCCTGGGTGGGGAACAACGGGGATGCCCCCTTCTCCCATTGGGGGCTCCTCTAAGCTTCTCCCTCTGGCACAAGTGTGACGGGTGCATCACTAAACCTCAGTTTGGCCTAGTTAACTGCCCCCCCCCAAAAAACCTTGGCAGTGCCCTGCTTTCATTTACTGGTATTCTTTTTCTCGCTTTCTGTCCCCAATTCATTTTTCCTCCTGTTTTTTCCTGCTGCTTTTCTCTCTCTCAAGTTTTTGCTCGGATGTTCTCTCTTTCCTTCCTTTTTCTCATATTTTTCTTTCCTTCCTCCCTTCCCCCTCCCTCCTGTCTATCTTTTCCTTCCTTCCTCCCTTTCTCTCTTCCTCTCTTTTCCTTCCTTCCTTCCTTCCTTCCTTCCTTCCTTCCTTCCTTCCTTCCTTCCTTCCTTCCTTCCTTCCTTCCTTCCTTCCTTCCTTCCTTCCTTCCCAACTTTCTCTTCCTTTTTCCCCCTCCCTCCTTCCCTTCTCCTTGCCCCCTCCCACTCTGCCTGGTGCTGTTCTCTTCCTTTCCCCACCACGAGTCCAGCTCCTCTAATCGAACTCTCACATCCTCGCCGGTACCTTATCCCCACCGCCCCAGAGCCCTACTCTCAAGGGACCCCTGGGCCGTGGGTCCCAGTCAATAAACATGCCCCCTCTTGACTTTCCCTCCTCCCCAGCTGATTCCACAGATATCCTCGCTGTCTTGGTTCACCACAATAGTGCCTTTGGTCCTGGTGCTGACCATCACGGCCGTCAAAGATGCCACGGACGACTACGTGAGTGTCGGGAAGGACCCAGGAGCGAAAGGGCTGTGCGGGCTTGGGAATTGCCCTTGTGATCGCGAGCGTGCATGCCTTTACGGACACGGGGAGAGAGGAGGCCCTTAGTAGTTCACGCTAGGCAGATAACCTGGGGGATCCGTGAGCCACGCTGGACGCTCCCAAGCATCTTCCGAGCCCTGTTAGAAACTGGAGCGAAGGTGCTTGCAAACAGGAAAAATGGCTCCCTGCCTTTTGTAGGATGCTCCTTCCTACCCCACAGGGGTGGAGTCCTGCCCTGGGTAGCGGGTTGGATTAGATGATCTCTAAGCCCCTTCCCCTTTTTGCCTGAGCTGATGGGCGCGTTTTGCACTTTGCGCTGCGGCCCTCTTTTATCTTGATTTCCAAAGGAATACAAAATGTTTGGGGCCCGTGTGAGGCTCCCCTTGGGGTAGGATCTGGTGCAGAGCATGCAAAACCTTCACCGCAAAATTGGAGTTTCCTTTCCGTTTCCAGCGGGGGGGAGTCGGAGCCCAGGAAACAAACAGATTCCCATTGTTCCGTTTAACCGCGGTCTGAATCCGGATTAGGAACCCCTTGGTTGCATTCACGGAAGCGCCAAGCCTTGCTCGGTTTCCACCCCCCAGGGGCAGCTTTTTGTAGAGGGTGTGAACTCACCCTGAAACCTGGGCTTGGGTTCGAATTCTCGCTTTGACCCGCTACTCTCTGCTCACAGTTTCGCCACAAAAGCGACAATCAGGTGAACAGCCGGCATTCCCAAGTGCTGATCAACGGGATGTGAGTATGGAGCTGATGATTGGGGGGGAGGGAGGTGTTTTGGGGGGCAGGGAGAATATGGGGCAGGCGTCGCCATTTGTAAGAGGACCTCTGTAACGCCAACGACGGCTCCCATTTTAACGGGGATTGCCAGCCGTGCTTGAGCATTTGGAAACGTTGGCTGCTGAATTTTATTTTTCTGCCCATCATCTTCCCTAGACCACGACCTCTACCCTAGGGCCGGGAGGAAGTATGTTGGGGGCAGAGAGATGCGCCCCGCTTACCCAGACTCCCCCATTGTAACCTCACATTGATGGAGGGTGTTTCTGGGTTCCCGCGTTGCTGCAAATCCTTGCAACGAGCCTGCGAGGTGGGCTCTTTGGCCCAGGAGCCGGGTTGCCAGGACCGCGGGGCTGCAGCCGTCTCCCCTTCTCCTGCAAGACCCTCCGAGGGCCCCACCTTCCCCTGATCGTAGTCTAGTCACAAACCATTGGAAAGATTCAAAAGTTCCCGGGCTATCTCCACAAAATGCTAGGTTTCCCATTCTCTGGCCCAGCCTCCTGTCTCCGTAAAGCAGTTTCTCATTGATCGTTGGCCTTTGGAGGTAGACTGCGTTTAAGCATGGAGGTTCTGCTTTCGCAGCCGCGAGCCGGGATCCCTGGCGCGGAGGAGATTTGAAACCCAAGGTTGAGAACGAGGCTGGTTTTATCCCCTCGGTGTTTCATTCCTTCCCACGTTGCCTCTTCTTCCTTCTCTCTCCCAGCCTCCAGCAGGAGAAATGGATGAACGTTCGCGTCGGTGATATCATCAAGCTGGAGAACAACCAGTTCGTAGCGGTGAGTCCGTGCGTCGTGGACCGCGGATTGGGGACGGGGGCTACGAGACGCCGGAGGGGGAAGAAGAGAGACGGAGAGGCTTTCGTTTAAACTCATTTTGAAACCACCCCCCTTTGCTCTGCTCCCTTTTTTCTTTTAACTCCGACACCTCCATATGCTTCAACTCTGAAAATGTGCTTTTTCGGGGCTGGTAGCTTTGGCCCCGAGCTGGCTGTGAAGTCACCAGGACCCATAAGAGACTTTAAACTGACTCTCTTTCGAAGACATGGCCTGGGTGTGTTTGCAGGAGAGAAGCCACACCCAGAAGCAGCAGCCAAATTGTCATTTTTAACATCACGAGGGGACAATCGTGGCAGGTCCGGCCTTCCTCTGTTTGATTAAAGGTCTATCTCATTTGGAGCTGGGTCGTCCAGCTCTTGACCGCCACCATGACCCCAAGACGTGGCGACTGGGTCAAAGTCTCAGCCCTCTATCTTAACCCTGGTGTCCTTTTCCAGATATTTTCTGAGCAATAAACCAGCCAAGGAAAATGATGATCAGCAGTGGATTCCTGCTGCAGCCATGTCCCCAGGAACCCAACATTTATGACCCTGGCCAGGGGCTGCTTTTAAAAATCCTTCTCTTCTTCCACCAGTGATGGGTTTTTTTCCATCGAGCGCACGGGGGAATCTGTCCTCGTTTTCCCCTTCTTATCTCGTACCGCTGCCTTGCTATCTCGTATCGCCGAATGTCTTTAGGTCGCTCTTAACCTCCCGCCGGTGGTTTTTTATTTATTTATTTATTTATATTTATTTATTTATTTATTTATTTATTTTCCAAGCATATATGCTATTTACGGTTAAAATTATACGTAGAGGAATAGATACGTTCCTCTGACTCCTGAAAAGATGGGAATTTGAGATGGAAGGTTTTCTTCTCGGCTTAGAGATCTTCGCTCGAACCTCTAGTTGACGCCGATAGATTCCGAAATCCAGATTGAACGGGCACGATAGAGTTAGAGCGCTCGAATGAATGACAATCATCAGTTTAGTTTTAAGATTGGGGTCTTAGTGGAAATAAACACTTGGTTTTCTTCTGTTATCTTACAACTCAAGTTCAAGCCCAGGGTTTCTGGTTGTGAGTGCTCGGTTCGGATTAATCCGAACCGAGCACTCACAACCAGAAACCCTGGGCTTGGGTCGATTGTGTAATGCCAGGCAAATCGACAGCCGGATTTGATTTGATTTGAGTCCTAATTTTTTGCCTCCTCTCTGTCTCCCTGCCCAAATCCAGGCTGATCTGCTCCTCCTGTCTAGCAGCGAACCTCACGGACTTTGCTACATTGAGACGGCCGAGTTGGATGGGTAAGGACTGTGCCTAGTTGCCCACGTGGCATGGGGCCAGCTGTGCCCTACCCTTTCAAGCCACGGTTCTCAAACTTGGCAACTTTAAGACGTGTGGACTTCAACTCCCAGAACTCCCCAGCCACTGGGGAGTTCTGGGAGTTGAAGTCCACACGTCTTAAAGTTGCCAAGTTTGAGAACCGCTGCTTGAAAGGAACCCCTTGGAGACCCTCTTCTGCCTTCCAGCCCCTGATTAAACTGCTTTTCTCCCCAGGGAAAGCAATATGAAAGTCCGACAGGCGATCCCCGTGACGTCGGAGCTGAGCGACACCAGCCACCTGGCACACTTTGATGGTAAACTGGAGTATTATTATTATTATAATTAGTGTCATTTTCCCTACCAAGCCAATGATTTTTTTTTTAAAAAAAGCAGCAGCTTTCTAAGATCAGTTGCATGTTATGGCTATGCAGTCCTCGGTTAATGTCCATTCGTTCAGCAACCATGCAAACCTGTGACGGCGCTGAATGAGTGGGACTTACGACCAGTCCTCAAAGTTCCAGCCGTTGCAGCGCCCCCTGCAGTCACATGATCGCAATCTGGATGCTTGGCAACTGGCCCAGATTTGTGACCGTCGCAGTGTCCCGCGGTCACATGATGGTGATTTGCGACCTTCTCTGTCAGCTTCCCACAAATAAATGCAGTGGGGAAGCCAGAAGGAAGTCATAAGTTGCGGTCGTGTGAAGTCCTTGCTCAACGACTCGTGTGGTCCTCGCTTATCAACGGCAGCCGGGGAACACCAGAACTGCCGTCGCTGAGCAGCACAGTCCCATGACATTGTGCTTTACAACCGTATCGCTTAGTGATAGAAATTCTGGTCCCCGTTACCGTTGTTAAGCGAGGTCTACCTATAACTGATCTTCCCCTTGGCATCTTTTTAATTTTAGGAGAAGTGATTTGCGAACCCCCCAACAACAAACTGGACAAATTCAGCGGGACGCTGTACTGGAAGGAGAGCAAATACTCGCTGAGCAATCAAAATATGTTGTTGCGTGGTTGCGTCCTTCGCAATACAGAGTGGTGCTTCGGCCTGGTCATTTTCGCAGGTACGCAGGGCCGGCGGTCCCCCGTGCAGCTCGCAAGCAGGGACGTGGTATGAGGCGGAAAACCGAATGCCCGTTGGGGCAGAAAACCTCTGGTCTTAATATCAGGGGCTGAACTGAATAAACGCGATCGAATCGCGCAGGATATTTGGGGAAAAGGTAGCGAGAAACTTCTGGATTCAAATATATACACTGATTCAGAGGATTTTAAAGATTAATATACCATGGAAACTGGAGGGGTTTGGGGGGGGATGATGAACCAACAGGTGGAAAAAAAGTCATGGAACTTTATTTTTGCACACGCGAGGTTATTGTACGCACAAAGACGGAAAGATTTGGCGCTACCCACCGTGGAAGTGAAGTCAATGGAACTTGCTGAAGTGGCTAAATTGGCTTCTTTGATCGGAGAAAAACCAATATCTAGGTTTCTTGCTGACTAGAAACCCCTGATAGACTTTTTGCGCAAAACGGAAAAAAACGAACTTACGATTTACGGTTTTGATGATGAGACCGGAGAGATTATAGAAAGAAGAGAGTTATGTGTTAACCACTGAGTAAGAGGCAAATTTATCATTGTACAGTGGAACCTCGGGTTATGAACGCTTCTGTTAACGAACTTTTCGGGTTACGACCAGCTCCGGCCGCAAAATTTTGCTTCGGTTTGCGAACTTCGCCTCGGGGTACGAACAGGATACGCGGCCATTTTCCCTCCCGTGACACGGTCCACGGCCATTTTTCCGCTCCTGACACGTGGTCTGCGGCCATTTTCCGCCCCTGACACGTGGTCGTAGGGAGGGGGACTCTCCCTCCAAGCAATAGCCGCCTCCCTGTCCTCCACGCCGGAACGGATTAACGGTAATTACATTGAACCTTATGGGGAAATTTGCTTCGGGTTGCGACCAATTCGAGTTGCGGCCAGAGTCACGGAACGAATTAAGTTCGTAAACCGAGGTTCCACTGTACTTCGAACTGCTGTAAAGAAGATCGGAAGCCTCTTCTCTGTATTTTTTTTCCTTTTCTATTTTTCTTTTCCTTTCCCCCCCTTTTTTGCCCGTTGAGCTTCCTCTTGGATTCCCTTTTCTTTTCTTTTTCTTACTTTATATTAGCTTGTATTATTTTTATCATTTTAAAAACATCGTTCGTAACATTGTATATATAGAACAAAGGATGCACAGGGAAAAGAGATAGGAAATTAATTTGTAATGTTGTTTGAAGGATCTTTGTAAGACGCAGCCGGTGCCCCCTTCCAAGGTGGGGCAAGCCAGGGGGGCCTGAACAATTTGGTGAAAATAAATTCGAAATTGGGAGAGGCGGAAGAAGTTTTGCCAAAGGGTGCCTCGTTTTCTACTTCGGCAGGGCCGGACACCAAATTAATGCAAAACAGCGGCCGCACGAAATTCAAGAGGACGAGCATCGACCGTCTGATGAACACTCTGGTGCTCTGGGTAGGTAAGCGCCCCGTGGCCGCGTTACGGTTCGTGCATTCTCCGCGTCTTCGGGCGCAGAATTCGTCCTCGGTTCGCACGTTGCATTTTCTCCGCGCCGGTGCCTTTGGTCGATCCCCGGCGCTGTTTCAGTTTCCCGGAGGAGAAACCGAGGCAAAGAATGTGGTGGCTCGCTCCACTAGGGGGCGGCTGAGCCCTCGGCCAGCTCTGCAGGGTCGTTGGCCCTGGGAACGTAAGAAAGCTGAAAGGTCTCCTTTCCCTCGGCAGATTTTCGGGTTCCTGGTGTGCATGGGGGTGATCCTGGCCATCGGCAACTCCATCTGGGAATACGAAGTGGGCGCCTGCTTCCAGATTTATTTGCCTTGGGACAAGGTGGTCGACAGTGCCTTCTTGTCTGGGTTCCTCTCCTTCTGGTCTTACATCATCATCCTCAACACCGTCGTTCCCATCTCTCTTTACGTCAGGTATTTCGAACCCGCCTCCCGGGTCGCTACCGGGAAGGAGAAGGAGATGATGGTGGGCGTCCATGTCCACCTCTCGATTCTTCCTCCAGAAAGGCTAAAGGCTCAACTAGGGGGAGCCAGGGTGGTCTGGTGGTTAGCTGAGCCAAGGGACCCCGAATTCTAATCCTGGCTTGGGCACGAAGCCATCTGGGGGACCGTGGGCCAGTCCCTCCCACTCAACCCTGGGAAGCCGGGGCCAAGAAAATGCCACCAGTGGTCAAGGTTTGACCAGGCCAAGCACCCCCTTAGAGCCAGATTGGGCAGCCGGGCTTCTGAACATCTGGATTCACCCAGCAGTTCACCAGGCAGCGCCAGCGTTTCTCTATGTAGGGCAAAGGGTGAATTCAGAAATCCAAAGGCCGTTTTAAGGGGGAGCGGGCTGTTTTTAGCCCAGCCGAACATGCCGGAAAGGAAGCATGGGTTTTGGGGTGCAGTCGGAGGCGTGCAGGAAGGTTTGGGGGTGGGGGAGTGGGGGGGGTTCTTTCTAGCTGATACTGTTGACTACTGGGTGGGGGGGATGAACTAACTCTATCCCATTATGCTGAACCCCAGTAGTAATAATAGTAATAATAATAATAGTAGTAGTAATAATAATAATGATAATAATAATAATGATGATGATAATAATAATAATAATAATAATAATAATAATAATAATAATAATAATAATAATATTCCCAGTTGGTACTCAGGACTCTCTTGGCACCCCGGGCTGTTTTGATTCGACTTCCGTTGTTCCCCTTTTTTTCTTCTGAGCTGAAGTTTTCCTCTCCTTTATTTTTCTGGCTTTATCTTTTCTTTTTCTTTTAAAAAAAATCTCTTTTCGTTTTGGTTTTTCCGGCATGAGCATTTCTTTCTCGCCTTTTAGTTCCCAGGTAAGAGGCCCCCTTCCCGTTTTCCAAGCTTTGGGGGGGGGAGCCAAATAGCCCTTTGATGTTGACTTGTGGCATTTCCTGCCTCCCCCCCACCCTCCTTCTTCCTCTTCCCTCCCAAGGCCGTGGCAAGATCAGAGCCCCGTGCCCAACCCATTTCCCCGTCTCTCTCCCTTCCTCCGGGGTTATTCTTTTATTGATTGCTCCCCCAGGCGTTTCCCGTGCACCCACCGAAGCAGCCTCCCTTCCCCCCCCAGAAATAGAAATGCCCCAAAGCAAGTCAGCCACCGCAAGAGAGCCTCCATGGGCAGGAGCAGTCTGCCTTAGAGCCCAAGGTGCTGAGCGGGACAAACAGCCCTTGCCTTCGGACCTTCCCAAACAACAGAAATGCAGAGTTGGGTTTGCAGGGATTGGCGATCTGCCTTCAAAAAAAATAAATAAGTAGGATTCCCACGCCCGTTTGGCTCGGGCAGCAAGCCTGCTAGTGCAGGGTGATGGGAGGTGTAGTCCAAAAGCATAAAGGGAGAGGGCCAAATGGGGAGTTGCGGTCTTTGGGCATCCTCTTGGGGAGCGAAGGCGCACGTCGCCCTGGTGGTCCCAACCCTCTCTGCTCCGTCTCCGGCAGCGTGGAGGTGATCCGCCTCGGGCACAGCTATTTCATCAACTGGGACAAGAAAATGTACTGCGGGAAACGGTGCACCCCGGCCGAGGCCCGAACCACCACGCTGAACGAGGAATTGGGCCAGGTGGAGTACATATTTTCGGACAAAACGGGCACGCTCACCCAGAACATCATGGTCTTCAGCAAGTGCTCCGTCAACGGACGCAGCTACGGTGAGCCTCTCTGTCCCAGGGCAGTCTATCTCCGGCAGCCTTCTAAGAAAAGGCGGTTGCTGCTTCCTCTCTCGGTCGCCTCTCGGTCCGTGGGCACGATGGGCAACCCGAAGAAAAGGCCGCTGAGATGGAGTCTGGTGGAAATGCTTTCCACTTCACCGACGCAAAACGCCCTGTTGCGTTTTACGGCGGAGCCCCGCGAATCAGGCTTGCGATCCGAAGCTTTCCTTTCTCGCTTCCCCCGGTTCCGAGTCTTGCTCTTTTTCCGCAGGCGACGCGCTGGATGACCTCGGGTACAAGGCTGAGCTCGGAAAGGTAACCCGCCGGGAACTCTCTCAGGGCGGCAGGGAGGAAGCGTAAAAAATGGGATTTTAGAAAAGGCTCCCTCTGCCGAGCGGGGTACTCGCGAAGCCATAAAAACCCCTCTCCCCAAACTGGTCTGCGGCGTGGAGATGTGCATTTTTGGAAAAGCATGGGCAGGCGCCTTCTGAAAAATGGGCGCGTGGCTGGGCTAAAGAAAGGGGTGGGGCTGACACACACAGACACAACACACACAAACACACACAGCCACTGATCCTCGCAGCCCTCGACCCGGCTAACCGAGATGTTCCATTCCTGCTATGTTGCCAATTGCAACTCGGCGCCAGCTGTTGGAGGGGGCGCGTCGAAATTTGGGGGTCCCCTTACACCAGTGTTGTCCAAACTTGGCCACTTTAAGATGAGTGGACTTCAACTCTGGCTGGGGAATTCTGGGAGTTGAAGTCCACTCATCTTAAAGTGGCCAAGTTTGGACAACACTGCCTTACACCCATGGGGGTCTTGCATTATGTACCCCCCGGTTTACAGCTTATGCACCGTCTCTTTCACTCCCACTGCTCTTTATGTTTTTTGCACGCTGATCCTCGGTTCTAATCCTTCCTTCCAGAGAACAGATCCGGTGGATTTTTCCTTCAACCCGCTGGCCGATCCCACGTTCACCTTTTGGGACACGGGACTCTTGGAAGCGGTGAAGCTGGGCGACCTCCACGTCCACGAATTCTTCCGCCTCCTCTCGCTCTGCCACACCGTCATGTCCGAAGAGAAATGCCCAGGTCGGGATGGGAAGTTGGCGCTTGAAAGAGGGAGCGGCAAAATGGGGGATCGTGTGCGAAATCCGTTGCGTACCCTCTGGGATTCCTGCCCATCTCCTTGGCCAAACAGAACCAAAACGATTCCATATTTTTCTTCTTTTTTTCCCCCTCTCCTTTTCCCCCGTTCTCTTTCCTACACCGAGTTTTAAATTATAAATTCCTTAATGTACATTTATGTGATTATTGAAAGGCTTTTTCATCACCCATCTTAAGTGTGTTGGGTGCGCCCAGCCCTCGAAAAGTTGGCCGGCTTGTGCAAATGCAGAATTAGTCATCTGCGTCTCCTGTGGGGCCAAGCCAGACTTGGTTTTGCACCACAGCAGAAGCCTTAAAACGTGGTTTATAAGCCACCAGAGCAGCCGAACCCCAAACAAACTACTTTTAGAGCTTAGCGTGTTGTGTGAACTGAAGGCTTTGGAGCAGAATTGCTGGGAGCGAAGCAAACCGCTGCAAAATTCATCCTTTTCAAAGATCGAATAATAACTTCTCTTCTTTAATAACAACGAGCAGTTCTTCTGAACTCTTTTAAACACACTTGCGACTGGTATAAACTGAGGTTTGAGGGTGTATTAATGCTGGTCCTTCCAGGGTTAGAAATCTGGGAGGCGATGCAATGATCCAAAACATTTTACCTGGAATTTTGACATTTTGCCTTGCCTTCCCTCCTTCCTCTTCCCCTTAACAGGAGAATTGTACTACAAAGCCCAGTCTCCTGACGAGGGAGCCTTGGTGACCGCCGCCCGCAATTTTGGCTTTGTCTTCCGTGCGCGCACCCCCAAGACGATCACGGTCCAGGAACTGGGGCGGCCCGTGACCTACCAGCTCCTTGCCATTTTGGACTTCAACAACGTCCGCAAGAGGATGTCGGTCATTGGTGAGGAAGGGGAGGCAACGGGCGGGGAGGAGAGGGGGCCCTCGGGCGCTCGCCGGCTTGTTCGGGCTGGTGTGGGGGGGTGCGTTTGCGTTGCCTGTGGAAACGCCCTGTTTTGATCTAGTTTTCAGGACTACCTTGAAGGGCTGTTGTGGAGGGAAACGGGTGGGGGAGAACCTTGTAGCTGTTATGAGTAAATAAATTCTATATCTCCCCATGTAAGCTCTATCGTTCGTTTTCCATCTTTTCAATCCCTTCCTTTTCTGTCTTTCTCCCTCCCTCCCTCCCTCCCTCCCTTCCCTCTTCCCTCTTCCCTCTTCCCTCTTCCCTTCCCTTCCCTTCCCTCCCCTCCCCTCCCCTCCCCTCCCTCCCTCCCTCCCTCCCTCCCTCCCTTCCTTCCTTCCTTCCTTCCTTCCTTCCTTCCTTCCTTCCTTCCTTCCTTCCTTCCTTCCCCACCAGTGCGGAATCACGAGGGGCAAATCCGCCTTTACTGCAAAGGGGCAGATATCATTCTGTTGGAAAGGCTTCATCCAGGCAACCGAGAATTGTACAACATCACCACTGACCACCTCAATGTAAGCAATCAGCACGTTGTGTGTATATGTGTGTGTGTGTGTGTGTGTGTGTGTGTGTAAATCAGGCAAAATCAGGCAAATATCTGTAGCAGGGACCATGCTTCTGATTTTTTCAACATTTCTGCCCCCCGAAGGACCCTCAAAGAAACCCTGACAGTGCGCAGATAGATCCAAAACGTTTGAGCTGCTTTTTAACTCTTTTTTTTTTGGAAAACCCACTTAATACGCTTGCTGATGCTAAAGATGCCCACGCAGCCGGAAGCCCGAAAGCTTAGCCTGAAAGAGGCACTCAAGAGGCACTCAAAAGGGCACGAAATCCATTTCCTAAGATCCTGCTTGGGCGATCCAGACCCTTTCAGCTCCACCTGCAGGGTTTTTGGGGGGATAAAATTGGAGAAGAGACGCATTATAGAGGCCGGGCACGAAAAAGATGGGGCGAAGGTGTCCGGCGTGACTTTGGCACGGCGAGGCGGGCAGGGGCTCTGTGCGGGAGCGAAGGCGGCCTCTTCCAGCCCCGTTTCTTCCCGCTTGCAGGAATACGCCGGCGAGGGCCTCCGCACGTTGGTGCTGGCCTATCGGGACCTGGAGGAGAAATACTACGCCGGGTGGGCCGAGCGCCTGGAGCACGCCTCTCTGGCTGGCGAGGGCCGCGAAGAGCGGGTGGCGCGGCTTTACGAGGAGGTGGAAAACGACCTGGTGGTGGGTGCCGGGACCCCCTTCCCCTCCTTGCGGCAAGGGCGCGGCACCCTGAGCCCCCGTGCCCCCTCGACCCCTTCTCCATCCTGCCCTGTTGGCGGGGGTGCAAAAAACCCCACCAACCCACCCCACAGCTCCCCAAAGGGTCCGGTGCAGGTTCGCTGGAGCAAAATAGCACATAGTTCCCCCCCCTCTTTTTTCTCCTCCAGCTGCTGGGAGCGACGGCTATCGAGGACAAGCTGCAGCAGGGCGTCCCGGAGACCCTCGCCCTCCTGAGCTTGGCCAACATTAAGATTTGGGTCTTGACGGGGGACAAGCAAGGTGAGGCGCTGGGTGGAAAGACTGGCCAGCGCCTTTGCGCCTTTGCGCTTCCTTCTTTTCTCTCTCTCTCTTTTTTTTTTTTGGCCTGTTTTCCTTTTTGCTGTTCAGGTTTTCTTGATCGTTTGCGTTTTCTTTCTCCGGGTTTTCTTTGGAGGTTTCCTTTCTCCCTTTGTGTTTTCTCTATTTTGCGGGTTTTCTTTCTCTCTTCCTGGCCTCATTTTCTGCTTGCCCTCTTTGTGTTTGGATGTTCATGTTTTCTTTTGGGTTCGCTTTGTTCTTTTTGCGATTTCTTTATTTTTTTCGTTTATGTTTTGGGTTTTCTTTCTCCCTTTGTGTTTCCTTCCTTCCTTCCTTCCTTCCTTCCTTCCTTCCTTCCTTCCTTCCTTCCTTCCTTCCTTCCTTCCTTCCTTCCTTCCTTCTTTCTCTTTCCTCCCTCCCTCCCTCTTTCCTCCCTCCCTCCCTCCCTCTTCCCTCCCTCCCTCTCTCTCTCTTTTTTCTTTCTTTCTTTTTCTTTCTTTCTTTCTTTTTCTTTCTTCCCCTCCCTCCCTCCCTTCCTCCTTCCCTCTTTCTTTCTTTCTTTCTTTCTTTCTTTCTTTCTTTCTTTCTTTCTTTCTTTCTTTCTTCCCCTCCCTCCCTCCTTCCCTCCCTCCCTCTCTTTCTTTCTTACTCTCTCTCTCTTTTCTTTCTTTCTTTCTTTTTTTTTTTCTTTCTTTCTTTCTTTCTTTCTTTCTTTCTTTCTTTTTCTTTCTTTCTCTCTCTCTCTCTCTCTCTCTCTCTTTCTTTCTTTCTTTCTTTCTTTCTTTCTTTCCTCCCTTCCTCCTTCCCTCCCTCTTTCTTTCTTTCTTTCTTTCTTTCTTTCTTTCTTTCTTTCTTTCTTTCTTTCATTCTTTCTTTCTTCCCCTCCTTCCCTCCCTCCCTCCTCTCTTTGCATTTTCTTTTCCCCTTTTTGTGTTTCTTGCTTCCGTTTTTTTAAATCTTCTTTTCGGCTTTTCTTTTTTCCTTCATTTCTTTTCCCAGCTGCCCTTTTTCTTCCCAAGGTTGGGCTTGACTGATGCATTTACTGACCTGTTCTGAGACCGACCTCCAAGGGCACACGGCTTCCAGAAAGCACGGCACTCCATTTCCGTAAAAAGAACCACTTAAAATACAAAATGCAAGCTAGCAATAGATCATTATAATGACCTAGCGAAACGGGCCTGGGCTGTACTTGCATAAAGCTTTTCGGAAATAAGTGAGCTATTAAAGGCCATTTACCACCTTGTCTTGACGTGGTCCCAGAAATGGAACTCATTAGAGAGGGACTTTTGCAGAGTAAACCTGACCTGTCGCTGCCAGGGAGGCAGAAAATACCGGTTTGTGTTCGGAGCCCGCGAGTGACTCACGGCTAGCGAAGGGGAGTCGTCCGTTTATCGCTCGGTGAACGCTTGGTCCAACCCACCGGACTACTAAATCAGTCCGTGCTCTGGATTCGTTTCAAGACTGTCTTTCTAATTATCTATCCTCCATCTATCTAAATGTCTCTCTCTAAATACCTGTCTTATACACACACACACACACACACACACACACACACGATGTAGACAGGTATTTAGAGAGAGACATTAAGAAATAGATAGATAGATAGATAGATAGATAGATAGATAGATAGATAGACAGACAGACAGACAGACAGACAGACAGACAGACAGACATTTAGAGTTCATAGATACATATACATATGCATACATATATATGAATATATACATCTACATCTTCATATTCATCTATATCTCTATTTATCTTATCTGTCTAGCCATCTCTCTTCATCTAAATATCTCTCTACCTATATTTAAATTGTCTGTCTGTCTGTCTATCTCTAATCTCTCTCTCTCTTTAGATAGATAGAAAAAGATAAATACGGTACCCGTCTGTCTCTGTATATCTAAATATTTCTCTCTTCTACCTTTAGCTAAATATATGTCCATCTATATCTCTTTAAATATTTGCCCGTGCATCTCAATCTCTTAGGTACATGGAAAGAGAGAAATGCCTATCTAGGTCTACCTAAATATTTATCTAAACATCTCTGCCTTTCTCTCAATACCTCTCTAAAGATTTATCTATCTAAACACTTATATCTAAATATCTGTTCTCTCTCTATCTGTCTTGCTGTAAATATCTATGTATATCTAAATATTTATCTGTCTGAATATTTGTATCAAAATGCCTATCATTTATCTGGCTGGCTGGCTCTCAATACTTATCTCAATATTTCTCTCAATATTTGTATCTAAATTATCTGTTTGTCCATCTGTCTCTCTGCCCATCTGCCCCAGCCCACCTCCGAGCCCAAGGCTCCCCCAGGACCTCGATGCCCACCCGGGAAGGAGGCCGTGCCAGGCTTCCCCCGGGTTGGGCAGATCGATACAGGGGCCATGGGCGAGCTGGACTGGGTGGCTCCTGGCTCAAGACCCCTCTCCGCCTCTCCTTCCTCAGAGACCGCGGTCAACATCGGGTACTCCTGCAAAATGCTGACCGACGAGATGACCGAGGTCTTCGTCATCTCCGGACACACCGTCTTCGAGGTTCGGCAAGAGCTGCGGTGAGTGGGCTTTTCTGGAACCCGTCGCCCGTCCCGGGACCTTGTTTCCGGGTGCCCACCGTGGCTTTTCCCGGGTCCGTTTGCTGCCCACTGTGTTGGCACCAGGCATGTTTTTTGGGTTCAATCAACCGAGCCCAGCAAAGGAAGAACTCGGGCGCAGGAATTAAATCCGACCTCTGTGATTTGGGGAAGGGGAAGGGAACGCCTGCTTTTTTAGCTCTTCTTTTATTTTTTTTACCTTGATCCTTAATCATTGTGGTCTTCCCCCTCTCCTTGGTGCCCCCCTCCTCTGGCAGGAAGGCTCGAGAGAAATTGATGGATTCGTCGCAGTCGATGGGAAACGGGTTCGCCTTCCAGGAGAAGCTGTCCGCCTCGAAACTGACGTCTGTCCTGGAGGCCGTGGCGGGGGAATACGCTCTGGTCATCAACGGGCACAGCCTGGTACAGAGGGACGGGGCTGGTTAAAAAAAAATCTAGATGTGGGGCTCGCTCCTGCAGAATTTCAGAAGGGGTCCTTTAGAGATCATAAAGACTGACCCCCGGTCAATACAGCTCTAGCCTTGGCTTATAAAAAGCCCCCCACCCTGCTACAAATATCCCTCCCCAGGCTAAAAGTCAGTTCCCCCTGTGTTTTCCTTCGTTCTTTAATTTCTGCCTGGTTTGGATAAGATACCAAAAGCCGTGCGCCCCTCTTTTCTCCTCCTCCGCCTCCCCCCCGCCCCGATTTTCTGAGAACATTTCTTGGTGGGAGCCGGTCGGGGCAGAGATGGGAAGAAGAGAGGATTCTAAGGTAGACTGCTGCTGACCATGGGGGCGCCACGAAAGGATCCCAACTCTTTCAGGCAGGGACCGAAAAGCGGGGGGCTGCCCCTCCCTGAATTTTCCCCTCGTCTCCTTGCCAGGCGCACGCGCTGGAAGCCGACATGGAAGTGGAGTTCCTGGAGACAGCGTGCGCTTGCAAGGCGGTCATCTGTTGTCGTGTGACCCCCTTGCAGAAGGCTCAGGTGGTGGAGCTGGTGAAGAAATACAAGAAGGCCGTTACTCTGGCCATCGGGGACGGGGCGAACGACGTCAGCATGATCAAGAGTGAGTCTCCGGGTGGGAATCGGCCCCAGGGATCCTGAAGCCTGTGAATCTTTTCGAAATCTGCACGTAGTTCCTTCCACCACTGTCTCCTGCCAGTGGTGGGCTGGGGAATTCTGGGAATCGGAGTCCCCAGGTCGGGAGGGGGCGTCCCGAGATTCTCAGCCTTGTCCACGAGGGCTGGGGAATTCTGGGGACTGGAGTCTTCTGGGCTGAGGCCAGCTGCCGAGATGCTGTCTTGACCTCGTTCTGCTGTTTGGCTTCCTCCCTAATCCGTGGCAGCTGCCCACATCGGCGTGGGCATCAGTGGCCAGGAGGGGATCCAAGCCGTGCTGGCGTCCGACTACTCCTTCTCCCAGTTCAAGTTCCTTCAGCGCCTGCTCCTCGTTCACGGACGCTGGTCGTATCTCCGCATGTGCAAATTCCTCTGCTACTTCTTCTACAAGAACTTCGCCTTCACCATGGTGCACTTCTGGTTCGGCTTCTTCTGCGGCTTCTCTGCCCAGGTAGGGAGCCTGGGGTCCACGGGGGCCGAAGGGAAGGTGGTCTTGTGGATGCGGGGGGCCCAGACAACACAAGCACTAATGTCTTCCTTTTTCTCCTCCCAAGACTGTGTACGATCAGTACTTCATCACTCTGTACAACATTGTTTACACCTCCCTGCCCGTCCTCGCGATGGGGGTCTTCGATCAGGTCAGTCCACGATCTTCACATCAGCAGGGTGGGCACCTGAGCAAAGAGTTCATTAAAAGCAGGACGACGACCCAGAGGAGGAGTGCTTCTGTTGTGTCTCTGTATGAGCCCCTGCTCAGAACATGCCTCCAGATCAGGGACTCAAGCAGAGATGCACTTTGGAGGGGTGGCTTGCTCTAGGCCTTGCTTTAGGCTGCAAGCCATGTTTCTTTTCTGTTTATGGAGCCTCCACAGGCTAGAAAAAATCCCCAAAGCCGCTTCCAAGACTGCAGATTTGAGGAGAAGCAATAGATTTGAGATTTGAAAGCAATAAGAAAAAAAAAAGTAAGGGAGGAGTCTGGTTTTATTCCAGTTCCTTGTCCTTAGCATTTCTTACAGTGGGGAAAAGAAGGGAGAGAAAAATGTTGCTTTGACTTTAAAAAAAGAAAAAGTTAGTGGGAAAGTACTTCTCTGGCAAATAGTTACCCAGCTCTGCAACCATGAGGTCTAGAGCCTTGAAAAGGGAGGGGAGGGGAGGGGAGGGGAGGAGGAAGGAAGGAAGGGAGGGAGGGAGGGAGGGAGGAAGGGAGGAAGGGAAGGAAGGAAGAAGGGAAGGGAGGGAGGGAAGGAGGAAGGAAGGAAGAAGGAGGGGAAGGAAGAAGGGGGGGAGGGAAGGGAAGGGAAGGAGGAAGGAAGGAGGAGGAAAGGAAGGAGGAAGGAAAAGGAGGGAGGGGGAGGGAGGGAGGGAGGAAGGAAGGAAGGAAGGAAGGAAGGAAAGAAGGAAGGAAGGAAGGAAGGAAGGAAGGAAGGAAGGAAGGAAGGAAGGAAGGAAGGAAGGAAGGAAGGAAGGAAAAGAGAACAAGAGAAAGGAAGGGAGGGAGCAAAAAACGGAAGGGAGGGAGGGAGGGGTGAGTCCATCTGCCCAACTAAACCGCAGCTCCATGCACGTAACTCTGGGCAACCCCTGGACTGTTCCTCTGCTCTTCCAGGACGTGCCCGAGCATCGCAGCCTGGAGTATCCAAAACTGTACGAGCCGGGGCAGCTGAACCTCCTTTTCAACAAGCGCGAGTTTTTCATCTGCATCGCGCAAGGCATCTACACCTCCATCTTCATGTTCTTCATCCCGTACGGGGTCTTCAGCGACAACGCCCACCTGGCCGACTACCAGTCCTTTGCTGTTACGGTGGCCACTTCCCTGGTCATCGTGGTCAGCGTGCAGGTACGTTGTATCCCGCCCTTCCCTGTCCTCAAATTCCCAACGCTGATGGCTTCCCGTCGGCGCGTGCACGGCTCTCCTCCTTGGGGATGGGGGAGAGTGTCTCAGTGCCTCGCACAGATTCAGTCACGCCTGAGACCTTGAGGATGCCCACGCCGTGCCCGTTGGTGTTCAAAGATCCGAGTGCCCGCTCCTGGGGGCAAATGCCCAACCCCATTTTTTTGGAAATGCGGAGGATTTGGGAGTGCTGGGCACACCTGTGCAGGTTGTACAAAGGATTGGCACCGGCGGCGTTTCCAAGGCTTTCTGGAATGAGCCGTAAGATGGGCTTGGGAGATCTCCTGGTGGTGACCTTTCCTCCTCCCCTCAACAGATCGGCCTGGATACTGGGTTCTGGACGGCCATCAACCACTTCTTCATCTGGGGCAGCCTGGCTGTTTATTTTGCCATCCTCTTCGTCATGCACAGCAACGGCCTCTTTCAGGTTTTCCCCAACCAGTTCCGCTTTGTCGGTGAGTCCGGAAAATGCTGCAGGCCCTTAAAATCTGGAGATTAAAATGTGCAGAAGAAACACATTTGTAGGCAGAAGCTAACATGTGGAATAATCTTACTGAGCCACGGGTGGGCAGAATTCCGGTACTTGGATTGGGGCAATGCATCCTGGGAGAATTCAACACCTGGGTTGGGGCAATGCATCCTGGGAGAATTCAACACCTGGGTTGGGGGCAATGCATCCTGGGAGAATTTTAGCACCTGGGTTGGGGGCAATGCATCCTGGGAGAATTCCAATACCTGACTGGGGCAGTTGGGAGAGTTCTGGTGCCTGGGCTGGGTCAATGCCTTCTGGGAAAATTCTCCCACCCTTGGCTGCTTTTAGAATAAGGAGTCAGGAGAATAAGGTCTCGGGGCATCCGCGGGTGGGACGTGGGCATGGTGCAAAAAAGGGGCAAGGTCTTGTTGACATGGTGGGCTCTGCCATCCTGGCTGCTTGCCCCTCCGTCCCCTCCCCGTGGAGACCCTTTGGCGCCCCCTCCCACTTCCAACCTGGGGGCTTCCTTCCCTGAACCGCTGTCCTCCTCCGCGCCAGGCAACGCCCAGAACACGCTGGCCCAGCCCGCCGTGTGGCTCACCATCGCCCTCACCACTGTGGTCTGCATCATGCCAGTCGTCGCCTTCCGCTTTCTCAAGCTGGACCTCAGACCGGAGCTCTCGGACACGGTGGGTGAAGGCCGCTTCGGTTTTCTGCGGCAAGATTCCCCACTCGGACCCGCGGCGCAGGCTTTCTCTTCCGGGCAATTTTGGCTGGCGGGGGCGAGGGGCAACGCGGGCACGTGCCTCAGGCAGCCCTTCGACCCCTGCCCTGAAAAAAATGTATCCCCCTTGCGAATGACCTCTTTTAAAATCAATTTCCCAGATAATCTGGGAGGAGATTCGGAGAGGAGGGAGCAGCGCTTTTCCCGCTGTTCCAGACGCGGCTGGATTACACCACCCATCGTTCCTAAACATTGGCTGTACTGGGGAAGATGGGACGCCAGGCCGCCTTTTCTGGAGAGAGACTCAAGTTGGGGGGGGGGTTGATCAGGCCCTTTGGGGCATATGTTCCAGGAGCCCCTCAGTTTCACGTCAGACCCATCGAGGCTCAAGCAAGAGGTTGCACAAACTCTCCAAATGACAAAAGGAGATTACAAATTCCTTGGAGGTGCCCGTGTTGCCCCCCCCCGAGCCCGCAGGCATAAAATACTAGATGGCTTTTGGGGTGGGGGGGGGTTGTTTAAAAAAACGAGGTGGCAAAACAAATTGAAACGGAAGGCTTGCTTAGCTGGCTCAATCCTGAACTGGGGGGTCCCCGTAACGGTCACAGTTAGCTCATTCCAAATCCAACTGGTTGAATTAGTTTCATGAAGCCCTTTGACGTTTCCTTGCTCTGCGTTCTTCCGCAGGTGCGTTACACCCAGCTGGTCCGGAAGAAGCAGAAAACCCAGCACCGCTGCATGGGCCGGGTGGGGCGCGTGGGTTCCCGGCGCTCCGGCTACGCCTTCTCCCACCAAGAGGGCTTTGGGGAGCTCATCACCTCGGGCAAGAACATGCGACTCAGCTCGCTGGCCCTTTCCAGTTTCAGCGGCCGCCCCAGCGCCAGCTGGATTGAGACGCTGCGGAAGAAGAAAAGCGGCGCGGGTGGCGAGCCCGGCAGTGGGGCCAGCAGCCCCAGCGGGCCGGACAAGATGCTGAAAGTGTGAGGGCAACCCAGGGCACGATCCCGGATGGAGGGACCCGCTCGCCAAAGACCCCGTTCCGCTCCGAGGTGGTGGGCAAGGCGGCCGGCCCGGCGGGGACGGATCGGTCCTCGTGGCCGTCACGGAGAACTCGGCCCTGTGGCCGGTGGTCTAGAGCAACGGCTGTTGAACCAAACCACATCCCCCCAAATTTGAGCTGCCGGTGTATTGCAGCAGGCCGGCCCTGGCGGGTTGGCGAAAGGCGGGCGTTAAGCGTTCCTGTCCTCAGATGGAACCCCCCCCCGAACTTCTGTGCTGTTTTTTAATCCAGGAGTTCTCCTTCCTCCAATCCACCCGCGAATGGATGAAGCGAGAGGGTTGGGGTGTCGCAATGGGGACGAGGGCTGGGGGAGACGTAGGACCCCTTCTGCTCCAGCACGACCACCGTGTGGTTTACGTCGGTCCTTTTTTCCTCCCGAGAGAGAAATGAAGAATATTGCAACCCAATCGCGTTTACAAGAGAGAAGGCGGCCCTTCCTGCTCCTCCTTGGACGGTCAACGGGCGTTAAAGGGGGAAGAGCGAGGGTTCCCCGCTCGCCGAAGCCGCGACGAGGCCAGCCTTGGCGTCGGAAGCGTTTGGCATCGGATACTCAGGTTGAAGGAAAGACTTGCAATGCCCAAGTCTCAGCACACGGCATGGCCCTTGTCGCTTTCAAAGGCGAGAGGACCGAGGGCTTTTGGACTTCGAAGAGGGGGCTCCTCCCCAAATCTTCCGTGGTCTGCGCCGTGTCCGCCCGGGCGGCCGTTGGAGGCGTGGGATCTCCCCTGCGGTGGGAGAAAATAAAGAGATTTTATTTTTTTATCACGTCAGACTTTAGATTGCAAAGAGCTGCCTCCTCCACCCCGTTCTCAGAGGGTCGCCCAGCTGCTCTCCCGAAGCCTCGTGTCCCAGGAAGTCGGGGCCACGGGGGCCACCGAATCGAACCGAAGCAAAGAAGAGTGACGCCGAGAACGGTCCCGGTTGCGAAGAAGCCTGGTTTCTCTTCTTCCCTGGCCAAACTCACCGAGATCCGTGCGGCTCCCTCTTCCGTTTGAAGACCCCATTCCCCTCCTGGACCGTCTCTCCTTTTGGGGGTCTGTCTCGGTCTGCAGAGGCGTGTGAATTTTCGCACGGAGGGCCTCCCAGAGCTGGTAGATTCCCAACAGCAGATGGATGGAGTAAATTCCCACACACACACCCCCGAGCCGTGTTTCCCTACCTTCCTCGGAAGTGAACGGCGAGCTCCTGCATGCCCGTTTGGGTAGGGAATTCCTCCAGAGCCGGCTCTACCGTTAGGGGAAAAGAAGTGACCGCCGATCCTGCGGAGCCCCCACGGTGGTTCTCTTCGGTTGAAAAGCAGAATTGGTTCTAACTTGGGAGGCCCCCTTTTTCAAATCTATCCTGTGGCCTTGAAGTCAGACAGCTTGTCCTTAGCCAAATATTGTGGGACGGGCTTACATGCCGCCCTGAAAAAGGAGAGTTCGGTTGGGTGACCCGCCAGCCCGTGCCAACGTGGATTTCCTTGCACATCGACGTTTTGGCTGGCGTGCCTTGAAGGTCACGGTCCCAAGAGAGGAGGACGCTGGCAAGTTGGGTCTCGTGTTCTTTCCAACTCTTCCGGTCACAAATTTGGCCCACCGCCGAGTTGGAACCGATGCGGGGCAGGGGGCCTCGATCTCGGCGCCACGGGCGAGGGACCGTGCCCGGCTCTCATCCAAGACCAACTTTGATACCAAAGAGGAAATGTTTGTCAGCGGGGGGGGGGGGAATACGGTTGGCCACAACCTCTCCGTTTTGGCGGAAGGAGCAAAGTTGCAGCTGTGCCACGCGGGGTTTAAGGAACATTCCGTATAATTTATTATACATTTCTATACTGGGCAGAATGGTATCGTTTTATGAATATAAAGAGAAATGGCGTTTTCTTTACCAAAAAAAATGTGGTTATTTGCAGCGTCGTGCGTCGATTGCAGATCTCGGGAAAGCCAATCCTGTGTCTGCCCTCAATTCGGTGTGGGGCTGTGTTGTGGAGTATGCTCCCCTACATATGTGGGGCTGCCCTTTCTGGGGATGAGTTCTGTCCCCCCGATTCCTACTGCCCTTCTTAATTTTTAAAGAAGGAATTTGCAGGGGGGAGAGGAGACGGCTTCTAATTTTTTCTTTTCAGGTTGCCGCCATGAGGGCTAGAAACTTGGGTTTCCCTTTATGGAAGTTACCAGAGTAGGACCGGGGGGGGGGGGCATCTTTGCAAAATTCAGGGCCATCCTTTCCATGCAACAGAGCTAACTTATTGTATTGTGAAACAAGGAATCCCCAGTCTGAGTAAGGAGCTTGCAGGCTTCTGGGATCACGAAGGATTTAAATGTCCAGCTTGTGGCAGGTACATTCACACGACACGTGTGTGAACTGGGACGGGAAAATACAGCAAGTTGCATTTCTGTGCGCTAAGACGGATTCCATTTAAGCACATCTTTTTGGTAGGTCCCGTTTGGAGAATGCAGATTTTTCCATGGGTTGGGAAGCGGCAAACTCAGGAAAACAAATCACGCTGCCTCCTAAACAAAGCTTTTCGTAGAAAATCAGATCCGGGCTTAATTGCGCGGGTGCATTTTTGGAAAACCTGCGATGCATCTCATCACTTTTTCTAAAGTAGAGGAAAATAGAGAGGGGGCCACCCGGGCGTGGCCGAGCTGCGGGAAAGCAACGCCTGCCGCGGCTTGGCTCGCTCACTCGAGCGACCTAAAAGCACTGCCCACCCTGAAACGCATCTGCCCTCTTCCTTGCAGCGTGGGGCTGTTTGTTGATATTATTCCTGAGCTGCCTCCAGCCCTCCCCCCCCCCAAAAAAACCCCTCCTCTGCATTTAAGAGAACTTCCCTGATTTTTGCAAGCCATTCTCGGCTAGTTGACAGTCGGATTTCAAAAGCAGCTTCTTTTGAAACAGCGAGAGCTGGGACGGGGAAAAAAGGTGCATGATATTTTTTTTCTGCACAGTGCTTGCGTTTTTTCCCCCACCCACACCCCCCTCCTGACCCACATCCTTACAGCTCCGCCCCATTGCTCAACTTCTCCACCTGCTTTCACAATTCAGAGGGGCATTCACTAGCTAACAGCCGCGTTACTGAGAGTTCCTCAAATGTCTCTTTACAACTGGGACGCCAAGCAAAGGCTGAACGAGGTCTCGGAGGCTCTGGCAAGAGTCCTGGGGACGTGTGGCATTCCCTCGGCGTCATGTGGCTGGTTCGAGCCTCCCTGATAACCCACCTGATGGTGGCCACAGCCGGCTTCATGGGCTCCGGAGTCCCGTGCGTGCAGCCAGGTGAGACGGTTCCCAACTGTGCTCGGGGTGCGTGTCATTGAACTCCCGTGCCAATCTTACCAATGCCTAGGACTCTGTGTGTGTGCGCGCATGTTTTTCCACCGGCAAATAGAGTTGGGGGAGTTGAGGGAAAGCGCATTTAATTTGTCGTGAAGTTTAGGGGTGAATGTGGGCCGGTCTCTCCCGCTCAGTGGCCCGCCTGGCACAGTGTCTCGCGTTTCTGGTAGCTTTGCCCAGGGGGGAGAATAAAGAGGGAATGTGAAATGGGTGCCACTTTGAGAAAGGGGGGGATGAGTATCTGTGTGTGCAAGAGAGAGGAAGGAAAGGTGAAAGGAATGAAAGAAACAGAAGGCAGGAAAGAGAAAAAAGAGGGGAGGAAGGAAGGGAGGAAGGAAGGAAGGGAAGGAAGGAAGGAAGGAAGGAAGGAAGGAAGGAAGGAAGGAAGGAAGGAAGGAAGGAAGGAAGGAAGGAAGGAAGGACTGAGAAAGAAGGAAAGAGGAAAGAAAGAAGGAAAGGAAAGGAATGGAATTTGGGAACGGTTGTAATCTCTAACCTGCCCCATGTCACAAAGCTGTCGTAAACAATAAAAACAGAATAAAGCAGCTTCTGGTAAAGAAGGTGCAATAGGTCTGTAGGCTGAAGGAAAGTTTAGAAAGAAGAAATCAAGACAAGTGGAAAAAAAACTTGTTTTTCTTTCTCTAGAACCAAACTGGCCTCTTGTAGGGAACTTCTAGGGAGTTTTCAGTAAAACAGAACTGGATGGTTAGAGAAGATGGTGCGGATGGCTGGACAGGACAGCGATGGAGCCAACCAGGGTTTGATTGGGGGGGGGGGGAAGAAATAGGAACTAAGGGGAGTTTTCAGTGAATTGCTGGCAAGGCAGAAAAACGGGTGATTCAGGAACTTCTCTGTTCTTTTCTGCTGTAAATGTTGGCGCTGAGTTCGACCATGTTGGGCCTTTCTCCCCCTCCCTGCCTCTTGCTAAGGATCCAATTTGGGGTCCAAAAGGGCTCCTAGCATTAGCCCCCTATAAAATATTTGTTGGGGTGCAGGAAAGAATCTGAATAAAATAATCCCACGGGGCTGCAGAACCCCCTATCGTGCCATCGTTAATCCGGGGTTGGTCGGCCTCGTTACAATCTTGGCGTGGGGGTGAACGGCTGGGCCCCCCCTTTGCTTTAACTGGGGGGGGACGGGGGTCTTTGGTCCCTTTGGGAGAGAGGCCGGAGGCAAAAGAGGAATGTTGGGGATTCTGGGGAAAAAAAGGGATTATTAAAGGAGAGATGATCCAGGGCAGAATGAAATTGGCAAGCAGGTTTGCAGTTCATGAAGTTGAACTTCGAAAGGCTTTACTCTGTGTGTGTGTGTGGTGTGTGTGAATGCATAAGAGGAGAGAAGCTTAAAGACAGGGAGGGGACCTGCACCGGGTGAGCTTCCAGCATCCCTCAAGTCTATCTTACATTCGTGCAACATTTGACAGCACCCTTTTGGAACTGAACTTTTAGGGTAACCTTTGAACCGCCTGAACCTCAGACGACATTCTGGCTGTTCCAGAGCGAGATTATTTCCCCCAAAAATCACCCTGGATCCCTCCTCGAATCTCTTCCTCTGTACTTTTCAAACAGGAATCCACCACTCAGAACAGAAAGAGGAAGGAGGAACAGAAGGAGGCAGAAGGAAAAAAATGCCATTTAGAAATCTTTGTTGTTCTTCTCCGGCCCCGACGTTCCGCTTTCTTTCTTTTTTCTGGTGAACATTAACAATTAAAAAAAAAAAAAAATACCCAGGAATGGTTGGTGAAATTGACAGAACTTGCTGAGGTGGATAAACGGAGTTCTTTGATTAGAGAAAAGACAAAGTCTGCGTTTATCGGTGGCTGGAAACCTCTTCTGGCCTTTTTGTGTAAAAACGGGGGGAAAAATGAACTTGTGATTTCTGGTTTAGAAGATTCAGCGGGATATTATGATGTAACTTTAGAGAGAGAGGTCAAAGTATGGTTGTATTATATTTATATATTTATATATATATATATATATATATATATATATATATATATATATATATGGCTTCACACTAAGGAGGGGGAAGAGTTGGTCAGTGTACACACACACAAATACACATTTAGGCTGCAGCCTGGCATCTGTTTTGCAGCTGAAACTAGATGCCACAGAAATCATCTCATAAGCAGCTGCCTTACAGAAAAATCTGGTTTTCAGATCTGATCCGGTTCTGCCTTTACAGATCACTAAGTGTGAACAGCCCCCATTGGCTCACCAGCCTGTGTCGGATGAGATTTTCAACCGACTGGGCACCGGAATGATTTGGGACCCTTTGTGTGTGTGTGTGGGTGTGAGTGTGAGTGTGAGTGCGAAAACCATGCGTGCCACGGAGGATGCCTTGGTAAGGTGCCACCCGGATGAGGTGGACTCTGTGCAACCGATTTTCTCCGGGAGGATCCGTTCCCAGTCGGGTCTTTAAAGTCTCCCACCCATGGCCACCGTGATGGGGACCGTCCCCCGGCTGCTGGTCCTCCCCCTCTTCTCTTTCCTCCCACCCTTCCCGGCTCCGGAGACTTCTCCCGAGAGCTGGGCCTTTGCATCAGGCGTCTGGATCTGAGCCTGGTCGTTGGGGCCTCGAGGGAGACCTCTGGGCTGGTTTGGTCTAAGGTGGATGGACGCGTGACCAGAGCCCTTCGTCCGTTTGAGGAGGCGGAGAGGGGCTGGGAGCTCAGCAGGGTGGGTTGGACTGTGCGCCCCATCATCCTTTGCCACGGGGCTGGTGAGAAATCCCATTCAAAGTTCAGTGCAACAGTTACTGCTCTTTAGCATAGTTCATGCTGCAGGAATAAACTCCTCCTCCTCCTCCTCCTCCTCCTCCTCCTCCTCCTCCATCATTAACATCATCATCATCTCTTTTTCTCCTTCTCCTTCTCCTTCACCTTCTCCTTCTCCTCCTCCTCCTCCTCCTCCTCCATCACTAATATCATCGTCATCATCTCTTCTCCTCCTCCTCCTCCTCCTCCTCCATCATTAACATCATCATCATCTCTTTTTCTCCTTCTCCTTCTCCTTCTCCTTCTCCTTCTCCTTCTCCTTCTCCTTCTCCTTCTCCTTCTCCTTCTCCTTCTCCTTCTCCTTCTCCTCCTCCATCACTAATATCATCATCGTCGTCATCATCTCTTCTTCTTCTTCTTCTTCTTCTTCTTCTTCTTCCTCCTCCTCCTCCTCCTCCTCCTCCTCCATCTTCTTCTTCTTCTCCTCCTCCTCCTCCTCCTCCTCCTCCATCACTAATATCATCATCGTCATCATCTCTTCTCCTCCTCCTCCTCCTCCTCCTCCTCCTGCTTCCTCCCTCCTCCTCCTCCTCCTCTGCGTTAACTCCAAAATGCACTCCAACAGACTAGCCAATACAAAATTCAAATCCAAAATCCCTTCCTCCCTCCAAGGTAGATCAGGCTGCGTGGTGACAAGCAGTCCGGCCTCTGTGCCTCTCCGCCCCATTTGTGGCGTGCCACCACTCTGCTCCGTGCCTCAGCTCACGGCGAAGCCAGCCGCGGATCGCCCTCTTTCCCCACGCTCTGGCCCAGCGTCAGGCCGGCTCCCTTAGGAGACGTCCGCCCGGCAACCTAAGCAGAGGGATTAGCAGCGATCCGTGAATTTATCCTGCTGGGTACCGTTGTTCTTGGCGCGGCCAGCGGAGAGGCCTCCGCAGCGCCTCGGCTTTCAGCGGTTAACCTTTAATCAAATGCCAGATTGTGCAAAAAGATATCTGCCTTGCAGGAACGGCCTGCTGTTCCGCCAATGACCTTTTCCTAAATTGATTACCACCCCACAGCCCGGCTCGGAAACAAATAAGGATTTGCTAATCGGTTTTCCTGAAATCTGATCTGTTTGATTTCGTAGGATCCCCAGGGGCCGTCTCACCGGACAGCGTGTTTATTCTGAGCAGAGTTAATAGCCTGCTTTTTCCGCCGCTGTCGTCTTTCGATTCGTACCGATTATTAGCCTTTTTTTGTTTTATCGGATTCTGTCGGCCGGTTTGGGGCCCCACAACCAGCTCCTTCGGTTGCAAAATGGGTACAGTTCATCCCATCAGAGGAACAAATCAGAACGCCCCAGTCTGGTGGAAGTAGAAAAAGAGGAAAACTCCTAAAGAAAAAAAAAAGTTTATTCATGCATTTGAACTTATTACCTGCTGACTCTGGGCAGCGTACAAACCTAGAAAAAAACATAAAAACAGATAAAAACATCACATCAGACTAAAATAGCTTTATAGACAGCAGAATCAGACCAAACAAAATCGACTCTAGGTGCCAAGAGCAGAGTGGAGAGAAACGAAAAAGCACGGACGGTGATGGGGGCGTGGAATGGAGTCAGCCCGAAAGGACCCAGCCAGCTGGCCGGCTGAAAGCCGAAAAGCCGCGCTGTATTTCAATATTTTGCAACGACAGCCCCACGGGCCCAGAAAGCAGCTTAACAGTTTAATTAACTTTGGCCAGTGCGTAACCTCCTTTGGGGAGGTCTGGCCGTTTCAGCTTGGCTTGGCTCCGAGAGCAAATATTGACAAAGCGGTCCTGTTTTTTTCGAGAGTCGCTCCATAGCAACGGGAAAAGAGCAAGGTTAGAGGGGGCAGCTGGTATGGGAAGAGGCCCAAGGCCAGTTAGTGGGCATCGGTGGAAGCGATTCCTAGACTCCCTGGAAAACAGGCACCGGTAAATGGCCATTGCGAATTGGGCTAATTTTTATTTTTTATTTGAACGAGCTTCCGATGCTGAAACAGGGGAAGTTGGGCAGCGGAAAACGGTGCGTTAACTAGGAACCGCTATCTGAAACCATCTGCCAACAAAAGCCTTTGCATCGTGCAGAAATTCAGGCGCTCGCGCCCCGATCAGTGTGCCAAGGTGGCCAAAGCTGAGTTCACGTCCGGGTTCTTGCAGCAAAATGAAACGTGGATGCCAGCTTTGGCGCGTGGTTTTATGCCAACCTTGATACCTCGGGGGTTAAAGCTGGTCTCTCGCGTCGGCTGCTAAACCCTATTCTATGGCAATCCTTCGGCTCTTTCGTTTTGCTCTTTTGCTGATTATTGGGAAGGGTTCGTTTGCTTGCTGGATAGGTGGATTTGGAGAAAAGCATTTATGAGTTTTCTTGTAATGAAAGGGAGGCAAACAAGCCACCTTACGGGGCTTGCCACAGGCCAGAAAAACATACAAGCAACCTTATTGCATCACTAATTAAACAGGACTCTGGAGGAAACTTGCACAAATATTCCCTCCACCCCAAGCCCAAAACCAATTTAATACAAAGCATTCTATTTTATCTTTTTATTTAATTTTATTTATTTCAAACATACATCCCTAGCACGCTGGCTGGGGGATTCTGGGAGTTGAAGCCCACCCATCTTCAAGCATGCTGGCTGGGGAATTCTGGGAGTTGAAGTCCCATCTTCAAGTGGCCAAGGCTGAGAAACACTGAATTAATTAACAGACTTATTCCTCTTACTATTAAAAGTCAAATGATACAGACCCCTCGACTCCATAATGGACTGAACTGGAAAAAAGGGAACTCCAAAGCCCATGTTTTCCCCACGGGGGAAAAATCTACAAAATGAATTCAAGGGCAATTGTTTCGGAATGCATTTCCAGGCAGGAGAATAACTCGAGCGTCTCCCTCAGCTAAACCCAGTTTAATGGATGGAGCAGGACCTTTATCTTGCACCGAATGACGTGAACGTGCCACTCGGAGACTCCCAGGGAACCAGGACGGTTGTTCTAGACATGCTCCGAGCTCCCCCGGTTGCCTTTTGACCGAGGTTGCCCTTAAGCGAAGATACGGATCGTAGAATGCTGCTTTCCCACGGAGCAACGAGCGATCCCTTCCGGAATTCCCAAGGTCCGACGTTTTGAAAGGTTCTTGTTTATTTCTCCAACGCATTCGTATTTCTGCAGCTGGTCACGCAGTTTTCTGACGCTTTGGACTCCATACACCGCCTTGATTTCTTCGGGTTTTGCCATCTTATCAACCTATTATTAATAGATAATATTCTAATATCTATTATAATGGATGATCCATCATAATAGTATACATAATCTATAACAGTATTATAGATCAGATTCCCTTCTTCTTCCTTCCTCCCTCCCTCCCTCCCTCCCCCTTCCCCTTCCCCTTCTCCACCACTTCTTCTCCTTTCTTTCTTTCTTTCTTTCTTTCTTTCTTTCTTTCTTTCTTTCTTTCTTTCTTTCTTTCTCTCTCTCTCTCTCTCTCTCTCTCTCTTTCCTTCCTTCCTTCCTTCCTTCCTTCCTTCCTTCCTTCCTTCCTTCCTTCCTTCCTTCCTTCCATCTCCATCTCCATCTCCATCTCCATCTCCATCTCCATCTCTTTCTTCACCACTTCTTCTCCTTCATCTCCTCCTCCTTTTCCTTTTCTTTCTCCTTCTTTTCTTCACCTTCATCTTCTTCCTCTCCTCCCTCCCCTCTCCTCCCCTCCTCCTCCTCCTCCTCCTCCTTCCCTTTTATTATTTTACTTTTCGCTTCATTTTATTTTATTTATTTTGTTTAATTTTGCAGTTCCACCAGCCGGTACAATCATTGCCCTGCCAGGCTCAAACGTTACTCTGCCCTGCCTGGAAGGGGAGCTCGCAAACCAGACCTTGGTGCACTGGAAGTTCGAAGGGCGACCTGTGGCTTCCCCCCCTGCCGTGTGGGACACCCCAAAGTCAGCCCTTTTTCTGCCCTCCATCCATCACAACCATTCTGGCTCTTACAGCTGCTCCGAGGACAGCCGCGTTCTTCGCACCCTGCGCCTGGTAGTAGAAGGTGAGTGTTTTTTGGCTTCGGTTGCGTTCCTGTTCTTCTGCCCTCTCACAGCCCAGGGCCTTGCTCCCTGGGCTTCTGAGCAAGTGCAGAGTGCTTTCCCCCTTCCTGAGACAGTGATGGCTTCTCCCCCCTTTCCAGAACCTCCCAAGGCACCAGATTTTTCCTGCTTCCGTAGGAGCTTAGCCAAGGATATTCTGTGCGAGTGGAGAACATTGTCCCCGGTGTCACCGCGCACCAAAGCTTCACTTTGGGTGCAAAGGTGGGTATGCGCCATGGCACTACAGATCTGCAAAATAATGCCAAGCCTGGTATGGTGCAGGCAGGGTGGAAAAGGAGAAAGAGGGGGAAAAAGGAAAGCCGAGGGTGTCCCAAGGTGGGGCAGAACCCTCTGCAAAGCTGGGATAGCTTATGGCTCAAAATTCGGACAAGGTGATTCTGCGGCCATCACCAAACCAATTCCTTCATTCAATTGAGCCTCCCGTTGCATGGAATCGAGAGTTGGCCAGCGCCTTGAGGTCATCCAGTCCAACCCCAACCCATACTCGGTGCAGGGAATCAGAGCTGAGCTTCTCTATAGAGGTAACTCCTGTTTGAGGAAACGGAGAAATAGGGAGGTTTTGCTCTCAAACCACCCCAGTTGTTCCCTCGGACTTAATTTTCAAGTCCTGGAAAAGTTCTCCAGCTACGGCCAGAACCCTCTTTCTCCAAAGCTAAGCAGACTCCGATCCTTCCACCTCACAGGCCTTGGTTTCTCGTTCCCCGATCCTCCTCCTTGCTGCGTCTTGCCCGAAACGTGCTCCCCAAAACTGGACGTCGGTGCGGGGAGGCGGCTCTTCCTCCCTGCCTCGCCTGGGCCTTGTCTCGTATGTCCGTCACCCTCCATCTCCCTCTGACAGGTTCATGGGGGAAAACCGCACGGAGCAGCAATGCCGTCATTACAGCCGGTCCCAGAAGTTCTTATGCCGCGTTCAAGGGCTGAACAACGAAGAAGACGTCGTTCTCCTGGTGTCCGTCTGTGTGGCCAACTGGGCAGGGACTGCGCGTGGCCACAAATCCTTCCATACAGACTTTTTGCGTGAGTGTGCTCAACTTCACCAACACGTGTGCAATTAATCTCTCTCTCTCATCTATCTATAAATCATATCTTATCTATCTATCCATCTATCTGATCCATCCATCCATCCATCTATGTGATACCTCTGTCTGTCTGTCTGTCTGTCTGTCATCTATCTAACTGATCCATCCATCCATCCATCCATCTGATATCTCCGTCCATCTGTCCATCTATGTGATACCTCTGCTTGTCTGTCTGTCTATCATCTATCTGATCCATCCATCCATCCATCCATCCATCCATCCATCCATCCATCTATGTGATACCTCTGTCTGTCTGTCTGTCTGTCATCTATCTAACTGATCCATCCATCCATCCATCCATCCATCCATCCATCCATCCATCCATCCATCCATCATCCATCCATCCTATCTATCTATCTATCTATCTATCTATCTATCTATCTATCTATCTATCTATCTATCTATCTATCTATCTATCTATCTATCTATCTATCTATCCCATCCATCCATCCATCCATCCATCCATCCGATATCTCCGTCCATCTGTCCATCTATGTGATACCTCTGCTTGTCTGTCTGTCTATCATCTATCTGATCCATCCATCCATCCATCCATCCATCCATCCATCCATCCATCCGATATCTCCGTCCATCTGTCCATCTATGTGATACCTCTGCTTGTCTGTCTGTCTATCATCTATCTGATCCATCCATCCATCCATCCATCCATCCATCCATCCATCCATCCATCCTATCTATCTATCTATCTATCTATCTATCTATCTATCTATCTATCTATCTATCCCATCCATCCATCCATCCATCCATCCGATATCTCCGTCCATCTGTCCATCTGTGATACCTCTGCTTGTCTGTCTGTCTATCATCTATCTGATCCATCCATCCATCCATCCATCCATCCATCCATCCGATATCTCCGTCCATCTGTCCATCTATGTGATACCTCTGCTTGTCTGTCTGTCTATCATCTATCTGATCCATCCATCCATCCATCCATCCATCCATCCATCCATCCATCCATCCATCCATCTGATATCTCCATCCATCTGTCCATCTATGTGATGCCTCTGTCTGTCTGTCTATCATCTATCATCTATCTATCATCTGTCTTGCTTTAAGAATCCCCCGGGATGTGACTGCACATTGGAGT